>NC_080192.1:135020137-135324291 GCF_030028045.1 Hippopotamus amphibius kiboko | reverse complement strand
CCCTTTTGCCAAATGTAAGTGAAAAGAAAAATGTGTTAAATTTCACAACTGTTATCAAAGCCTACCTGTCAGAGGATTAACTATTTCTCATTCTGTCTGTCTCAGCACCTTTTGCTTTTCCAATAGTTAACTTCAAAAAGAAGGCAAAAGTTCACCCGTGGGGGAAAGAAAGGAGTGTTCTTTTCAGTAATCCTTTGGAAGAGTTTCCTGTATTAATCATTTCTGAGCCAGCATTCTTTGCTGGGCTTGTGTTATTTTAAGACTTTATCATTTACTGTTTTTTAAATTCTATAAGATAAATGACATAAATACCAAGAATACCAACCTGTGGGAAATTTACACTTCCTTTATTTATTTTTTATTTTTTTAAATTCTGGTTATAGTCACTGAACTACTGAACTTCAGAGCCAGGAAGGAACTTAATACATACTTCGAAGCGAGGACAACTTAGTTATTTCTTTATCTTCTTAACTTTCAACTGGTTCTGTCAAGTGGCCAAAGTAGTGAAAAACCATAGGTATCATGGTATAAGCATACCCAGCCCCATCTGCATTTTTAATGAATAGGAAGATCCACTTTTGGGTCTTCCAGCATCTCTTATACACTATTATTTCCTATTTCTAAACCTGTTTTACCTAATAATGAAATACTAGTCATAAAAACAAAACAAAACTCTCTAGATCTGCAACAGCTCCCCAACTGCGCATCGGGGTACCCTAGAGAGTCCTAAGGAACTCTCAGGGTGATTTGGAGTACTTTAAAATTTCAAGGGAAACAAAATGATACTCTGCTTAACACCTCAAAAACTACAGTCTCCAAGTGGTTCATAGCTTCAACATTTTATTGTGCTATATTCCTTTTGATGATGGCCTATCTTTGCAAAGCTGAGTGTTTAACAGTTGCTGTTATAAAATGCAAGTACAATGTTAAAAATGAACATAGAACAGAAATGAGGGTGGCAATGTTCAATCCGATTCCAAGGTTTGACAGGCTGGTACAGTGAACAACAGATGCATATTTCCCATTAGTATACTTACGCTTATAATAATTATGGTTATTGAAAAATGAAATAAAAATATCTTTTTTTTCTTTCAGCTATGCTATGTGCATTATTCTTTTTTTCAAACCGCTACTAACTTGTTACATAAATACTTATTAAGTTGTTTGGACCTAATTACTTGATGAATAAGGTGTTAGAGATTTTTTTTGGCCTAAGGGCATCATGAAAAAATTATAAAGTTTGGGAACTTCTGCTCTAGACTCCGGAGACTTTTTCATATAGGCTGCTTTTTTATGCCAGCTCTTTTAAACATCACTCTTCTGAATGCCCTCTTGCAAGTCACCTCTGCAGGAAACCCTTCTACCTCAATTTCAGCAGAGGACATCCATTTCAGTAGAATACTTACTATCTAAACAAAGTAATCCTCCACCTCACTGGCAGGCAGCAGAAGTATGGGGGTTAAAAGCAAGGGCTCTAGAGACAGATTCTGGGCAAATTACTTAGCCTATCCAAGCCTTAGTGGCCTTAAAGTTATAAAATGGGTAACGCCTACCTCACAAGGTTACTGTGAGGACTGGATGACAAGAGCAGCCAAAGTCACTTTAATTTCATTAAAATTTTTTTTTAAAATTCCCTGAAATGCTTGGAACAGCTCCTGGCAAATAGAAAACTTTCAATAAAAGCTAGGTATTATTTTTATTTCTGTCCCCATTTAGAGCACACGACCACTGGCATTCCAAATTAGGCCAGAGTCTGGTTAAGGATACTGCTAATGAGTTCAGAAGTGGCAGAAAGCTAAACTTCCTACCCTAGCAGCAGGGAAAATTACACCAAGGTCCTTGGCTAGCAACCTCTCCTATGTGCTCTCAGGCTGTTTGAGAGATGGCTTGGTGCAGATTCACTCTGGACACAAGGAAAACAATCCAGAGACCTGGCGGTTCTCCTCCTGGGCTGTCCTCACATGGCAAGAGGAAACGTTCAGAAACTCGCTTATTTTCCTCTTGGGCCCATTTTCTTTCTCAACATTCCTGGAAGACAGAAGACTACCCTACCAATTTTTCCAGCCCTCAATTCCCAAGCCGCCTCAGTCACTTGATCCCACTCCTAGCCTCAGTCGCTCCCAAGGTCACACCCCCCTCAACTGTGGGCGGTCCCCTCTCCGCCCCTCCAGGCCCTGCCCCGCCCGCCGAGGCCCCTAGCGCGTTCCCGGAGCCCCACACCTGGAGCATCTCCTGACAGAAGGAGCGCACGGAGCGCAGCGAGGCGAGGTCCAACTCCTTGACGACGAGCTCGCCGGCCCCGCCGGAGCTGGGTCCCCACTCTGGGCCCTCGGCCTGGCAGACCTCGCGGCGGAGCTGACCCGCCGCCTCCTCGGCGCGCACGCGGTCCCGGCAGCCCATGATCACTCGAGCCCCCAAACGCAGCAGCTCGGAGGCCGTGGCGCGGCCCAGGCCGCTGTTCGCCCCGGTGATCAGCACTGTCTTTCCGTGCATGAGGCCGGAGTCCCCGCCTCGGTGCAGCCGCTGGACGCTGGTCCCCACGAACCGCCGGGCCGCCAGCCACAGGGCCCCACCCAGTGCGGCCAGTAAAGCCGCCACGGTAGCCACTGCCATAGCACCCCTCACTCCAACCGGCCGAGGCCCCACCGGCCCCTGCGCGGGACTTCCGGGGTCGCGGGGCTTCCGGGTCTGAGCCCGCCACCTGTACGCAAAGGACACTGGGGCGCGGCCTGTGGTGCCCTGACGGAGGCGTGGGGCATGCTGGGACTTGTAGTCCCCCTTCCGGGGGCACCTGATTGGTTAGGAGAGGACAGCGCTCTGTGTGCGCCTCGGTGGAGCCGGCTCCCAGCCTGAGGAGGGTGAACGCGACCCTGGGTGTTCAGGCTCCTGAGGTCCCTACCCATGGAAATCCTAGAGTGGTGGTGGCCTTCGCCGTGGAAATACCTGATGACTACTTTGAATTTACAAATCTCTTTATAGGCTGCTTTACAAATCTCACACTTAAGGGCTGGCTTAGTGTGTTTTCCGTTGAGGACGCCTGGGACTTGTTAACCCTCAGTTCAGTTTACCTTCATCTTCTGGAGAATGGTCTCTGCCGAACTGAAGTCTGAGGAAAGGCTCTTTTTCCCCATAGCTGATGCAGAGGACTTAGCAGCATGAATCAGAAATAGAATGGACCTCTGGTTTCAAGTTCATTAGAGTCCAAGATGGGACCTGAGAATTTACATTTCTAACAAGTTCCCTGGTGATTCTGATGCGGCCGAACTGGGGACCATGGTTTGAGAACAGAAGACCGTTGTGGCATCCATCCCTATATAAAAAGTCATCCTCAAATGGTCTTATTTGACACTGATAGAGCTACACTGGGAAAAGCTTGGACTTGGGGAACACACAGTCTTCTGAGCAGGCTCATTCACAAGTGTCTCTCCACTCCCTCCTGCAGAATATTAATTGTAACAAGGGAAAGTGCTTTTTACACTGTAAAATGCTTCAGAAACATCAGGGGTTATTGCCACAGGGATCCATCTTCAAGCTGCAAACTTCAAACTTTAGATCAAGCTACTCTTCAGTCGTCATACATTCATCTACTCACCCATCCAATATGTGCCAGGCCCTGTGCCCTGTGAGAGTCACGAAGAAATAGGGCACCGTTTCTGCCCTCAGGGTACTTACTGTCTGGTACAGAGACCTCCCCTGTCACAGCCCCCATTCTAGAATCTTCAGGACAAGAGAAGAGACACACAACTTCTGTAGTTTAAAATAAACTCCCTAGATGATTTTGGTAAACTCTCCTCTACTCTTTTGTATTTGGGAAGGATATAACATGCAACGAAAAGGCACAATACAAAGAGCAAAGGGGTTGACTGCCAGGTTTCTCACGAGTGCTGAGAACAGAGCTCAGAGTCGGGATGAGCACTAACACTGAGGATTAGACAAGGTACCAGGGACGGAAATCATGAGGTGTGGGCCTTTATTCCATCCTATCTGTAATGTGAAGCTGCCTCTCAAACTCATTGAGCCAGAAGCACGTGTTTCCTCTCTCTCTTCCTTTCTATCCATCCACATCTTTCCTGTCCTACAAAACCCACCTCCGTTCTCTCCATTTCCTGACCACTTCCAGCCCATACAGATCTCTGCTTCAGTCTTGTGTGTGACACTCACTTAGCACTGAGGACAAACAGCTCTCTGGTGTTGGCTATTTGAGCTTGCACATTTGACTTCTTCTAAGGGGTTATTAAAGGATAGGATTATGTCTGAGACTCTCTTGTGGCTTTATCTTGGGAATGCACAGAAAACGGTAGGTGTCATGATTTGTATTTTGGACTGGCTTACATCAAATTATGAAGCAGATTAAAAGAGGTGTGTCAGCAGAAGTCTGCTTTAACTAGAACCAGGGGTGGAATATGTATATGTAGGTGGGATAGAGATGAAGATTGGGCTAGAAAGAGCATGAGAGGTTGTGAGGAAGAGAAAATAGACAGCATATAGCTTTCGAAGTGAGATCTGAATTTGAATCTTAGTCATATCACTTCTTAACTGAACATCCTTGGACAAGCTACTTAATCTTTTTGAATCTTAGGTTCTTCACTGATAAAAAAATAGGAAAGTAATAATATTGATATGTCATGAAAGTTTGGTTTGATGAGAAAATAAGGTAACATTTGAAAGTAACCATCTTGTTGTTCCTAACATTGTAGTAGACCATGGTTAATAACCAATCAATGTTTTTCTGAAAACAAAACAAAAATTACAACAGAATGACAACAATGAAGGCTAGGATACTACACTTCATGTCACATTTTGAAGTGGTAGCCAAGGCTTTTTTTCCCCATAAAAACATTGGGCCTACATGATGGGCCCAAAGCCAGAGACTTCAAATATGAAGCCCTGTAGTCCAGAGGCAATGAACCCAGCAAATAAGCTTCAAAGAACCATTCCAGGAGGTTCTGTCTGGAGCTCATCTTGGATGAAAGTAACCTGTATGAATAATTGCTTTATTTCTGAATGAGTGCAATGTCAAAATTGGTATACTCATGTAGGTAGAGTGGTATTTTCATTTTTGCATTGATTAAAAGGCTGTTCACAGAGGCAACAGACTAAAAAGTTCCAGTTTTCAAGAGTGTACTTATTCCTTCTCTTTCAATTTGTGAAGACCCACTATTCTATAGTGATGATGGGTAATGATTCATTCTAGCTACCAACATCCATAAATGAGCAATGCTTTGTAAAACTCAGTAGGCTTCTGACATAGCCCTTTAAGCATTCAAGGATTCAGGTTCTAAACTTATTCTGAAGAGTCATCATTATGACTTACATACAAAGGTAGTGGCAATGTCATCAACAGCACTGACAGCTCCAAGAGAGGTAGCTTGAAGGTAACTTGAGAGTTCAAAATGTTTTTTAAAAACTCAAGAGAAACCCTTTCCAAATGAACAAAGTTCTGAGGTCTAATCTACTGAAATACCTACTTGCCCTAGAGATCCACAAGATGTGGCTTTCGTAATACCAGACTCACTGCTTTATTTCTCCTCCCCATCCCTAACTGTTCCCTTTTTGATTAATTCCATAAGGTACATGAGCTGTAATGGTGCCAAATTTCTGTGCCCCTTCAATGTGGAACATGTGGTCATCAAAGAATATGTGGGGCCTTATCTTCACCAAGATGGGACCTTTGGGGGCTCCAGCAAGGAAAAGAGCTTCGTCTATCTCTAGACCCCAGCGGCGAAGGGTTTTCAGCACACGGGCGCCTGAACTGGCTGCACTCCTGGCTGTAACCAGGTAGGTCCTGATAGGGCAACATAACCGTTCGTCTTTGGCATAAAACTTCTTTTGCAGTCTGCCCAAATCTTCCAGAAAGCCTTTCAAGGGACCCTGTAAAAGGAACATATGTCACAGCTGTCATCCAGTGATCCAAAGGAAATGAATGCTAAAAAAACAGATGTTTATAAGAACTTATAATAGTGCATGAAACAGGCAGTATATAGTATAGACCAGTGATACAATGCTGAAACTCCTTGCATTTATGTGATTATATTTCCTTGTATGGAACCATCCTTGAATTCCTAGAATAAAACATAGGATGGCCATATAATTTATCATCTAAACACATATTTTAAGAGTGAAAGAAGCTTCTATAAAACTTGAACCAGAGCAACGACATAAACTGTCCATGGCAAAATAGGATACTCTGAAGTTCAGTTAATCACCAAAAGCACTACTCTTTTAATTTACTTTTTGTGAATTGCACATTTTAACATTATACAGTGTACTTTTAAAAATCTTGTTCAATTCCTTCTTGGCTTGAATCCAATCTTCTCTATATTTACAGTTACTTTATATATCTTCACACTTTTACCTTCAACCTTTCTGAACACTTACTTTTAGCTGTACCTCTAGTAGAGAACATAGAATTGGATTTTGCTGTGTGATACATACAATCTGAAAGTCTTACTTTTTAAAACAAAAGTTGAGTTTTAGGCCATTTATATTTATTGGTATCACAAATATATGTGATGATTCTGTATTACAATTGTATATCATTTTTCATGTTTACACATTTCATAAGATTGTTCACTGTCTTTTATTTGCACATGTGTGTATGTGTGTTTCTTCTAACATTTAGGAAGCTTTGTTATTTCCTTCTATTGGTTACTTTTATAACTTTTTATAGTACCCTCAGTCCTCTATTTTTTTTTTAAATCCAGGATCTATTATTTTTTATAATGAAAAATAATGAAATTAGGGTACTTCACCTCTTATCCTCTATTTTTCTTTAATCATTTGATTGTAACTGTTTTGTCTTTCTCAGTGTTTGCATTTGAATTATTAAACATTCTTATATTTCTTTCTCTCAGCTTTACATTTTATCCTTTGATCAGCTATTGAAATTGAAGTTATCAGCACACCTACTCTTCCTCATAGCTTTTTCCTCCACATTTTTCCAGTTTTTAATAGCTAAATAATTTCTACATTGTTAGGACATATAACACGTGCTTTCTATTCTGTCAGTGTAATCCCTGCAATCATTTTAGTTTTAGATCTATGGTTAAATATATTCTACACCCATTTGTGCCTTTGTGTGTTTCTGGTCACCTACATATTGGCCAAAATGTGTCCTCTTGTGTTAGTTTTCTCACAGAAATCTTATGGAAACAATAATCCCTGAGAATATACTATACTCAACTGTTTATCTGTTTCCTTTTTTACTTGAATAAGCTTTTGACTGGATATAGGATCTGTGATTTATGTCTTCTCTCCACATGATTTTATAAGTAGGGCTCCACTGTGTTTTGCTACTGAGTGCTGCTGTGGAGAAGATGCAGGACAGCTTGATTTTCTTTTCCCCACTTGCGTGTGCAGGGTACCCAATTATTTCTTCAATGTTGAAGTCAAATAATATTACTAGGGCATGTCTCAGTGATGATCATTCTGTTTTATTTCCCTATAATATAATATGGCCTTTAGTTTTTGACCTTTAATAGTTTAATGTATGCATTAAAATCTTCTGATAATTCAGCATGTTTTCTTGCTTTACATTTTGATATAAATTTGCATATTTGTATTTACCACACACAAACCTATCCTCCTCCCCCCATAATGTAATTTCAGTGTTTTCTTCAGGTATTCTAATTTTGCATATGTTAGATTTTCTTTACCTATGACCTACTTCTGTCATTTTTCTCTCTAAAATATTATTTTTCTGTTTCTTCATTTCCAGAGTTCTACCATTTAACATTGTATCATCTCTTCCCTGATTTTGGGGATTTCCACTTTATGACTCTACTTTCTTTTAAGTAAATGTTTAGTCACAGTTTTTACCTATACTTTGGAAACTATTTCTTGTGAGAGTTCTTCATCTGTTATTAGATTTTACTCTTCTGTGTCTGCCTTTTTCTCATAGTATCTTTGCATATGTTCTGTGCTACTTCTCCTTTTATTACTTGTCACTGAAATAGATTAGTTTTCCTTGGAAAAATTAGAGGGATTCTGGGGAAAGGTCACGGATAGTAATTTAATACTGACTTGTTTTCATAATTCAGAAGCTCCTGTCTCTGCTGTCATGGAAACCATTTCCCACAAACATGGCTTATCTGTGGGATCATTTGTTTAATGTTGCTTTCTCTAAGGCTGCATATATTAGAAAAAAACAAGTAAAAAATCTCTTCCTAAAGGTGAGAAGCATACACAGGTTAAAAAATATATATATATAACATATTGTTATCATTATTTTTGCCACAACAACAAAGGGGGTGTAGTGACTGTTGGCAGAAGCTGCCCTGCTCACAGTTTGGTTTTGAAATACACAGGAACACAGCCCTCTTTGATGCTTCTGAGTAATTTTCAAAGAGAATAAAAAGAAAGGGCCTGGTCAGTTTATTTCACCGTATTCAAACCAGGTACCCACATCATTCTTTCTTTCTTCTATTTTGGGGTTATGTTTAATAATTTATATATTTGCACAGTAGTGTAAGTATGTAATTTATCAAGAAAAATATAGAAACATGAAGTTACTTGAAAATACCTTTTTGAGGAGTTGTATGATTTAAAACATTTGGATTGCCTTGGATGTAGAAAGCTGGAAAGACTGTTACTACTATCCTAACAAGAAGAAAAAGCCAGATTATCTAAAACATCATAATTTTTCTTGAGCCCATGAGAGAGCTGAGGTAACAAGGCAGTCGACTAACATGAAATCTAAGGGAAAAAAATTATGGGAAAATCTAATGTATCTTTGAAGGACAGATGGAATTCAAGAACTGGCACATCTTTGGCAGAGCACTGAAGGAAGATATACCAGACACCACAGAAACAGGTTTGAAAAATTCAGATAATTTTTAAAAACAAATTGAAAAAGGACACGCATGGGCTAATGAGAGAACACAGAAGCCCTGGAAGCCACAGACACAAGAAATGCACACTCTTGTACAGGCTTTTTTTCTATGAACCTAACTAGTTTCTTGTGAGAAGAACTGCAGACAGGGTAGAAGATGAAAGAATACAATCCTTGGTGATGCAGACGTGGAGGAGAGGAGCAGCTGCCACTGTGAGAAAAGACTAAACATCTACCTTGTCCCATGTTTCCTAACGGACAAAAGTATTAAGCTGCTGGAAGAAGGGCTTCACACGCTGTTACCCCCAGGGCACAGGCAAAGATCTACTGCTACGGGGAAGGGAAAGGAAAAATCCTTCACCCTTGGGAGAGGGGCAGGAGACCCAGACTGTTCGGTATCTCCTCTATCCTGGGAGAAAGGTGAGATCAATGACATAACTTCATCCCTAAGATCTAGGGGAATACAGACTGAGCTTTAGATTAACCTGGGACAGGAGAGAATGTCCCTTCCTCCCACATCACTACCCTAGCTGGCAGAGACAAACAATAGTAGTTGGGAGAAGGGTAGCAACATGGAGGCCATCCCTGAGGCATGGACACAAAGAGAAGGCCTACAGTTGAAAATGGAAAAGGAGTGTTACGAAAAACCCTTCAGCACCCTGCCAGAGGAATTTGAAGCCTATGGTGAAATGAAGGTAAGAATAACAGCAACAAAATGCATACCTAGTTGAATTCCTGATTTGGTTGATTCAATCAGTCACACTAATTGCAAGCAGAAGAGGAGGCATGCCTATTACCAGGCAAAAATACTATCTACCAGAGCCTATACTGCTATAAACTATGATTAGAAATTAATCAAAGATTTACAAGACTACAATAAAAATAAATTAAAAGAGAAATTAACTTTCAAGATAAAGTAATTAATGGAAGACTCAGTGATAACCTAGATGTCATAAATGTAAGAGAGGAAATTGAAAATAACTCTGATTAATATCTTAACAACTGTATTAAAAGGTGGATGACATACATGAATAGACTAGTAATTTGAACAAAAAGATGGAAAAGGTAAGAGTTTTAACTCTTAGAAATGGAAATGCTAGAAATTAAAATTGTGGTACAGAAATAAAGAATGCTTTTGATGGGTTTATTAACAGAGTCAACATAGCTGAGAATAGAATCAATGAACTTGAAGATAGGTCAGTAGAAATTACCCAAGCTGAAAATAAACATAAAAAAATAGTGGGAAAAAAGAACAGGGCATTGAAATGCTGTGGAATATATATACACACACCATATTCAAACTGCTGAAACACAAAGAAATATAGAAAATCTTGAAGGTATCCAGAGAAAAATAGACACATTAAATAAAAAGGACCAAAGATAAGAATCTCAAACAATTTGTTTTCAGAATTTATGCAAGTCAGAAGACAATAAATGGGTATCTTTAAAGTGCTGAAATAAAAATAGGGTAAATGCAGAAAGCTATAGCTAGTCAAAATAAAATATTTCAAAATTAAGGAGAGTAAAGAGTTTTTTCAGGCAAAGAAAAGCTAAGAGCTTTTGGTAACAGCATATCAGTTCTACATGAAATGTAAAAAGATCTGGCACAAGGAATAAGATACCAGGGAGAAACCTCTATGTGGACCAAGAAACCTTAGTGTAGACAAAGAAATGAAGATTCTTGGAAATGGTTAAAATGAAGATGAATGGAAAAGACATATTTTTGTCTTATCCTTATTCACTTTAAAGATAATTGACTAACCAAATAAAAAACAATAGCAAGGTATCGTGAGTTTATTTTATAGGTGAAAGTAAAATATATGACAATATCACAGAACATGGGAGGGAGGAATTGAGAATATACTGTTGAGAATATACAGTGTAAGATTCTTACACTGTACATGATGTGACATAATATTGCTTGAAAGTAGACTGTGATTAATTAAAGTTGTATATTGCAAATCCTTTGGTAACCACTGTAAAATCTAAAATGAATAACAAATTAATAGTGGAGATAAAATGGAACCCTAAAAACATACAATATATACAATAAATTCAAAAGCAAAAATAATAAAAGGAAAAAGAAACTAAAGTTAACTAAAGATGAAACAAATAGAAAAAGTCAGAAGGTGGTAGATTTTAATCCAACCAAAGTAATAATCACATGAAATATAAATGATCTATATTATGTATAAAATAGACAGCTGAGACTTCCCTGGTGGTGCAGTGGTTAAGAATCTGCCAGCCAATGCAGGGGACATGGGTTCAATCCCTGGTCCAGGGAGATCCTACATGCCTTGGAGCAGCTAAGCCTGAGAGCCACAACTGCTGAGCCCCCGAGCCACAACTACTGAGCCTGAGTGCCACAACTACTGAAGCCTGTGCACCTAGGGCCTGTACTCCACAACAAGAGAAGCCACCGCAATGAGAAGCCCAAGCACAGCAATGAAGAGTAGCCCTCACTTGCTGCAACTAGAGGAAGCCTGCATGCAGCAACAAAGATGCAACACAGCCAATAAATAAATAAATAAATAAATAAATACATAAATAAGTAAAATTAAAGAAAAATAGACAACTGATGGGAACGTACTCTATAGCACAGAGAATTCTACTTAATGCACTGTAGTGTCCTAAATGGAGGGCATATATGTATATGTATGGCTGATTTATTTTGCTGTGCAGAAGAAGCTAACACAACATAGTAAAGCAACTATACTCCAATAAAAATTAATTTAAAAAAGAATAAACCAATTGTAAGGAAAAAATTTGACTATAATAAAACTTAGTCAACTTGCAAATAAATACATAAATAAATAAATAAGTAAATGAAGATCCGAAAACAGCAATTAAAACACAGGGATTGTCATATTGTACAGAAAAACAATAGAAATTATGTAATATCTACAAAAAAACCAATTTAAATATGGAGATATTTTATATGTAAAAACATAAATGGTTAAAGGTAAAAACACAGAAAAGTTGTACCACACAAATAGCCCCTTTTCATCAAAAAAAAGCTAGAATGGCTGTATGAATATCAGATGGAGGGGCATTGCATAATGAAAAGGGATTCATTTGCCAAGAAGATATAATAATCTGAAATATTTGGGCACCAAACAACAGAAATTAGAAATACATGAAGCAAAAATTATACAATTGAAACCTCAATGCTGCCTCCTCAATAGTGGATAGAAGAAGTAGAAAGAAAACCACTGGTAATATCAAACACCTGGGCAATATGACCTGAATAATACACTATTAAACTTACTTACTCTAATTGACATTTATTGAATAGTCAACCCCAAAACAGCAAGATAAACATTCTTTTAAAGTACACATGAAGAGATAGGATTAAGATGGCAGAGTAGGAGGACCTGCGTTCACTCCCTCTTGCAAGAGCACCAGAATTACAAGTAACTGCTGAACAATCATCGACAGAAAGACACTGGAGCTCACCAAAAAAGACACCCCACATCCAGAGACAAAGGAGAAGCTGCAATGAGACAGTAGGAGGGGTGCAATTGCGTTACAATCAAATCCCATAAATGCTGGGAGGGTGACTCACAAACTGGAGAACAGTTATACTGCAGAAGTCCACCTACTAAAGTGAGGGTTCTGAGCCCCACATCAGGCTTCCCAACCTGGGAGTCCAGCAACAGGAGGAGGAATCCCCAGAGAATCAGACCCTGAAAGCCAGTGGGATTTGATTGCAGGACCTCCACAGGACTTGTGGAAACAGGGACTCCACTCTTGGAGCGCACACAAAAAAATGTGCTCACCAGGACCCAGGGGGAAGGAGCAGTGACCCCATAGGTGACTGAACCAGACCTACCTGCTGGTGTTGGAGGGTTGCCTGCAGAGGTGGGGGGCAGCTGTGGCTCACCGAGGAGGCAGGGGCACTGGCAGCAGGGGTTTTGGGAAGTGCTTATTGGTGTGAGCCCTCCTAGAGCCTGCCATTAGCCCCACCAAAGAGCTTGTGGGCTCTAGCACTAGGTGGCCTCAGGCCAAACAACCAACAAGGTGTGAACACAGCCCTACCCATTAGCAGACAAGCAGATTAAAGTTTTACTGAGCTCCACCCACCAAATCAGATTAAAGCTTTACTGAGCTTTGCCCACCCAGCCCTACCCACCATCAGTCCCTCCCATCAGGAAGCACCCACAAGCCTCCTAGATAGCTTCCTCCACAAGAGGGCAGACAGCAGTATCAAGCAGTATCAGCAGTATTTCATCTTGCAGAACTGAAAACCACAGCCGCAGAAAGATAGAGAAAATGAAAAAGCAGAGGACTTTGTACCAGATGAAGGGAGAGGATAAAGCCCCAGAAAAACAACTAAATGAAGAGGAGACAGGCACCCTTACAGAAAAAGAATTCAGAATAATGATAGTGAGGATGATCCAGGACTTTGAAAAAAGACTGGATGCAAAGATCGAAAAGTTTACCAAAGACCTAGAAGAATTAAAGAGCAAACAAACAGAGATATGCAACACAATAACTGAAATGAAAAATACACTAGAAGGAACCAACAGCAGATTAACGGAGGCAGAAGGGCGAATAAGTGACCTGGAAGACAGAATGGTGATCATCACTGATGCAGAAAAGAATAAAGAAAAAAGAATGAAAAGAACTGAAGACAGCCTAAGATACCTCTGGGATAATGTTAAACACACCAACATTTGCATTATAGGTGTCCCAGAAGGAGAAGAGAGAGAGAAAGGACCCGAGAAAATATTGGAAGAGATTCTAGTTGAAAACTTCCCTAACATGGGAAAGGAAATAGTGACCCAAGTCCAGGAAGCCCAGAGAGTCCCAGGCAGGATAAACCCAAGGAGAAACATGCCAAGACATATAGTAATCAAGCTGACAAAAATTAAAGACAGAGAAATGTTATTAAAAGCAACAAGGGAAAAATGACAAATAACATACAAGGGAACTCCCATCAGGTTAACAGCTGATTTCTCAGCAGAAACTCTGCAAGCCAGAAGGGAGTGGCATGATATATTTCAAGTGATGAAAGGGAAGAACCTACAACCAAGAATACTCTACCCAGCAAGGATCTCATTCAGATTCGATGGAGAAATCAAAAGCTTTACAGACAAGCAACAGCTAAGAGAATTCAGCACCACCAAACCAGCCCTACAGCAAATGCTAAAGGAGCTTCTCTAAGCAGGAAACATAAGAGAAGAAAAGGACCTACAAAAACAAACACAAAATGATTAAGAAAATGGTAATAGGAACATACATATCAATAATTACCTTGAATGTAAATGGACTAAATGCACCAACCAAAAGACACAGACTGGCTGAATGGATACAAAAACAAGACCCACATATATGCTGTCTTGAAGAGACCCACTTCAGACCTAGACACACATACAGACGGAAAGTGAGGGGATGGAAAAAAGATATTCCATGCAAAAGAAAGCTGGAGTAGCAATAGTCACATCAGATAAAATAGACTTTAGAATAAAAAATGTTACAAGAGACAAGAAAGGACATTACATAAAGATCAAGGGATCCATCCAAGAAGAGGAGATAACAATTATAAATATATATGCACCCAATATAGGAGCACCTCAATACATAAGGCAAATGCTAACAACTATGAAAGAGGAAATGCAAGGCAGAAATAGAGACAGAGGTGTAGAGAACAAACACATGGACACCAAGTGGGGAAAGGGTTGGGGGGGAATGAATTGGGAGATTGGGATACCAAACTGTACACTCTAAATATATGCTGTTTATTGTCTGTTAACTGTACCTCAATAAAAGTTCAGAAAAAAAAATAAAGTACACATGAAACATTCACCACTTATTCTGGGCATAAAACAATCCGCAATAAATTTCAATAGCTGAAATCATAGAAAACATATTACCTGACTACAACAGAATTCTACTTGGAATTAATAACAGAAAGAATTTTGGAAAAATTCCAAATTTAATTTGACAATTAAATAACCCACTTATAATTAACCCATAACTCAAAGATAAAGTTACAGGGAATTAAAAGATACTTTGAATAAAAATTACAAACCACCTATCTAAATTTGTGGGATGCAACTACAGTAGCATTTAGAGTAAATTTTATAGTATTAAATGTTTATTATAGAAAACAAGTCTCAAATCACCTTTAAAAATTTAGGAAGAGCTGGTTATTAAAAAGATAAATTGTTAAAGCCTAGCATGACTGACCACAAGGAGAGGAAAAAAAGCGAGACGGTAAATATTACTAATGTCAGGAATGAAAAGGGATGCATCACTTAAGTTCCTAAAAATAGTAAAATCACAAGAAAATATGAGAAAATATTTATGCTTATTAATTCAATGACAACTGAAACGGACAGATTTCTTAAAAGACACAAACTCATAAACTGCCAGAGGAGGAAAGAGAAGAAAGAGAAAATCTGCATAGTAGTTCTGTATCTATCAAAATTAACTGAACAACTCTTAGTTAAAAGCATTCCTAATGGAAAAGTCCAAGCCCAGGTGGCTTCTCTGGAGAATTCTACCACATATTTAAAGAAGAAATAATACCAACTCTACACAAAGTCTTCCAAATCTCTTGCTTATGTGAATTGGGTTGTTTGTTATTTTATTATTGGGATTTGAGAGGTTTTTTATATATTCTGCATACAAGTCCTTTATCATATATGTTTTGCAAATATTTTCTCTCAGTCTGTGCTTCTTTTCATTCTTTTGATATCTTTCAGTGTCCTTCAATGAGCAGAAACTTATAATTTTAATGAAATTCAGTTTATCTATTTGTTCTTTCATGAATTGTGCTTGTAATGTCATATCTAAGAAATCTTTACCTAACCCAAGGAAAAAATTTCCTCCTATGTTTCCTCCTAAGTTTCTGTATAGAAGTTTTTACAATTATATATATATTTTTGCCAAATAATACATATGATGGAAAATAAGACTAAAGATCTATCTTGTCTCAAATGCAAATAAGCACTTGATAAAATGTTCAATATCATTTGTCATTAGGGTAATACAAATTAACACCTCAATGAGATACTATTATGTAACCACCAGAACAGCTTAAAACAAACAAATGAAAAACGAATGACATTACCAAATACTGAAAAGGATGCAGAGCAAAAATCTCTCACTGGAAATTCAAAGTGGTATGACCACTTTGGAAGATAGTTTGGCACTATCTATGAAGTTACAAACATACTTTTCCTGTGACCTAGAAATCCTACTCATAGGTATTTACCGATGAGAAATGAGATTTTGTGTTTACACAAAACTCTGTATGCAAATGCTTAAAGTAGCTTTATTTATACATGCCAAAAACTAGAAATGACTTAAAAATCCTCCAATAGATAAATGTATAAAAAAATGTGGTACATCCATAGAAGAGACTACTACTCAGCAATAAAAAGGAATGCACTACTGATACAGGGAATGACACAGATGAATCTCAAATGCATCATTCTAGGTAAAATAAGTCAGATTCAAAAGATCACATCCTGTGGGGTTCCATTTTTATATGATGCCTGGAAAAGACAAAACTACAGGGACAGAAATCAGATTAGTGGTTGAGAGATCCTGGAGACAGGGGGCTAGGATGCCTACAAAGAAGCACAAGGGAATTTTGTGAGTATTCTGAGTCTGATTGTAGTTTCACCACTGTACATGTATGTCTGTCAAGACTTTCAGAACCATGCACTAAAAATGATGAATTATACTATATATAAAGTATACCTCAACAATTCTGATTAAAACACACACACACACACACACACACACACACACAGTTGGATATCACTATTCCAGAATGGTGAAACAAAATAGAGATCAAATCAGGAGACATCCATTACTAGACATGGTACTACACTGGAGGCTTATAAACTACAATGAGAGTGGCTAAATTAATCCTGTCCATCTGTCCCATTTGCTGGTGACTCTCAGATCACCTCCATTTTTTTTCTTTTTTTTCTTTTGCTTTAGAACAACAAAAATTTATTCTCTCACAGTTCAGGAGGCCGGAAGTCTGGAATTAAGGCATCAACAGGGTTGGCTTGTTTTGCAGCTTTGAGGGAGAATTCATTCAGTGCTTCTTCTAGCTTTAAGTGGCTCCTGGCAATCCTTGGCATTCCTTGGCTTCTAGCTGCACCGGTTCATTGTCCGTATTTTTCTCCTTTGTGTTTCTGTGTCTTCTGTCTCTTGGTCACTTGAATTTAGGACCCGCCTTTATCCAGGATGATTTCATCTTTTTTTTTTTAAGAACTTTTATTGAGATACAGTTAACATACAGTAAACTGTATATATTTAGAGTGTACAATTTGGTATTATTTTTCTTATTTGTAATGTGTATATGGCAATCCCAATCTCCCAATTCATTCCCCCCAACCCTCCTCTCTTTCCCCACTTGGTGTCCATATGTTTGTTCTTTACATCTGTGTCTCTATTTCTGCCTTGCAAACCAGTTGATTTATACCATTTTTCTATATTCTGCATATATGTGTTAATATACGATATTTGTTTTTCTCTTTCTGACTCACTTCACTCTGTATGACAGTCTCTAGGTCCATCCATGTCTCTACAAATGTCCCAGTTTCATCACTTTTTACAGCTGAGTAATATTCCATTGTATATATGTACTACATCTTTTTTATCTATTCATCTGTTGATGGACATTTGGGTTGCTTCCATGTCCTGGCTATTGTAAATAGTGTTGAAATGAACATTGGAGTGCATGTGTCTTTTTGAATTACGGTGTTATCTGGGTATATGGTCAGTAGTGGGATTGCTGGGTCATATGGCAACTCTAATTTTAGTTTTGCAAGGAACCTCCATACTGTTCTCCATAGTGGTCAGATCTCCTCCATTTGAAACAACTGGGACACTGTCATGACCAAATCACAAGCCTCATGATCAGCATAGTTGAAAGCCTTGGTTAGGAATCATACTTCATAACTTCTTTCTCATCAGTGGAAACATGCAGCAAAGCCTGGTCTTTATAGAAGAGCTACCCTTTCTATGTGAACAATAGCATATTTTTCCACTGTCAGAAGGACCACATGATGAAAACAGGTATGCTTAATAAAAATTCATTGAGTATTCCTGCAATAACTAGTGTTGAGCTTCACAATTTCAATTGCTTAATGGGAAAAATGATTTAAAATATGGAAAAAAAGAGCTGATAAGTACAGAATCTAAAAGAAGTTTTGATTATTTCCCTGAGGTGAAAAAAATGGTATTTTAAGATTATCTTGAAATAACTCTTTTTTTTTGAAGTATTTTTTCAAGTGCTCTTTCTTTTAGAGATCTTACACATTTTTTAAAATTTATTTATTTATTTATTTATTTATTTAACTGGCTGTGTTGGGTCTTCGTTACTGCACACGGCCTTTCTCTAGTTGCGGCGAGTAAGGGCTACTCTTCCTTGTGGTGTGCAGGCTTCTCATTGCAGTGGCCTCTCTTGTTGTAGAGCATGGGTTCCAGCCGTGTGGACTTCAGTAGTTGTGGCACATGGGCTCAATAGTTGTAGCTCACGGGCTCTAGAGCACAGGCTCAATTGTTGTGGTGCATGGGCTTAGTTGCTCCGCGGCATGTGGTATCTTCCTGGGGCAGGGATCAAACCCACATCCCCTGCATTGGCAGGCGGATTCTTACCCACTGTGCCCCCTAGGAAGTCCGAGATCTTACACACTTTAATAATACTTAAAGGTTAATGTACAGTGGGCTCTAAATTTCAGCAAAGCAGACATGCAAAATATAACAAAGGGTTTTTCTCTCAATAGTAAACTTTGTTAACACTGAACAACTTCTTGACATGAGCTCAAGACTTCTAAAGAAGCTATTTAGGAAGGGACTATGAAGTTACACACACAAACAGAATTTAAATATCACTTGCTGTACTGTGAGGTGAGTTAGTAAAACTTTCAACTTTCAATTAGTCTCTTCATAATTTTATAAATGTAAAAAAACTAACAATATTTAGGTATATCTTAAAGTTCAAGAAGAGCTGAGGAAAAAAAAGGCCAATTTAAAAAAACACCTTGGTAAGATTCGTAGATTAAAACTAAATGATCCAGGGCTTCCTAGGTGGCGCAGTGGTTAAGAATCCTCCTGCCAATGCAGGGTACATGGGTTCGATCCCTGCTCCAGGAAGATCCCACATACCACGGAGCAACTAAGCCCGTGTGCCACAACTATTGAGCCTGTGCTTTAGAGCCCGTGAGCCACAACCATTGAGCCCATGTGCCGCAACTACTGAAGGCCATGTGCCTAGAGCCTGTGCTCCACAACAAGAGAAGCCACGGCAATGAGGAGCCCGTGCACTGCAATGAAGAGTAGCCGCCACTCACTGCAACTAAAAGAAAGCCTGCACACAGCAAAAAAGACCCAACACAGCCAATAAAATAAATAAATAGATTTATTAAAAAAGCACAAAAAAAACAAAAAAAAACTAAATGATTTCATATTTCATATTCAGTTTGGAGAATATTTTGATGCTCAAATCTCTTTTGCTTCAGAAATTGTAGGTTTTGTTCATTTCAGATCATGACTTTAACACTTTGGTTCATGGCTTGATTCCAAAAAACTTAAAATTTCAGTTTCAGTTTGATTAGTTGTTCACAGTTTGCACTTGTTTTGGGCTCATTATTTAATTCAAACTCTCAGTTTTGCAGATTTTTCTGAATTAAGTGATGCCTTTATGGAGTTTGAGGTTATGGTCAGAGAGGTTCAACAAATGTTTACTGACCTATTGGAAATGACCTTACTATTTTGAAATGGCTAATTGGTAAGCCGTATTACCTCTGTTATTCATAATTTGGAGGTGATGAACTCTTTATCATGAGAATATCATTGAAATATTTCCAAAATGATAAATAAAAGGACGCTAAAATTAAAAAAAAAAGTTGGCAGCAGAGGCTTATAATGAGGAGTTCACGAAACAAAGGAAGAAAACTATAATGGATAAGAAATGAGGAGTGGCCTGCCTAAAAAGACTTAAAAGTCATCACAATGAAGAAATATTTATATCTGTATGTTGGAAAATAAGTAGATCAAAATTAGAGATCACTGAACCTACCTGAGCAAGAGGCTTATTCTCAAATAGTGCTTCATGTTGAAAGAATTTGTCCAGCCCGTGCTCCTTGGTAACATGGTCAGGCTCATCACAAAAGAGGACGGCATCCCCATCAAAGGCCACACGGAGCTGTGTGTCACAATAACCCATGTCTTTGGCTCCATCAAACATTGTTGCAGAGGCGATCCCTGGCACACCATTGGAATTAATTAACACTCTTCCTGGACCATGAGTTTTACTGTCTACTATTTAAAAAAAAAAAAAAAAAAGTCCTCCCAGACCTTGAATTTCCTCTCTAGCTATTACCTGACGACTCAACTCTTCTTCTCAACCACACATTTCAAAACAGTTGTCTTTGTACTGCCTCCGTTTGTATAAGGGTTAGGAAAGTGTAAAATAGGTGTAGGACATTCACTGAAGATGTCCACCTCAAGGAAGGTGAAAGCTCTAAAAGCTCTAAAACTTAACAGCTCTAGGCTGCCGCTTGTGGAAACACCTTAGTAGAAAATCCAACAACGAAGTAAACCACATAATCAAATGTGAAGCCCAATGGAAGGAAACACTTGTGTAGACCTCTTTATTAACAAGAGAGAGAAAACCAAGTAATACCTTCTTGTATTGCTTCTTGTACTTTTTCAGAATCCGCAGAAAGATACAGGTTGGTGAGATATGCCTTCAAATAGCCAATGGGGCTTTTTCCACCAGTCAGACAGAAGCGATCAATTAGTAATCCTATTATGGGGCAAGAAAGACTGTAATGTCAGAGACTGAAGACAATATACTTACTGGAAATGCAAATGAAAGTTACCTTAGGAATAAATGAATGCCTGTTGAAATTTCAGAATTACCTTCGTAGCACCAATATTGAAAAATGTCTCAGCTGTTTTATATAATAGTGGATACGTTTGGTGCGTGATCCTTTATGAAGTACATCCAGATAGGCCGTGCCAATTTACTCTCACAACAGCAGGCATTATTATCCTTATCACAGAAAAGGAGACTGAGACATAAAGACTTGTCTGAGCCCACTGGTTCACATCGACTCTTGTCTAGGCTAGACCAGTGCACTTTTCCTTCAGCTACCCCATCCTCACTTGTTGCGAGGGCAGGTAAAGATGTGGCTCTATTTTTAAGTGGCATTTCTATATTTCTTTAGTAACAAAACAATAGTAACTGCAAGTAGTGACAGGATTTAAACTATTTCCCCAAACAACAATAAAAGGTCTGAAATTGTCTTTCTTGACTTGAAATTTTAAATGCAATCATTAAACAGACTAAACATTAATATACCATTAAATGCCTTTCCAATCAACAATTAAAGAAACCACTAGATGTTAGTGAGAGGTTTGTAAAATAGGAACTTACGTATGCTATGGATGAAAGTATAAATTGGTACAGGCTGTCTGGAAAGTAATTTGATATTTATTGATAAAAGTATTGATAGCTTTTAAACAGCTTATACCTTTTGACCTAGGATTCCTTTTTTAAAGAGTATATCCTAAGGGAATAATCTGAAACCGTGATAAAGATTTGTGTGGAAAGGTCTCAGCACAGGATTATTTATAAAAGCAAAACATGGTTCAGTGATGTGAGAATAACTAAGGTATAACATTATGCATATGAGATATGTGCTCATTCAAAGCGTTTTTGGGCAGCTGCAGATGATAGAAAGCAGAATTTTGAGCCAGTTGTTGAGCCAGCTAGTCAGTTGTTTATCATCTGCATGGACCAACAGAGTGGATGGGCTCTATCAACAGTTGAAATGTAAGTGTTTGCTCTGGTATGGACAAAATACTCTCACTTTCTCACTTAAACCAACATTGGGCAGAAGTGGCATACAAGTGTACTCTACAAATTCTTAAATAATATTAATTTAATGTTCAGAAATTATTTAGAGGTGCTGGGGACTTCAGAAATAACTAAAACGTCGTCCCTCTTCTCAAGGAGATCACAGTTCACTAAGAAGCCAGGTATGTAAACAGATAGTTATAAAAAAAAGACCACAGCAAAGAGAGATACGAATTGCCTTCAGCACCCAGAGAAGGGAAGTAACTGACTCTTCCAGGTGAAAGGTTGTTATTCCATGGGCAAGGCTGCACAAGATTGGGCTTTATCTGTTCATTAACAGAATTAATCGGTAAATAACTAGAATTCCTCATGCTACTAGCCTCAGTGGGCTTAGTGTGGTGAGGGATAATCACCGACTAAATCAAATAAGACTGTGTTTTGTAAAAATGATAGCTGTCCTTTATCCAATGATTACACCACTCATCTCCGCTAAAGCTTTTGTGTATGTTCTTTCTTTTCATAGCATAGTACTATGAAGACTGCATTTTTGAAAGGCAAACATATTTTCAACTATGTCTCAGTAAGACATTGGCCTATAATTAGGATAATATAAACTCATAACTTGTAATAGATAGTGATTATTTGTAAATATGCCTAATTTAAGCCTAGAAGTTAAATATGCCAATTTAAACCTTATTTTTACTTGACATACCCTAAGACTGGATATGTCACTTAGGAAATAGGTTAAAGTTCCCCACATAAGAAGTCAGGTAAATCCATAAGGGGAAAAATGGGGACCTCCCCTGAAAGTCTCTAACACACTGATGGAAATGCTATGAAGAGACTAGTGTCAAACAAATTTTCTCTGTAAAGGAATAAAAGCAGTTCTGCTGGCATGAGCATGAATTTGATGTGTGGGGAGAGCAGCCGGGGAGAGTCAGATGTTAAGAGTGGAAAGGAAAGGTAAAAACCTTTAAACCTTTAACATGCATCTGTGGTGAGCAAGAAGTCTGATCACACAGAGAAAGCCCTCGGTTGACGGCTCCTTGAAGTCAAGTTCAGAAGTGAAAAACATAAAACAGAGAAATATATTGCAGGACCTGGGATTAAGACTTTGAAATTCACACTTGACAAGTTAAGTCCAGAGCTTTGGGCCCAGCTCTGTGCTGAAGTTAAAAATGAACATGGCCTCTCTTGTTCTGACATAGGCAAATAAACATTCCTCACGCAGAAGGGGGTGTCAGTATCAAAGACACGGCATTAGTTAGGCCACAGTGAGCAAAATAACATGGCTTCTCTCTTCCAGGGCAGCAAGCTGTTCTTCCACACGGTATTTATTTTACTTACCATAGTGATTGACGCTGTTTATAAGCCGCACTCCCACTTGGGCATGGTTATTAGTCATCAGAACAATATCAAATAAGTCCTGCTCATCAGGATACAGCTCACGGAGTCTAGCATTGACATGCTGCAGTGCCTGAAGGTTGCAAACATGAATGTGTGTAAAGAGGGCCAGGCAAGGTGGGCATTGGGGTCTGGAGAGAAAGGATCCCATAGGTGTCCAGTTCAAGCCTTGAAGACTCTTCCCTGAGAGGCTATGGCTCCTTTAAGGCAGGGTTATGCCATTCATTTCAGTATTTTCAGCCTCTCATACATAGGACCTCAGTTAATGTTTACTGAAAGATGGGTAATGTTTGTTGAAAATTGTTACAGCATTTGGTTTCCTAGAATTATTTTTGTGAGGCAGGTAGGATCAGGCTGACCCTGTTATGGTCTATTTTTGGTTTTGATTCATAAAACCTGCCTTTCTTGATCATCTGATGATTATTTTTTGTGTGAAAAGTATAGGCTGCTTCAAGAATTTTCCTGTTATCCTTGCACAGAGGCTGTGCTAATGGTCTCTGTATTATTCCAATTTTAGCACATGTGCTGCCAAAGCGAGCATTTTGTCTGTTTTTTAAGCATGAGTCTTTAGAATCGGTTTGTGGTTTCCTCCCAAGCTTCCACTATGCCCCATAACTACTTTCTCCTTACAACTAGTGGAGGTGTCATTTATTTCTGCCTGGTTATGATGTTACTGTGTAATATTTCTGTAAGTTATAGAAGAGATCAGAGCTATAAGTGCTTATACATTTCAATGTAAGTTCCAAGAACCTTACTTTTTCTATTAAAATCATGCCCCTAAGTGCCAAAAGCATCTTGACTTTCTTAATATGCTGTGTTTAAGGCAAGAACAGCTAAAGTGAATTTAGTCTCATTTGAATGGGGTGTTTTATTTCTACTACTTGGAATTGTAAACTCATTGTTGCTTCTGGTTACCACTCCTTCTATGGAGAGAACAAAAGTTTCTGTTACAGGTCTCAGGATTTGGACTCCACTTAGGGAAGCTCAACATTCTAAATCTAGGGCTGTGATCCCTCCCTCAACAGTGTGGAAAATACAAACTGACCTGGGGTCTACTTGAAAAGGGCAAGAGTGGCAAGACTGGACTAGGAATTATAAGGGAACCTGGATGAGATCCCAGGGGTTGACATGGGTCCTTCCCTGCCATCCAGAGTCCTGGAGGGCCAAAGACAGCTTTGCAGAGTACCTTGACAAAGCGAAAGGCGGGGCCTGGGGTCAGGACGACATTCTCATTGGTAAGCTGATACTCCATGTACTTTTCTAGACCCTCTTCCTCGTAGATTTTCCTGCCGTCCACCATGTTGAAAAGAGCCTGGGATGACACAGCGATGGTGATGGCATGCCTGGGTTTGGGCTGCAGAGAGAGGCACCAACAGGAGGGCAGTCACAGACCCGAAAGGATCAGGAATGGGGCTGATCCCAGGAAAGGGTGGGAAGGAAACAGCTGGGTCCCAGCTTGAGGGACTGGGATGTTGGAGACAGCCAAGGGCTGGGTCCTGGAGGCTACAGTGCAGAGCGGGAGGTTTAGGGAGGAGAATCAGGGGGCTGGGTGAACCATGGAGAGGAGGGAGGTTGAGAGAGGCCAGACCTCAGGGCTGCGTGGAGAGGCAACCAGGGTACCAGGGGAGGTGGGCCCTGCTCACCGGCCTGGGGCGTGAGCAGCTTGGTGTCTTCTCGTACAGTGTTCTCACAGATGCCCAGTAGGCATCGTCCTCAAACTCCTCTTCCTCTCGCTGCCTGCCCACGTCGGATATACAGTCATGGTCCAGCTGGGAGGGGTAGACCGTCCTGCGCTGGCCATAGGATTTCCATTCACTGGGGGGCGTGCGCGAATATTCCCGCTGGTGCGTATCCCTGGCATCTCGCGAGTCCCGGGACTCTCGCTTGTCCCGGGACTCTCGCATGTCTCGGGCCTCTCGCGTTTCCCGCCCCATGCCGTGAGACCAGGTGTCGGAATTCTCAATCATCTTGGTGCTGCGCCGGGACCCGGCCTGGAGCGGGACCTCCGGGGACGTGGAAGAACGTGAGTCGAGCGGCATGGTTGGCATGGGTGGCGAGGGCTGTGCTGACAGCTGCTTCTGCGACTCTTGATGGCTAGGGGAGGTGGATGAAGTCTGGGAGGTCGTGGAGCTAACGGGGGGCTGGAGCAAGAAAGTGGGTTTCTGAGTTCGAGGCTTGCCTGGGGTCCCTGTCCTCATCTCCGCCCAGCTGGAGTCAAGAAGCTGTCCCTTTCTCTGTGCTCCACTCCTAGCTTTTAAATGGATCCTGGTTCATCTCAGCTCCTTTAAGCAGGGCTTAAAGGGGCTCAGACCTTTCAAGGCTCCATGTATTAGACATTTCTGTTACATGGACACAGGGACAAGCTACTTCATCAGCATCTCACATTTTTTTGTTTGTTTTCTTTTGGAATAGATAGGGTGGAGGTCCTTTTCCTTGCCCCTAGGTAGCTGGCACATAGTTTGCAAAGTTCTGTTACTTTCTTCACATATACCTGCTCAGTCAGAGACCTTCAGGTAGGAGAGGGCATGAGTAAGGGCCCTTGCTTGCCACTGTCTCCATCTGTGACCTCCAGTTAACTCAATGAGCAGCTAGACCAAAAGTTCCCACCAGAAGGCTCTACAAAGCACCTTGGGGGCATCTGTCTCCACATTTGCCCTGTGACTAATGCAGTGAGTACTGGGAAGGTCGATAGACTGGAGAACCAAGTGTCTCCCCATCGCCTTCAGAGCTTCTTGTGCCAGTGAAGCCCAATTGGAGAGAATCATCTTCCTAAACAGGAAGCAATCTTTCTAGAGAAAGGACTCTTTCACTAAGGCGTATGATAGATTATTAAGCATCTGTATATCATTCCAGTTTTTGTGAGTATTTCACATGTTTCAAAGGGCATGTTCTTGGTTAGATTATTGAGCCAATCCTCACAGAGGCAGAAGGATTGCTTCTCCCAGTGTCTGGGCCTGTGTCACACTCTGCATCCAAAAAACTTAGTCTCACAACAAACTTGCTCTTCTTATGTGACTAGGCCTAGTTAAGGGCTCAAAGCATCACACAACCTAATACTCTTCAGCAATTTATCTCCTTATCACCCCCTCTTCTGAGTCTTAGGTACTCAATGAAGAGTTTTTGAATGTGTGAAGGAAGGAAGGAGAAACCATGGAGTTTAACCATTCAATGTGCAGTTTATAGGCCTGGGTGCTCTAGGTTTTAATCTAGCACTATGAGTATTACTAATGTGAAATCTTAGGCAAGTTAGTCTGTGTTTCAGTTTTCTCACTCTGGGGATTAATGGGGACAGGGGTTTGTGAGAGCTAAGTTAGGTAAAAGATATAAAGTACACAGAACAGGGCCTGGCACATAGAAAGCATCAATATATGTTGTTATTATTATTATTATTCTGTCATGTACTCTTCCCTTTGATCCCCATCTCTACCTTAAGATTGGTGTTCTTGCTTCTGGACTCATCTACTGATGGAGCTCTGGTGGATGGGCTCCGTGAAGTTCGAGACCACTGATTGCGCACTAGGTATCCTCGAGAGTCTGTCTTCGGCAAAGTTAATTCTTGTGATCCCTGTTAAGGAGAGAAGAGACCCAGGAGTATAACACCCCACCACCCAGTCCTCCCATGCATATGCTTAGGAAATAGCCATGTCAAGCTAAATATAGCAGTGATCAATGAGAAGACCCCTGCCCTCTATGACCCATAATTCAACCTTGGCCTTTGTGTATTATTCTAGCTCTGACCCCATCCTAACTTCTGTGAGGAGCGATAAAGTGGGAGTCTATCCGGAGGAGCATCCAAAACCAAGAAACAAGTCTGATATCTCATATGCTTTCACCTGTGACTCTTCTTATGTGGAACTTTTTAGAGTTGAGCATTTTTCCTCCCTTTTCCCCACTTCTCCCCTTAAGGATAAGCCTGTTAGCAGATGCTGAAAAGACATACCCAACGTTTTTGACAAGACTACAAAGATGAAGGCAGCTGGTATCTCAACAAGGTAGCGCCCTCTAGCACTCCCTTCGGGAGGAACAGGATGGAGGAGACCATGGAGAGGCAGTGGAAGTTCCTATTCCCTGTATCCCTCCCCTCACCCAGATTGCCTGTGGCTCCCCTCCAAAATCAGTAGTTTGATCTCTGCTCACCCTGATCATGGTGATCTGCCGGCCCTGCTCCCACAACAGGCACATGTGAATATAAATACGTATTGTGCGGCAGGGGCCGAGGAGTACTTTTCCCTCAGCTGCACAAAGGCAGCGTCTGCACGACGAGTGCATGGGGCAACATCTCAGCGAGTGATTCGGTATGACTGCATGCCTCATCTGAAAGATTGTGCAGAAAATGGTCAATGCGATGGCCTGACTTCCCTTCCCTCCCTGACTTGAACAAAGACCAGTTTCCTCCCATAGGCTGAGCAGAGGTTTCTACACCATTTATTCTGCATGAACTTCGGGATGTGTACTGGATGGGAAGGCAGGGACCAGCTTCTTCTAGGTTTTCCTTAACCTCTCCAGGAGGACGTTAGGTATCCCTTAATACAAATCTTGATAGCTCAGTCTTTTCTCTCCAAACTCCCTGCCCCCTAATGTTTTTTTATTGTGCTGTCTGCTCTTTAATTCTCTCACCAGCTCTAAAGAAGTCAGCTCACCTGAGTGCTCAGACGAACTCCTGATTTCTCAGAATCCTTTCTAGATTTGTCTGCTTCTAGGCTGTCTTTTGAGTACCTTGGTCCAGTCTCATTCTTAATATGGAAACAAAGAATGTTTATTAATTTTCACCTCAGGGGCATTAGAAACCTTGAGTTTGGGGAATAAAAGGATAAATGAAAATTAGAATTTGTCTCTTTGACACTATCAAAAAAAGGTAAGGTTTAGATATTATTTTTCCCCTGTTCTAAAAAGAGTGAGGAAAAAGAACACATATCAGAGAGCTATACAAATTTTTAGTATAGAAATTTGTTGTTTTATAGATTTGGGACATGAAGTATTTATCATTTAAAAAGATGTAACATGGGAAATGCTGTGGGGGAATTTCCCAGGGGTCAGCAGGACTTGGATTGAAATGTGAAGTTGCTCACACAGAAAAACTTTGCTTTCTCCATTACTCTGAAGATCGCTACTTATGGAACTTTTCAATTTGCCATGTAGAATTGAAACTTCTCTTGTTCGTTTTCTTCATAAACCATTTTCTGTGGATCTAAGCCTCATCAATAATAGATTTTTAAAATCAAGGACTTTAATCCTGTACACATCAATCAACAGGCATGTCTTCTGTTCATATCATCTAACTATTCCTAGCATCAACAGCGAAAAGAGGTTTATTAGTAACAAACTAATAGGGAAGACCATGTAGGAGAGCACAGGAAGATAGCTTATTTCATGGACATCTATTCAAATATTTGTTTTCATTTTCAATTGCAGGAAATAGTGTTGTATTGGAGCAGTATTTCTATTGTTTCCTGCCAATTCAGTAGCTGTAATGCATTCAAGATTAGTGTGATTTATCTGTTTAAGGAGCTCAACTTCTAGCATAAACCAAGGTGCTCAGGGGCAGCCTGTTAATCTCTTTATACTCTGTGCCTTGCACCCAGGAAAAATCTCATCGGATGTTAGTTGAATGATTGAGTCTGTATCTGAAGAGAATGCAATAGTTGTGCAGTCCTAGAACTAATCCTAAAATCTCTCCATCAACCCCCCAACACCATCACTATAAAATCCTGTCCGAAAGATATTTTAAATCCAGTCCCTAGTCTCCATTCCTATTACCATTGCCTTGTTCCTGGCCTCAGATCATTATGGGCCTGCATTCTTAGAATATAGCTTTTGACCAGACTCATGGCCTCAGATCCTCTCAACTTCTAGATCCATCCACCGCATTTATTTACAGTGATATTTATAAAATATAAATCTACTTATGCTTTATTTCTGATACACTCTTCATTACACTCTTGGTTAGAGAGACCAGAAGTCTCATGATGTATCTTGTCTACCTCCAACTTGTATGCCCTCCACTCTGCACTTTTATCTCTATGTTCTATTTATGCCAAATGACTTGTATTTGCCTATATATCACCCTTATTTTCTTATAACCTTCAGTGTTCTTCAAAACCAAGCTCAGCATGACCTGGGAGAAGTTCCCAGTATTAAACATTCCTCTGTGTTGCCTGTGTCTTTTGTACATACTTTGACTCAGCACTGAATTGTACTTTGTTTATGTATTCTCTTTCCTACTAGGTTGTGCATTCTTCAAAGATAGCAACTGTGTTTTCACCTCTTACCACTAAACATATGAGTATTTGCTCAATAGGTGCTGACTTATCGGAGGGACTTACACCACATGTTTTAATGTGCTTTTTCTCTACCCTTCGTGTTCTTTACTGCTCCTTTTGTCTCTATGTGTGGTCATCATCTGAAATTTGGTTGCTGCAGAGCATTCCCAGAGGCAAATGATGGACTGATATCTACATTTCCTCAGTTCTTTGGCAAGATTCTAGGACATTCAATTCACTGACCTTCTTTTTCAGTTTCAGAGATGTTTGACTCATTTCTTTAAGTATTGAAATCTTTTGTTGTTATGCAGGTTTTCCTCTCCCCATCTCCATTTCCTGTTGCTTCTCTTGCTCAGTCTAGGTTTGCATTTAGAATGTCAAATTTATGACATCACACATGATTCCATAGTAACTAACTGACTCTATGAATATGTGACTTTAAAAAAAAAAGAAATAGTATTTCTTATTTGAGTACGTCCACTCATAACCATTGTCTGGGTTTTTAGGAATCAATGTCTAAACAGTGTTCAAATGTTTAATATGTAGCGGTATCAGTATTACAGCTTCCTTCTTTTTAAATTCCTTTAACATTACTAAGTTATTCATCATATCAGTCCCATTTGTGGCTGTACATTTTCTGGTATTGCCAAAATGAATGGCAAACTGATTTGTGGTCCTGATCATTTATTATTGTTTATCCTGATAGATTTTGGAGAACTTTCTGAAAATATGGAGCCTGTTTTTAACAGCTGAGATCTTGGTCTAGACACCGAGTTTAAACTTGAGTTTAGCTTTAGTGTTTGGTGTTTCTTTCACAATGGCAAGGCCATTTCCATTCGTTAAGTCAAAGCACTTAATGTGGCTAGATATAGTGTGGCAGAATGATACTTGCACTGTTTTTCCTGTTGTTTGCCCCACCCTTAAACATCTAAATACACATCTGTCCCTCTTTGTGTACACACAAGGAAGAATATGTAAAATCCAGTCTCTGACTCTGGCTCATAAAATCCAATAATGTTCTTCACTTATGGTCCTGATTTTAGGTAAGAGACATGTGCCATGCCAGCCTGATTTTGTCAAACCATCATGGACTAAGACACGTTCCTGGCCTCTCTTCATGGGAATTGATGACTTAGTTTGAATATTAGGAGAAGTCTTTGACAGTTTTAATCAAAGTTCTCCAGAGGATCTTCTAGATCGTTACATACGTTCACTCCAGGTTAGACTGCCTGAGTTTGAATCCTTTCACTACTCCCCCCACCCGCCATCTCACTGTGATCCAGACAAGTTGTTTAGTTGTCCTAAATCTCAGTTTCCTTACTTAGAAAATGGAAATAATGATGGTATCAACATCAAATTGTAGTTGTGATGGTTGAAATATTATGAAGTATTTAAGACTGATTGGCATTCATAAGTGATTAATGAATATTAGTTATTACTTTTATTTATAATTTTTCTACAGCTATACTACAAAGTTAAAATAGAAAAAAAAATCTTTAACTGATTTAATCTACACTGCAATCCAGTTGTAGGAACAGAAGTTTAAAAATATTTATTATTCATGTACCTGTATAACTAATCAAATGTCAGTGTGGTGATTCTTCCCATTTCCTAAACTGTATAGTCTTAGGGGCACAGACAGAACAGAGAGGGCAGGCTGAGAAGGGGCAGGCAGTAGAATAGCAGTTAAGGAACAAAGCTTTGAGCTCTGAGACTTGTGTTCTGCAAAACACAGCAGGAGGATTTTGCAGAGATGAGGGATTGAAAGAGTCTTTTGTTTTTGACCAGTCCTCTACCCTATAGCTGAGATCTGCTTTTGCTTCTGGTCCCTTCCATGTCTCTTCTATGTAACTCTGCATCCGTATATTCAATAAGTTCCTGATTATTGTTCTTTTCCCATAGTATACTGCCCAGGATAGGACATGAGCCTAATGAGTGTTTTGAATTATTTTATGTACCAATAGGTAAATATATTGCTTTGTTCTGAGTGCTAAGGGTGATATAAAAAAATGATCTGTTTTTCTTTCAGATTTTCTAAGTTGTTTTCCTTTATTATATTCTGATTCTTAACTTTGATACTGAGCATGGAGACCTACACATATATGTAGGCAGCTATGTTAGCATTCTCCAGAGAAGTAGAATCAATAGGATACATATAGATACATAAGAGGAGATTTGCTGTGGGAACTGGCTCATGTGATTGTGGCTGAGAAGTCCCTCCCACAATATACTGTCTGCAAGCTGGAGAACCAGGAAAGCCAGTGGTGTAATTCATTCTGAGTCTGAAGGCCTGAAAACTAGGGGAGCTGGTGGTGTAATTCCCAGTCCAAGGTCAAAGGAGAAAGCCCTAAAAACCTGAAGGGCTGCTGGTATAAATCCTGGAGTCCAAGGCCTGAGTACCAGAGGCTCTGATGTCTGAGAGCAGGAGGAGAAGACTGATGTTCCAGCTCAAGAAGAAAGAAAGAATTTGTCCTTATTCCACCTTTTTGTTCCATTTGACCCTCTAAAGGCTTGGATGATGCCCATGCATGTTGGTGAAGACTGTTGCTCTTTACTCAGTCTACTGATTCAAATGCTAATCTCTTCCGTCAGCACTGCACAGACACACCCAGAAATAATGTTTCACCAGCAATCTGGGCATCTCTTAGCCCAGTCCAATTGACACATAACATTAACCATTGCGGCAGCATATCTTTTGTGTGACTTGGATTTTTCTCTCCATGAGTTCAACCTTGGTAATAAAACCAAGGTGCTGCTATGTTATCGGACCATCATGCAGCCTTCCCATGTCACCCCGAGTTGGTTTTGATAATGAAATTATCATTGTCAGTTTCAGTTTTGAATTGTTTTTAAAAAGAACTCTATAAAAGGACTTAGAAGACATTTTAGAGTACCACAAACACAGACAAGTCTAAATAAGCATTCTCCATCTATCTTTTTCAAATCCTCTTGATTCTTGCTATGGTTACTGAGAGGAATATGTCCTTTCCCTTGACCATGCTAAGAGGATACTGCAGGGTGATTTGTGGAACATGGCTCCCACCTGGCCACCCTTCTGCTACTTCTCATTTTCTTCAGGAGTTGTGATATTGTTCAAAATTTCTGGGGACACTAGTAGACTCCTCTCTAGCCAGGAGGTTTTCATAACATAGTGGTACAGATTGGGTAATACAGCCAGGCACTAGTGTACCTTGGGAAGACTCCAAAGAATCTTTTTCTTCACATGGCCACCCTGTTTCACCCTGATCTGTAGAAATATTGTGAAAAGTGGCTGTTGCCTTTATAGCTTTTCTTCCCTGAGTCTAAGGATACAAAAGTCACTAGTGTGTCAGAAGGTCAACAACATTTATTAATACTTTAAAGTGTTTATATAGCTATGTAGATAGATAGGTTCAAAGATAATGAAAGTTCGTGATAGAGAGTTAGATGAAAGGAAGCATCTGTGAACGCACTATCCTAAGAGAGTCATAATTAGAATTATATTCTTCCAAATCTTTCTCATCCATTTGTCTAAAGTTTAACCTTTCCTCCTTTTGTAAACTATTGTTAAAATTATATATAATACATATAATCCAGGAACCTGACTTTTCCTATGCAAAAGCTGGTACAAGAGTGTAAAGCAATTATATTTCAATAAAGAGCTTAAAAAATTAATATTAAAATAAATATTTTCCATGCTATTACTTGGTTTGAGTGATGACAAATTTAATCATTCCAAAATGTTCTAGAGCGGGTGCACTACAATTTGCGTATTTCCCCACTATTGAATATTTGGGGAATCTCCAAGTTTTTGCTATTATAAATAATATTTTCTTGAGTATCTCCTTTCACTAGCTAAAGTACAAGTTCCTTAGTACCAAATTTTTCTTTCCATAATGATGAGTACGTTAAAAAATGTAGTTGGATAATCAATAGCATCTCCAAATTGGCATATCCAAATCCGAACTCTTGATTTCATGCCTACAAACCTGCTTTCTGCTCAGTGCTTGTCACCTCAATAAGTGACTCATTCACTCAAATTCTGCCTCTGCTAGCCAATATATTTGGATCACTTACTCCATTCAAATTTCAGTTTTGTTGCCCTCAAAATTGGAATAGTAACATCTCCCTGTTGGGAAGGCTATGAGGATCATAGGTAGTATAATAAGGTGCATGACAACAATAGATACGTCCGTTATTGTTTTGTCTTAGTGAATTATGAACATAGACTTTTGCAAAAAGCATTGCTGTGATGTTATCATCAATGCCTTCCCAAGTAGATATGCTATTATGGCATAACCAGACTGTCAGATTGAAAATGAGAATATGTGTCCTAATGATATTTCCAAGTCAAGGCTATTTTAGAAAATTTAATACAGTTAGCAATGGACACTGTCCATATCACAGAATGGACAGTTTGGGGGCATATCGGGCCTAATATTAGTCAACACAGCTGCACCTTTCCTGAGACAACAGAATGTGGAAAAGGAGAAAGACTCAGATTTTCCTGTTGTCTCCGTCTGTCACTTGAATTGACTTGCTGTGTTCCGTTTCCTACTGCTGTGTAACACATCATCGGTTAGCAGCTTAAAACAAGTCTATTTATTATCTCATAGTTCCTCAGGCTAGAAGTCTAGGTGGGCTTAACTGAGTTCTTTGCTCAGAATCTCCTAAGGCTGAAACCAAGGTATAAGCCATGATGGGCTCTTTTCTGGAAGCTCTGGGGAAGCATCTGCTTCCAAGTCCATTCAAGTTGTTGGCAAAATCCAGTTTCTTGTGATTTTAGGACTGGGGTCCAAGTTGCTGGGTGTTGCCCAGGGTTTACTCTCAGCTCCTAGAGGTGGTTCTCAGATTCTTGCCTCAGGCCCTCCCTCTCATTAATGGAGAACCTACCCTGCGTTGAATTCCTCTCTTGTTTTGAATCTCTCTGCCTTTCCCTTCTGCTAATAGACAGATACAATGCTTTGTTCTTAAAGAACCTACATGATTAGGTTATACCCACTTGGAAAAAATCTCCTTTTAAATTAACCCAGAGTCAACTAATGAGTAAGCTAAATTATAGCTATAGAATCCCTTTTGCCATATACAAAACATACTCATGGGGGTGATTTCCCACTGTATTCACAGGGGAAGGAATCATTTATGACTGAGAGTCTTTTGTGGGGACAACATATTAAAATTTTGCCTACCACACTCATTTAACTGACTTTACCTTAGTGAGCTTTCAAAACAGAGCTGAGTAAAACCCAGGCCTGCAAACCACCATCATATACCTCAAGGAGTACAGGCTAACTGGGGCTTCTCTGGGTACTTGATTTAAATACATTTCCTATTTTTTGAGAGTATGGGCTGGAAAAGTTAATAGATGGAGAGGGTCTGAGCTCATTCTTAAGTCTCTTGGATTCATGTGTTTGGATATTTTTAGAGAAGTGGTGGACATATCCCTATAGCTCTCTGATAGTCTGTGATTGTTGAGGCAGGCATGGAACAGACCTGGGAGCACCTTGACACCTACATAGAGTGCTCATGCACTCACAATGTTTTCTTTTTTTTTTTTTTTTTGAATAGTCCTAAAAGTAAATGTGAGGATAAAGTGATTTATCCTTCTTAGCTGCTTTCTGTAGAAAGCATCATTTATGATTGGCCTTCAAAATAAATACCTGAAGTATCAGTATTGGTTTTCAAGTCAAACAAACCTGCATTTAAAAGCCAACCATGCTACTAACCACTTGGTTAACCTCAGTAAGTCTCTTAACATCTCTGAACCTTGTTTTTCATCTCTGTAAGATGGGTGTTATGATACCTAGTTTGAGGATCTTTTAGGGAGGAATATATGTGTAATGCTTTAATGTGCTTGGCCCAGAGTTCCTGGTTCTGTGGCTGACTGGGTCATACACAGTATTTTGCAGCCACTCTCACAGGAAGTGAAGCCTGTTTCCCACCCTTTGAATCCAGGCCTGCCTGTGACTTGCTTTATCTAATGCGGTGCTGGGAAGTAACATAGTGTGAGTTCAGAGCCTAGGCCCTCCAAGCCTTGCAGTGACTACTTTTTCCCTTTTGAAATGCATAGGGATGGTTTGAAATCTTTATGAATGAAAAAATAGGGACAATGAGAGCTCATGATTTTGATCATAGGACATTTGCACATTTCACACTACTTTTTAACTACCAAACCAAATAAGGCAACTTGTCCAAAGTCACAAAGTTGGCAATTAGTAGAATGAAGTTTCTAACTCAATCCTACTTGCCTCTAAAACTTACGATTGTTTGTTTAATCACACTTCCTCTTCAGGAAGCTTCTCCAGTGGCCCATTCTTCTATCCTCAGCTTAACAGTAGATCACTCTGAAACCTTATGCAGTTAATTGAATAGTCTAAGTAATTAGATCAGACAAGTCTTCATAGTTTCTAAATGTGAGCACTGTCCAATGAAACCGTGTCCCTACAAGTTGCAGAGCATGATTAAGGAGTAGCTTCTCGTTATCAATCCTGTTTATGGCGTGTGTGCACAGTACTCTTGCCAAAAGCTGATAAGTGGAAATTCCTTGTCCAAAATATTGACTGGAGGCCAGTGTGCATATACCAGGCCTGGCTCAGATGGCAGTTATGTCAGCGTGCTGCTTACATAGGTCATGGCTGCAAAGTACAAGTTCTGGGAAGTTTTTCCAGAGAGGAGAGAATGCTGTTCAGAATTCACCAGTGAAGAATAAGTTGTTTTTGGAGTTCATATGTCTTGAGTCTGTCCATCTTGATTATCCACGTGACTCAGGAGATACCATGGATTTAGGAAGCCAGAGAACTCTGTCTGTGGCACAATGTGATGGGATGTCACTGATGGATTGGGAAAGAGTAAAAAAAATGTAACACACTTGTACTTTAGAAAATATTTTTAGAAAGGTATCCTGAGGGGAGTCATAAAGATGCTCTTTAAACTGTAAGGCCTTCAAAAATAAAAGGCATTACTAAATTGCTGTGTAGGTTAGTGTTCTGAGCTTCAATCTTCTCATCTGTAAAATAGGAATTAAATGTTTATATACGTCTCACAATTTTGTCATAAAACTTGAATGAAATCATGCAAGTAAAAGCACGTAGCACAGTTCACAGTAAGTTCTTAATAACACATACCTCCAAGATAACTTCCACTTTAGAAAAAATCTGCATGTTTGAACAGGGAGAAAAGGTCAATTGGAAGATGGCCAAAGGGCTTAAAAATCGAGCAGGCTAGGTAGAAATTGGTGACCACTTTCTCATAAAGGCAAGGGAACTTGGTGCCAGTGTGAAATTGGGGTCTTGATCTTTTTAAGAAAATCATGAGGAGTTTTTTCCACTTCTCATTTGGCTTAGCCAAAATGGTCCATGTTCACCTTTTTTTTCTCCATCCTGCCTTAAACACTTACTCTCCTAAGTAAAGTTAACAAATGACCCCATTTCTCCCATTAGTAACAGCCATTAGCAGGAATGTTCGACACTCACCAGCATTAACCAAACCCTAATTAGCCAAACACGGCCTGCCACCCCCTTACAATGCACACCTTTCTTTCCCCACGCCTGCTGTGGCTCTCCTAAAAGAAACATTTGTAGAACTCCCCTCCTTAGCCCACTCTCCCTCACATCATTAATCAGCTTGCTATGCCTCATCCAGAGAAAAAAAAAATTATTCAGTTTCTTGTTGCATGCCGGCCAGATGAGCAAGCGCTACGTGGGACGTCAGGATGTTCTCTCATGTTCACCGCACATAAGCGGCTGCACCTGCAACTACAGTGTGTTAAGGAGGACGTGTCCTGGATTTCACAGAGGCTGCCTTCACGCTGTCTGGTTCTGTATGATGCTCTGATGCTGCGATGCTTCCGCTTTCCAGAGCCAAGTCTTGAGTAGAACAAGCAGGGAAATACCCCCTAGCCTGGGACCTGGAGGTGGTTATCAGCTTACTCGGAGAACCCATGATCTGAGAGGGGCTGTGAGAACTCAGGGGCTTTCTCTATTAGGTAATTTTCTTAAAAAAGAAAAAAACAACAAAAAAGAAAGAGAGTGTTGAGACATCTACCCATGTTCGTGCTCATCGTGATGTCCCTGCATTGTCACCAAGTTATTTTCTGCGTGGAGGTGGCAGTGGTAGGAGCTTCCCTTTCAGGCACCGGGAGCTCCCAGGCAGCATGTCAGCCTCCTTGGACAGGCAGTACGCCGTGGAGAAAAGTAACAGCCTCGTGGTCTGCGGGCTCGGCTTTGAGCATCAGCGCTGCCACTTCCTATGGGTCTCTGCAAGTTGCTTAACCTCACAGCCTGTTTCCTCATTTGTAAGACAGGAATGCTAATAATACCGACCTCATAGAGAGAAAGGAAACAAGAGATGTGAGGGATGAAGCACAGTGCCTGGCACAGAACAGGCACTCAGTCACCATCCTCGTCCCTGGTCCCCCACCTCCTGACTCACCTGCAAAAACAAATTTCAGGGACTCTGGGGAGGATTTTATCTGGACCCTGTGACCACCTAAGGAGGGCCTTGCCCTGAACTTCAGTGCCCCATCAACAGGAGACTAGGAGTCTTTTCTCTTTGTTTTCTTTTGGCCTGTTTTTTATTTGGGGTCTGTGTGATTTCCTGGCAACAGCCCCGTTGGTGGTGAGAAAATATGTGTGTTTGCTATTTGAGGAGCAAGCAGCTTGTTTCTAGAGATTCCTCCCCCCAATATTGTTGTAAAATGTAGGTCAGCCACGAATGTCCCTCAGCGCAGCACAGCTCAAAGTAGAGTCCCAAGTCTAGTCCAGCTTGGATTCTGTGTTTCTGGGGATGCGTATGCGCTAAATTGGCTTTCTTGACATTTTTCAGGTTTTTGAAGTTTGACTTCAGGATTGATAGCCTTTTCTTTCTTTTCTGGTTAGTCCCCTTGGCAGTCCAGGTCAACTTTCTCCTCCCCAGTAAAATAATAAAGCTTGCTTCTACTTCTGTATTCCTACTTCTATGGACTGGCCCTACCATCCTCCCAGTAGTTCAGGTAAAATCCTGGATTTATCCTAGACCCCGGCATCTTCCTCCCTGTCACATCCTGTTACTCTTTAGCATCTTTTGGCTTGACTTCCTTGATATCCTTCAAAACCAGCCATGTCCTCCCATCACACGTCCATTGTCGTGCAGTGGTTCCTTCTACAGCACCCTGTTCAGCCTCTATCCTAAGCACTAAGCACACTGATTGACACTTTCTTGTTCTCATATTTTTTCCTTTCCATTAGTCTGTGAAAACCTGGCGGCAGGACCTATGAATTAACCATCTCTGCATCTCCAGTGCCTCATACAGTAGTTGAAGTAAATATTTCCTGGATTAATTAAAAAAGAATATAAAACATTGTATCCCCAGTTTGAAAGACTTTCTATATCAGAGGACAGATTAGGGTTTGAAGAGGTGCTTTCTGTGACCGAAAATTAGACTCCCAATCCCATCTCCATCAATCCTGGACTTGAATGAGATTGTACCTATTTAAATTTTTCCAACTTTCAGCCAAAATGTTCTCAGTATTTAGTCTACTCAATAGCTCAATAGTGACTATTCTAAGAAAACATAGGTTTCAGTGCTGTCTGATGACCAAGCAGGCATCTAAAACTTGACGTGTCCAAAACTGGACTTATCCTCTCCTTCCAAAATCTTTTCCCTGTCATGTGTTTCTTATCCTTGTGAGCCTTGTTACCTGAGCAGGAACACAGGAGCTATGCAAAGCCTCTCCCAGCTCTACCATCCTGCCATTCATTTGGGCACTGAGTGCTTCAGAATCCAACTTCATAACATCTCTTGAATCTGTACCATCCTCACCATCGTTGTCTAGTTCCCACCCTCATCACTTCTGCTGGGAACCTTCTGAACTAGAGGTTAATAGAGTAGATGATATTTCAGATATCATCAAGAAAAATGGACTTATTTTACAGGTGAGGAAACCAAGGTCTTGAAAGAAGAAAGAACTTAACCTAAGATCATAAAGCAAGTTGATGATGCAACCAGGAATAGAAACTGGGTCTTTGCAGTGTCTCTTCTTACTATAGCTAGCTGCTTCTCTTTTATTTTCTCTTAGCCCATCTTTCTCATTTGCTTCAATTCAACAACAAAACACTTACTGAGAATCAGCTTTGTAACAAGCATTAAACCAGGCATTGGAGGTCCAAAGGCAGGAGAACAGAATCTGGGGTGAGTAAAACACTTGTCTCTTTCTCTGTTTCTGTCTGCCTGTCTCTCTGTCTCTCTCGACAATGGATGGCCTCCTCCCTGAGTGCAGACAGAGGTCAGAACGTGGCCGTACATGAATACAGCCCTTCGGGTTTTGTGCTCTCTTCACTGTGCATATGTTCCGAGGCTCAGTGTCACATTGTGCGGTGCCCACTGATAAATAGTAGGCAGAGAATGAGTGAGAATGATTATGAAGAGGGAGAAAACGTCCAGATGTGAGTAGGTCATAATGTTTTAATTTGGAGTAGTGCTTTCTCCAGCACCATCACCAAAGGTTTGTCTTTGGTTTATTTGTGTTATCACAACAGTGACGACGGAGTTAAGTTCAGCCTTTGAAAAGAGGATTTTTGCTTGTTTCGTTTATATTCTACTGTTCTTTCATTAAACATTTCTAAATATCCATGGGGCCCAATTCTTACAAAAATAAATCAGATAAACCTAGGGTTCTTGCCAAGTCAAATATCTACAGTTTCTGGCAATTATGTAATTTCCAACTCTGCTGCAGTAACTATTGCTGATAAGTCAATCGTCATAAAGAGAAATGTTCCAGACCAATCTTTATTAGTGTGTCCTTCACTGATATATGCAAAGTCTTATTTTAAAAGCAGAGTTCTAACTTTTGTTTTTGTCCCTAGTGAATAGCTTCTCATCATAACAATTTATATCTGGATAATGTCATAGTAAAATATAAAAATGGTAAATTAAAACCCATGAAATTAGGTTCTGCTGTTATTAATAAAAACTGCTCTGGTTTTCACCATGTTGTTATGATGGCACTGTCTTATAATGCAGCTTTGCAGTAATGTATTTCTGGCACTGCAAGTTAATTTGGCCCAGACAAAAACAATATTTAGAAACTTACTCTGTGGAACTGCTCTGGGAAGAAAGAACTTGAGAATCATGTGCTAATTTAAATACCTCCTTAAAGTTGAGGTTAAACACATTATTGATCAGGAAAGGCTTTTTATGGAGACAGAAACTATGCTATTCTGAAAGTGGTCTAAAATAAACAAACTGAAAATACCAGCATGCTGGTTTTTTCCCCAGAGTTATGTATCTGTTTGGTGCAGATGTACATTGTTTAAAACACGTATTTTAAGATAAAAGCATTATTTTCAAATTATGATTTCTGCCTGTGCTTTGAGAGGAGTCCTCTAGAGACATTCTCCTCTGTAGCTACAACTCACATGCTATGAACTTGCTTTTATCAGGGTCATTATAGTTTGTAGAATTTTTTAAAATTTTTATTGGAGTATAGTTGATTTACCATGTTATGTTAGTTTCAGGTGTATAGCAAAGTGAATCAGTTATACATATACATATATTCAATGCTTTTAAGATTCTTTTCTCATATAGGCCATTTCAGAGTATTAAGTAGGGTTTCCTGTGCCATACAGTAGGTCCTTATTATTTATTTGTTTTGTCTACTGTAGTGTGTGTATGTCAATCCCAATCTTCCAATTTATCCACCCCCCTTTAGCCCCTGGTAACCATAAGTTCGTTTTATACATCTGTTTTGTAGATAAGTTCATTTGTACCCTTTTTTAGATTCCACTTATAAGCAATATCATATTTGTCTTTCTCTGTCCAACTTCCTTCACTCAGTATGATAATCTCTAGGCCCATTCATGTTGTAGAATATTTTTGCTCAAATTATCTCATTCATTTCCTACAATGGGCCTAGGAGGCAGGGTTTCACTCCTGTGTTACAGATGAGGAAGCTGGCACTCACACCAGGCCTTATGCACTGTTCCTTACAGTACTTCTAGCAAATAAAAGCCTTGGGACTCAACCAGACTTTCTGCCTTTTGACCACTCCCCATCCCAACATTGTATCAAAGTGGGGAGGTGGTCCTTTTCAAAGCACAGCAATAGAGTTCTACGCTCCTGATGAAGATACCTAGGAGATAAACCCAGCTTTCATTTCTGTGAGGGGAAAGCAGCCTGATGGAGTCATCTTAGTTTAGATGCTGTCCTCGCACAAGACAGAGTGATAGCCAAGATGAATTAAAAATCCTTTCCCACCTCACACTCCCGTGGATTCAGTGAGGAAGGAGCAAACTGGTGGACTCCTGTGTCAATGGAGAGCCCAGACTTTTAGGTTCTCTAACAGCAGGCTGGCTTTGCAAACAGTTATCAGAAGTATTTTGTTGATGCAGATAGTACGTATCAATTTTTGGAATATTTTCAGATGCCTTTCATTGCCAGCATCAGTTTTAAAAAACGATTGAAAAAATGGGACTAGAACTTATCACGAATGACTAGGTGTCATTTCTTTCAGGTCTCCGCTTCTTTGTGTATACTGTAGGGCTGGCTGAATGGCAACTTCCAGCCACGGGACCTGTGGAGACAATCTGCTGAGATAGGTAAGAAAAATTCAACTGAGAAGCTAGACTGGGTGGAGAGGACTAGAAGCAGGGTTCCCCAGGCTCTTAAAGCAAGTGATATGTAACTAAAGTATATAGTGTTGCACAGGATGGGGCTAAAAGAAACCATGCTAACCACACACCAGGAAAGCATTGGCTTTTCAGCAAAATGCAACAACAACAACAAAAAAGAAAAACAAAAACAAAAACCCAAAACAAACAAACAAAAACCAAAAAAACCACGGAATAGTTTTGAAAGTAAATGATGTTTAAGTTGTAAAAATTAAGGTTACGGAAAGCATCATTTCTGTTTCTTGGTTTGCATCCAGTCAGCACTGGGCTAATAGTATAGATTTCAAAATGTGGGACAGTGGTGATTATTGTCACTTTGTGTGTGCAGGACCGTGGCGGGTGGACAGGACAGTTGCAGGGTGATAAATGTGTAATTTATCAGCTTGAGTCTTAGGGCCACTTTGCGACTGAACAACAGAAGTTAACCCTGATGCTGTCTACTTGTCACTTTCTCTACTAGGTTATAAGGCCTCCTTGCTGGGATGGGTATGTCATGATGAATTGGGGGGAGGGAAGGTTATTCAGGGAGGAACCTGGACCTGCCCTTGTGAGTCCCTTTGGCATGGTGGGTCATCTGGTTAAAAGGTCAGACAGTGAACAAGTCCTCTTTTGAGGATTCCTTCCTATTCCCGCTGATGTGATTTTCAGACTTCAGTATTGTTGCTGATCTTTCTTTTAAACAACTATACCAAACAATGAGTAGGTATCTTTTGAGGTTTGAGGTCAGTACTTAATGAAGAATCCTGAGAGCAACCTGTCTACCAAAATCTTCCAGAGGATGAGGTATTATCTCAAAGTGAGGCAGGGGTTTTGAATCCTGCATCTTTTGGTCTGTATCTTTATTGTTCATACAGCAATGGAATAATAGCCACAGGATAATGATACAGCAGTTGTCCAAGTGCCCTTCTTGTCCTTGCCCAACCTTCATTTTACTGTGATCACGATGTGAGATAAGCATCTTTGGGATAAGAGGAAAGAAGCCAGACAATTTCTTCCTTGTTTCTTCCAGTGGTAACAGGTATTCCAATGGTAATCCCTGGCTTCCTGTACTTAAAAGACGACCCACAGCTGGTGCAGCCGCTTCCTCACACAGCTGTCGCATGGAGGATTGGTGTGGCTGGGTGGCTCTCAGAGTCAGAGAAGGATTTCTGGGCTCCCACATATTTCATTTAGAATTAGTTTGGAAATGAGGGCACTTGGATTCCCTGCTGCTTTTGTTTTATCTGGGACTGTTCAACAGGGGTGGGGGGAGAGAGAGAGGTCTGCAAAGGCAATTATAGCATAGCATACACAGCAAGGTTTACAAGCTGGGAATCTTTTCAAACGTCCTCCTTGGGAGTGCTTCCCTCTGAATTAGAAAGCTCTAGTTTTAGCTTGATGAACTGTTTTCCAATTAATTCAATTGTTTAGCCCCTGCTGGAGCTACAGTAATGAATATTCAGAGCAGAGAATGTGGCTTTCTGAAATGATATCAGAAATAGGGTTGCCAGATCGAGCAAACAAAAATTCAGGGTGGACAATTAAATTGGAATTTCAGATAAACAATGAATGATTTCTTACTGTAACTATGTTCCAAATATTGCATGGACCCTCTCAAATATTGCAAAGGACATACTTAGATAAAAAATTGTTTATCATAAATTCAAATTTAATTGAACATACTGTGTTTTATCTGGCAACCCTAGTCATGAATAATTAAAAGATGACATTGCTGTTGTTCACAGAAACTAATTTATTTGATCATGGGTTAGTTTCACTAAAATCAATAGATATATCAGATATTTGTCCCCATTTTTTTAGGTAAGTTACAGCAATAGGATAAAATATGTATTTTCTGTTTTATATTGTGGAACTACTGGGGATATCCACACAGATATGAATTTATTTGTTCCCTATATGGTAATATGCTATACAGGTTTAGGTTTGTTTTTGTTTAACTCATGAAAAGAGTGATACTTAAATATAAAATTCTCTTTTAGTTTATGAAATTAGTATACATAGTGAATCATGGACTGGATATGCTGGGAAGATTGAAACACTCTTATCCTGATTTTATTAATAATATATGCTCCTTGTAGAACATTTAGAAAATACATAATAAGAAAAAATATAACTGTAATTTTTTGTGGAAATGCTTTAAAAACAACATTTGGAGATTTTTTTTTTTTTTTATGATTGGGATAGGTAATTTTATTACAAATTTCAGGATCTAAAAAGTGATCTGTTACATTTACTAAGATAAATCTGAGATGACCTGTCTCAAGCACATGTGTCCCATCAGTGGAAATACTTAAAAAAAAAAAAATTGGGGATTTTGTTGTAATAAAATTTTGTTGCCTTTTTAAAATTCACCATTACAACATGAATGTCTTTATTTCATTAAAAGCATTTAGAAAAGATTTTAATAGAGACATACTCTTCTTTTTCCTTCCTGTCTTGATTTCTTTTCCTGCTCTAATGCTAAAATGAAGATATTGATACATAACTGCTTGTTTGTATCACAGATTATTTACTTTGTATATATTTCTGGAAATGCCTTTACTTGACCTTTAGATCAAAACATTTTTAAGACTTGAGCTATTTGTTGCTGGTGCTGTTAGATGGAAATGAACACTCCCTGTGCTTTATGTTTCAGTGTTCCAGCCAGAGGGACATCTCCTGGAGTATTTTGCCCTCCAACCTCTACGCACTCCTTTCCACAGGGATAGGCATGACTTATCTACTGGGTGAGTTTGGAAGCAAGTGGTTTGGTTCAGCTTCCAGATTCAATTTGTTTCAGATGTGGCTGCTTGTGTAGCGGGTACCTCTGGGTTTTCTCTTTGCCATGAGCTCAGATTACCAGGGGACTCAGGCCAGCAGTGCATGCCTCCAGTTGTCTACTCTGCTTTTGGGTAAACTGAAGTTTGGAGGAAATAGAATGTTCACTGTGACTTTTCATTTAATTCATATCCTCTTATCTAGTTATTTTAAGTGATACATCTGATGTTTGGTCTCTCTGATAGCCATGTCTAATTCTCAGCTAGTCCCAAACTCAAATCGGGGAGAAAAGTGTTATTATCAACAAATTAAAACTCCAAATATAAGCTCATTGGCCAGAAATAATTGAGCCATTGTTAGAGGGACTGGAATTTAGAGCTGAAAAGAACATGAGGTGAATGAGGTTTTGAGTACCACTGGCACTGGTATAAGGCATTACAGTTTTCTTTGCATAGGTCTTGCAGTTTGGGGCCTTTAAGCTTGGCAGTTGGCATGGTACATGCTGTAGCTGTGTGGCTGGGAATTTTAGTTGGTATGGGACATAAAAACTCTGGTAAATATGAATTGTGTGGTCCTCAGTGTGTCACCTTGATGTGATTACAAAGACATGGTTTTGGGTGAGGTGGGAATTAGGTTGGTGGGAAAAGGAACCTCTTAGTTCCCATTAAAGATGATTTTAGAATTAGTGTATAGAGTTTTTAACTATTTACCAATGAAAGCTTTTTTTTCTCTCTCTACTGTGGAATGTTTTAGCATGGGTAGCAATCCAGGACTGAATTCTTCAAAGATAGCTAAGTTTCATGAAGAGTAGACAGCAGCAGTGTGCAAGTTCTGTCAGCTCTGTCTCATTCTTGTAGAATTCCAGAGACAAAGTACATTTTGCTTGTTCACTTCGTGAATCTCTTCTGCTTCTCTTTAGTAGACGATTTAACACCCTAACTTTGGAGCTTCATCCTAGATTTCCAGACATTTCAGTGTCTGAGCTGTGAGAAAATTTCATCTGTTTCAAATCTTCCATGGGGCAGCTCTAGCTTGGGGGAGAGTATGAAGCTTAAGAGAAAAAAAGTACAAAACATTTAATATAAAATTAGGTGTGAAAGTAAACATTTATTGAGAACATGAAATAAAATCACAACAAATTACTGGTGGCTTGGAGATCCAGGTGTCTTTTTGTGAAATCTTTTTGCCAGTTTATCAGGAATGCTTATCTAGAAATCCTTTCTGGTCATGGCCTTGCTTTTCCTTTCCTGCCAGAAGACTCTATGGCTCCCAGAACTCATAATGGCAGGCCCTGATGTGTAAGCTTTACTAAGCTTCATCAGTCCACCTCTGCCTTCTTCAGGGCATGTCCTTCCAGGCCCCATTAGTAATCTGAGAGAATGTTTACCTCTTCCAAAGGGGTGATAACATATGGGGAGATGATTCTCTCCACTTAGAATTCCGAGATTCCTCATGGACAGAAAAACAGAGTCTAACAGAACAAAAGTGCTCATTTCACAGGGTGCCAGGTTGATTTGTGTCCTCTGCTCCATTCATATGTTGAAGTCCTAACCTCTAGCACCCCAGAATGTGAAATAGGGCCTATGTTTGGAGATGGGGCCTTCAAAGAGGTGATTAATGTAAAATGAAGTCATATGGGTGGTCTCTAACTCAGCATGACTGGTATCTTATAAGGAACAGAGATTAGGACATACTCAGGCATGGAAGGAAGATGATGTGAAGACACAGGGAGTAGATGACCGTCTACAAGCCAAGGAGAGAGGCCTCGTAAGGAACCAACACTGCCAACACCTCGATCTTGGACAATCAGCTTCCAGAACTGTGAGAAAATGGATTTCCAAAGAGGAAGTACGTGACCTGTCTGCGTATCAGGTGTGGGAAAGCAGTGGATTGTCAGGTATGGTAATAGTTGAGCTGGGGCCAGAAGTCTGGCCCTCCCAACTCTCTTTTAGAGGTGACTGCTAACACACAGGCCTAAATTGTTGATCTTAGCTTTCCCAGCAATGTTTATTTGAACAATTCAACATTTCACTGAGTAGCAGGTGATTAAGCATGAATTTACAGAGAAGAGATCAGTAGGTGACATAGTTAGAAAACAGCCACCTCCTGTAGTCAGTGGTTACCCCTACCAGGAATGAGATCTGACAAGGCAGCAGGAGGGATGGTTACAATGCATTTGCAACAGATTGGAATGCAAGTCGAAGAAGTACAAGACAGAGGACAAGGAGCTGCCGCTGGGAACAGCTCATAGGAAACCGACCCACTTCTTCAGAGAGGACTCCTCAGGACACAGCGCTCTGCAGGCTTCGAACACTCAGAATAACCCATTCCTCCCTCCTGCTTGTGGTCTTGGGACCTGTCCGGTTTAGCCTGCCATCCTACTGGAAAGCAATAGCCCCTCCTTCTGCCTCTGTCCCACTGTATTAGTTTGTTGGGGCTGCTGTGCCTTCTCATCTTTTTATGTAGTGGAGCCGAATGTGTAGATACTAAGAAGATATTCAGTGACTGCGTTCAGAGATTTCTGAATGAAATATGACGTTTCTCAGACACTGGAAGAAAACTTGGTCTAGAGGAAAGGATGCGTTGGGCGTGCTGTAGCTGGACCGTCTTGGATTATGCTCCACCATTTATAGCAGTAAATGTGAAGGGCCACTTCTTTTCAACTATAGTTTCCTCCTTTGTTGAATGAGGCTAATAGTAGCCTCTAGTAGGCATTCATTAATTGATCTTGATGACAGGAGGATAAGCCACAAGGTTACCGTGAGAAATATCTTGCCAGGCTGTTCTAGACAAATACTCTAGTCCTGCATCAGATTTGTCTGAGGATGATTTAAATGTAGAAGTAACCAGGCCCGGCTCCAAGATCTAACTCAGTAAGCCTGGGTGAACGCTGTTAATCTGCATTTTTATAACTACTCCTCAGTGAGGCTACTGTGCAAACAAATTTGGGAGCCACTGCTCTTAGACTATCCTTATTCATTTCAGAATCATTCATAAGTGGTGGGCATTACAGATTGCTGGTAGAGACTTAGAATTCATACCCCTTTTTATTACCTCAAAACTCTGTAATCACATGCTGCCTCATGAGGTTTTGTCTGACAAACAGGCTTTAGAGCTGCCGTAAGAGTGGCACAGATAGTCCACTGTGCCAGCAGTTCTGAGGAGCTCCCTGTGGCCTGACTAAGGCTTCTTAGAGATCATAAAGTATCAGCTGAGCCTTAAAGATGAGCTGAATTGAAATTGCCAAAAAGAATACTTGTGTTGTCAGTTTATAATAACATTGTTTCACCTCATACTGTCTATATTGACTTATATTCATTGAATTGACTTTAATGTTGCTAAATGTTGCTATGCTATTTACCACGCCAATTTTAATTGCTTACCAACCCCGGCACCTGTCTGTATAATGCAGTCTTTTTAACCTGTTACTTGCTTTGGAAAGTTCCATTTAGAGAGTAGGTGGGAAGATGGAGAGATAAGTGCATATAGTTAGCTACTACTCTTTTAATCTTTCATTCATGGGGCAAACTGGTCACTTCTTCTTTCCAGCTCAAAATGCCTTTATTTGTAAGTTGAGTGTTTAGATGGAATAATTTATAAATTTGACTTTTCCTGACTCCCTGCTAGATTTCTTTGACCTCTCAGGATAAGCTAGGCCTCCTTTTTTTTTTTTTTTTTTTAACATTTCTGTGTATTTGCACCTCTACTTTATTACTTTCATCTCCCTTATAATTACTTGTCAAAAATTTATCCCTACTAGATTTTAAAGTATCCATGGTCATGGACTGTATCTCATTTACCATTGGGTCCCAGTGCCTGGCACAGTCCTTGATATATAGCAAGTGCTCAATAATTATTTATTCATCAAGTGAACAGTCATTTCTGATTCTTCCAAATGAATAAGTTCTTACTTCTGTATGCTCAGTCACCTATTGGAATATTATAGAAATTTTAGTCTTATTTTCCTCTGATGGGTTGGGCAGGGTTAATGGTGGCCCTGTCTGTGGAGTACACTGAAGCAGGAGGTTTTGGGGCCAAGTGGACTTCTCAAAGATGCTCGTTCAAGGTGGCCAGAGGAATCATGTAAAGAGAGCAGTGTTGTTGAGAGAAACCAAGATTGAAGCTACCAAAGTGGTGGTAAGTGACAGATTCAGCAGGTAAGTTAAGGATGATGAAAAGTTTAGTAGACAGATATTGGAAGGCAGTATAAAATCAGCTGCAAGAAAGGGATTTTGAGAGTGATTTAGAACTAAAACAGAGAACAGAACAGAAGTGCAGGCTCTCCTGTTTTACATTGTATCTGGTATGCCTGTCGGTGGAGAGGGAAGTGTAGGGTTGGCAACCTAAGGAATTACACAGGACAGGGGAGTTTTTTATGCCCTAGGTGAATCCTTTCTGTGGATTTATAGGATATCACTATGCTTTGATATTTATAATTGTCAACTTAAAAATGGCCCAGAAGCAGATAATTTGCTTTAAGTTCTGTTTTATTTATAAATAAAAATATTTTCCCATGAATTCAGTGTTACATGAAGGTTGATTAGATTTTCAGGGCAGTCCATGAGCACTATTTTTAGTAGGTCTTTATTTTTTTTTTAAGCTCTATATTGGAGTATAATTGCTTTACAATGTTGTGCCAGTTTTTGCTGTACAACAAAGTGAATCAGCTGTATTTATACATATATTCCCATATCCCCTCCCTCCCATGACTCCTACCCACCCTCCCTATCCCACCCCTCTAAGTCATCACCAGTCATCGAGTTGATCTCCCTGTGTTATGCAGCAGCTTCCCACCAGCTATCTATTTTACATTTGGTAGTGTATATATGTCAGTGCTACTCTCTCACTTCATCCCAGCTTCCCCTTCACAGCCCCACCCCATGTCCTCAAATCCATTCTCTACAACTGCATCTTTATTCTTGCCCTGTCACTGGACTCATCAGTACCATTTTTTTAGTTTCCATATATAGGAGTTAACATACAGTGTTTGTTTTTCTCTTTCTGGCTTACTTCGCTCGTATGACAGACTCCAGGTCCATCCACCTCACTACAAATAACTCAATTTCATTCCTTTTTATGGCTGAGTAATATCCCATTGTATATATGTGCCACATCTTCTTTATCCATTCATCAGTTCATAGGCATTTAGGTTGCTTCCATGTCCTGGCTATTGTAAATGGTGCTGCAGTGAACATTGTGGTACATGTTTCCCATTTTGATTGTGGTTTACGCAGGGTATATATCTAGTAGTGGGATTGCTGGGTCATGTGGTAGTTCTATGTTTAGTTTTTTAAGGAACCTCCATACTCTTTTCCATAGTGGCTGTGCCAGTTTACATTCCCACCAACAGCGCAGGAGGGTTCCCTTTTCTCCACACCCTCTCCAGCATTTATTGTTTCTAAATTTTTTGATGGTGGCCATTTTGACCAGTGTGACCAGCCAAATACCTCAAATTTGGCTTTGACTTGCATTTCTCTAATGATTAGTGATGTTGAGCATCTTTTCACGTGTTTGTTAGCCATCTGCATGTCTTCTTTGGAGAAATGTCTATTTAGGTCTTCTGCTCATTTTCAGTTTGGGTTATTTGCTTTTTTGATATTGAGCTGCCTGAGCTGCTTGTATATTTTGGAGATTAATCCTTTGTCAGTTGCTTTATTGGCAAATATTTTCTCCCATTCTGAGGGTTGTCTTCTTGTCTTGTTTATGGTTTCTTTTGCTCTGCAAAAGCTTTTAGATTTCATTAGGTTCCATTTGTTTATTTTTTATTTTATTTCCATTATTCTAGGAGGTGGATCAGAAAGGATCTTGCTTTGATGTATGCCATAGAGTGTTCTGCCTATGTTTTCCTCTAAGAGTTTTATAATGTCTGCCCTTACATTTAGGTCTTTAATCCATTTTGAGTTTATTTTTGTGTGTGGTGTTAGGAAGTGTTGTAATTTCATTCTTTTACATGTAGCTGTCCAGTGTTCCCAGCACCACTTATTGAAAAGGCTGCCTTTTTTCCATTGTATAGTCTTGCCTCCTTTGTCAAAGATAAGGTACCCATATGTGCATGGGTTTATCTCTGGGCTCTCTATTCTGTTCCATTCATCTATGTTTCTGTTTTTTTGTGCCAGTACCATACTGTCTTGATCACTGTAGCTTTGTAGTATAGTTTGAACTCAGGGAGCCTGATTCCTCCAGCTTCATCTTTCCTTCTCAAGATTGCTTTGGTTATTCAGAGTCTTTTGTGTTTCCATACAAATCATACAATTTCTTGTTCTAGTTCTGTGAAAAATGCCATTGGTAATCCAAGAACACTATTTAATGTGTATTTTACTAAGAATGCTACAGAAAAGTTTAAATGGTTTGTTTTTTGGGAAATCAAACATATGTCATCTTTTCAGATTGCTTTATAAGAAATTGTTCTAATATATGTATCATCCTTACCAGTTTCTTAGTCATAAATAACTAAAATACTTCTGTAACTTACCACTGTTTTGCTTGAAATTATATATTTTTTTGATTTCTTCATCTTGTGGGAGTAAGTACATTAATTTCCATTTTAAGCCTCCATTTGATATTAAAATTAGAACAACTTGTTCAAATCCTGTAGTTTTTATCTTGAATAAATATTTCTAAATTTTCATTGAACAACCTGGCTTAGGTTTATTTTTGGAAAGTCACCAAAATCTTTTCCTTTCTCATTTATTTCTTTAGATCCAAATTCATTTTCATTTTCTTCCTTGGTAAAGTTACTTCATGTGGTATCTCTTTGCCTGGCTTTTAAAAGTTAAATCTTTTTTGGTAGTGGTTCATTTTAAATAGCACTCATTCTGTGCTTTTATATTCAGGAACATAGTATATGTGTACTGTATAAATTTGGTCTCATATTAGATTATTACCAGACTTTTTTCACTTTTAAGGCTGTGAATAACCTTTTGAGATTATCTTATACTAACTCTTTTGATCTACCAATGGTAAAAAAGTGGCCCAGAAAAGGTGAATAATGTGTCCAACATGGCATGAAAAGTTAAAACTGAGACATAAACAGAACTCTGATGTCTTAACTCCTTGTTCAGTGACTCTTTTGATAACCATGCCATCTTGCCTGTAGCATTTGTTTTCATTTTAGATTCTGGGATGGACTGCTTTCTAAAAAAGTATCTGAGGTATAGTTTTATACAAATGTCACAGGTAAAAAATAGTCAGTCACATAATGCAAAGGGCTTAGCAGAATCTTTAGATTAAAAGGGGCATAAGATCATGTATTCCCTGTCAAACTTTAATCAGCTTACTTGGTAGTGATGATAAGAAGGATTAAATATTGAGCCCAAAGGCACTGAGACCATTAGCAGCACAGAATTTGGTTCTACATCTTCCCACCCTGCACAAGTGGAAAAGATTCATGACCACATTGTTTAGTTGTTTACACTCCTAGAAAAGAAAAGACAACAATAAGGATTAGCCATGTTAACTTGTAGAACATGATAATTATGAAGTTTAAGGAGCAAGAAAATAATAGAGTTGTAGATCTAGGTACTTCTACACTTCAGAGATCACTCAGGTTTCAATCATTCATGGAACAAGAGTTTACTGAGTTTCTATGGTTAGACAGGTGTTCCCCACCCTCCAGACACTTATAATTTGAGGTATAAAAGGAAAGATGACAGGAAGAAGGTTGGAGGGGAGAATCTGGAAATAACCAAGCCCTTTCTTGAATGAGAGGAAAAGTCAGCACCACTAGACCGATTTCCTGTCCTCGTTCTGCCTCCGCACATCTGAGTTTATGGTTCTTGTGCAGTTCTCCCTTTGCCGCCCATTGTGCTTGCTGTTCCCTATCATTCCCCTTCTCGCCAAGCTTATTGTAGCCCTAGAAGTATTTATTATAATTGTTCCTTGGAAGAACTTGAGGTACTGTGCTGAGAACCTTCATGTTTTCCAAGGAAAGTACTGTAAAAATTGCACGTAAACAAGAATTATTGTTTAAGACAAGCTCTTCCAAGACAGATCATCCATGCTACTAGTTTCTGGCACAGTGCTATCACTAACCATCCATCTTAATCACATTTGAGGGTGAAACACTTTTCTTACCTCATGCTCTTCCTTCCCTCCTCATTTTTTGACATCTCCAGTTCTTGCCAATTTTTTTTTTTTTTTTGGACTGGAGGTTGCATAGGTTACTACCTGGTCTGTGGTGTTGTTAGTCAGGCTGAGATTTATGTTGAATACTGAAGCTCTACAATGAAGGCTTGGTACTAGTATGTTTGCTGGTCTTTTCTTAAAGATTTTGCTGTTAAGGCAACTGACACTCAGACCAAGAATGGCTGGTTAAAGCACTTAGGTCAATTATTGAACCATAAACATAATTTGTCTTTAGTGAAACGAAACTTCTTTACAATGGCAGTCGGGGATGGGGAAGAAAGGCTGGGCACTTTGGAGATCAGAACTTAGTAATGGCTGTAGTTGTATGTTCTTCCCTTTAGTTCATTGAGAAATAAAGATAATAGCCCACTTTATGTATGTGTCTGGTATTCTGCTAAGCAGTTTAACATATTATCCCATTTAATCTTTCTAGTGCCATGATGAGGTGGATACTGTATTCCTAATTCATGGATGTGGAGACTGAGGCTCACTGAGTTTCAAGTACCTTGCCTTATCACACATCTATTAAGTCAGGATTGAATCCAGGCCAGTTAGTTTTCAAGGCTTGAGCTCCTAATCACTGTGTTAAACTTGGATTTTCCTTCATTGTATTGGAACTTATGTTTTTGTTTTTGTTTTTAATCTTCTAGTGTGTTTTATGCCCTTCTCTCTCTTCATCCAACCCTGGGAGATTTAGTGTACATTTCAAACCTATGCCAAATAAAAAAATCCTAAATTACTTCAGAGGAATCAGCAGCCCAGTATTAACTTAAGAACATTAGTGACCTCCAAAACCCCTGTAGCTCCTGACAGGCTGTGATTCCAGAGGGGGATCTGGGTCTGAGTCACTGCTGTACCCCTTACTAACTACATAACCTGAGACAAGAAACATTACCTCTCAGGGCCTCAGTTTCCTTTTCTGTAAAGTAAGAATAAGGGGACATATCTCGGAATTGATATGGCATTAGCGAAAGCATTGAGCACAGTGTCTAGTTTCTTATCTTTATAGCTAGACTGTTCAGATGGTTAATTTTCTCAGCCATAACTAAATTTGTTAAGATGAAGCTCATTTCTTAAGATCCCATTAATTAGAAAAAGCATGGTCATTGCAGTTGAGATAAAGTGTGTCTTTTCACAAAGACATGGCTTTTAACAACCAGCGGACAGCTATAGAATCTCAAAATAGTGACTCTAAAGATGATATAATCCAATTCTGTTATTTTGTAGATCTCAGCACTGAAACCCAAAGAGGTTAAATGTGTTTCCCCAAATTACACACTAAGTTGGTGGTAATTTCAAAGCTAGAGCTTATTTCACTTGATTCCAGGCCCAGTGTTTTTGCTGCAGAATTCTAATACACTCAAGATGAAGGATGGGGTTAGAGGGAAAACTATTTTAATTACATTATAAAAAGAGACTTTTATATACAATTTATTTCTATTTCTTTATTAACAATTGTTTATGCACTAAATGTTACTTGCAATAAAGAACTAGGGGGAAAATTAGACTGTAGAATTCAGCAGACCTGGATTTGAGTACCCAGATCTGTTACTTATTTGGTATTTGACTTTGAAGCTTAAAACTCTGTTTCCTTATCAGTAAAATGGGGATAATGGTTATAATTTTCTAGTGGTTGAGACAGTACATGTGAGATGCTTCGTGGAGTCATCATTTCATAAATGGTAATACTTAATGGTAACAATATTAACTCAAAGTCAATGGGAACAATATCAGTTACCACTACAACTACACTATCCATGGGTGAATTCCCAGTGGAACCAATTATGCCCGATTTCTAGTGAAAATCAATAAATGCCAGGACCAAAGAGTTAGCCAAGACTATAGCCTGCTCACACCACTGACTGATTTAGGGAAGTCTCCTGAAGTACCCACATGGTGCTTATGAACCAGTCCATAAAGTTCTAGTGCAGGAGCTTTTATGGAGAAGAGCTGCTTATTGTCACCAGAAAGCCCTTGCCTTTGGGTAAGTAAATATGAGTAAATACATTATATTTCCCTTGCCTTTGGGTAAGTAAATATAAGTAAACACATTGTATGGTTAGTTATGGACAATGGAGACTTCAAGGAAGAGATTGATGTCAGTAATTGCAGTCCTCCAAATGTTTAAGTAAACTTAAAACTAGATGCAATTCCTGTTTGTTAATTCTTCTCTTTAAAGGGGTCTACTGTGAAACTCTGACCGACGGAGATAGAGAATACATATATATGCAAGTGTGTCCATTGTTTTTAAGAACAACTATGGCTGAATGAGTTGGTTTTGTGGAATGGTAAACACCATTAAGAGAAATACTCTCGTTTATTTTTTCTATCTTTTGCTTGAAAAATAAAATGCAATAGTAAATTTTTTCTCTTATTAAGAATTTCTTGAATCATAGAGCTGTGGGAGAAATATTAAATAATCCATTTTTATTGAATTCAAGGCAATTGATACCTGGCATCCTAGAAATGTAGGCTATGCTATTTCAAATTGGAAGAGTCCTTAAAATGATAAATTCCACAGTTCATTTTATACCAAAGAAAATCCAGTATCTTCTGGGCTAGATTTTAAACAAATAACAGCCTCCTGATATCTATTTGCAAATGTTCTCTTTCTGTTTACTTATATTAACTGTGTTGGTAAGAAATTAGGATTATTATTACAAACTAGTAGTTTGATTGCTTTAGCCCAGTGACAATGGAATCTAGAAGGAAGAGGAAGTTGGGTCAGTGCAAATTTTGTAAATTAATTCAATGTGGAACCTTGGAACCAGTTCCCAGAGTCTAAATTGATTAGACACTGCAACAATACATTGTTCAAATATAATAATGGATATATAGAAATTGTCATGGATTTAACTATTTATTACTGCTATGCTTGACAATATTTTAAAAGGAATCCCTAAATATATACTAGTAATATAATTTTTCATTCTTGAGTCATTAAAGCTATAAGTTCAGGAGAAATCTAAAGAGACAGATGGACAGAAAGTAGAAGAGAGATATAGGTAGAGATAATGATAGGGAGAGAGAAAGAAGAAGGAAGAGGAGGATGCAGGAAAGGGGGGGAGGGGGAGAGAGAGAGAGAGAGAGAGAGAGAGAGAGAGAGAGAGAGAGAGATGTATTAAATGACACTTGGCCAATGTCCAGAGCAGCTAATTCTCACTTTAGCTTTTATCCTATAATTTAAAACTGAGAGGCAATCGAGTTTGACAGCTGCATCTCGGAAATAGGAAAGAGCTCTAAATCAGTCACTCCTGTAGAAGACTTGCCTATCCTGAGAGATGTCTTAGGCTTTTATGAAGGACCCATACATCTGTTCATCTTTTAACACACATTTCTCATGTCTGTTTTTCTGTCCAGAACAATGCTGCCCCTACTTGCCTATTGTGTCTTAACTGTTTTCATTGCTGTATAAACATTGCATGATTTGGAATATTGCCACTTGCAATCATGTCATCTTTAAGAAATTTGAACATGCTAAGAGTGCACGTTATCTTCAGTGGTGATGAGTTGACTCATTACCGGATATTAGTTAGCCAAAGATAGAAGTAATTTTTGTGCTATTAATCATGTTTCCAGCAAACTCTATGGTAGTTATCAAAAAAGGAAAATTACATGCACATCGTATCTATTAATATCATCTTAATTTTTGAAGAATGTCTCATGCTTCTTCAAGGAAGGTGTGGCATAATTTAAGAACAATGTAGATCTATTAGTGGGTAGTTTTTAAAAAGGAAGTAGTTGTTGCGTGTCCAACTAAAAGGGAAATCATTTGATATTACTAGGGAGATCTGTATAAGATTTGAGTATTTTTGGATCAGAAAATAATCTGCTTAGATATGTGCCTTGTCTTCCATAAATAATATGCTTGGAATTAGGGGGAAGAGTCTGTGTAGGCTGGAGTCTGTGAGCTAGGATACAGCCAGGTTTTGAGCCTTATGCTGATTGCCCTTATATCAATCTTGCACAAGTTAAAGTTGCGTGATTTAGTTATCTTCTGTGAAGTAGGAAAATGAATTACATTCATTCACCAACCACTTATGGGATGTCCACCATGAGTCACAAACTATGTTAGGCATTGAGGGTATAAATATAAACAAGATAAATACACAACCTTCAGGAGCACAGATGATAAATGAAGATAAACAGGGTTCTAAACATGGTAAAGGCAAAGGGCAGCCCTGGGGCTCAGTCCAGACTCCTTTTTCTACTAGCTGAGTGACGCTGGACAACATACTATGCCTTTCAGAGCCTTTTCTCCTCAGCTAAAAATTGGGGGTGACAATGACAAAACAAAACTCCTCTCATCCAAAAATAAATAAACTGAACTTTCTGTCAGAAAGTTGTCAGTAAGTCCAAATTAGAATAGAATAACAACATCCTATAAATAGCAAAGTTAAACTCATGGGAGTATTTTAGGAAAGAAATATGGTAGAGTGGAATGGGCATGGATTTGGAGTTGTTAAAATCTCAGCTCTATAACTTAAAAATTACATGGAATTGAGTTGTCATGAAGATTAAATAAAGTCATGCATTCATCTATCCAACAAAGTTCTTAAGTACCTATCGTGTGCTAGGCACTGTTCTAGAACTAAGACTGAAAAACTTTTCGTAAAGGGCCAGATAGAATTGCAGGCTTTTGGGCTATATAGTGTTTGTTGGAGCTCTGGAACTCAGTTGTTTTAGAGCAAAAACAGCCAAAAAGAATTCATAACAAATAGGTTTCCTTGTGTTCTGATACAACTTTATTTTACAAAATCAGGTGGTGGGCTGGATTTGGCTTGTGGACTGTAGTCTCCCTACTCCTGCCTGTTATGGATACTAAACATGATTCTTGATCTCATGATGGTTTTATTCTAGTGGGCAATATAGGCAAAACACAAGAAAACAAAAGAGGCAAGATAATGCAGATAGCCTTTGTCTATTCATCTATGGAAATGACCACTATAACTTTCAATGTTCCATGAAAAAGGAGCTCAATGACTACTTGTCGAGTTGATATATACAGAGAGATTTTCAACTTGTTCTCTATGTTCTGTAACTGTTTTCTTCAGTGTTGAATACACAGTTGGTATTCAACGAAAGACACCGAATGAATTTATAAATTCTCACTTATAAATTATGTGCCTCAATAAGATTCTTAGGCCAAACATATACTAAATGCTGATCTGTTGAGGGTCGTTTATTATTTTACAAAATTTCCAGTAGGCAGTGGTATTCATTCGCTTTAAGGTGAATTCTGACTCTGCATCAGTTCTGGGACTCTGGGGACAGAAGGAGGTTGTCAGTGCTAGACCTTTGAGAGGTGCCCTCAATGTCTACTGCACAGGGTCAAAAAGTCTTAGCAGAAGGGCACAAAGGATTGTCTGTGCTCTTGATCCAACATCTACTGGGGCCACTATGTAAGGAAGAAATAGAAAATTAAAATTAATTTTCAAACAATTTTTATAGCATAATCTGCTGTTGAGCTTTCTGAGTTTGAAAAACTATAGGGACAAGGGTAACCATGGGATCTCAAATTTTGTAAACTGTCACATTTTCAGACTGTGCTGGGTCTTTTAAGACCACAGAACTCAGCCCTTCCCTTATTCTCCTCCCCAAAGATACATGGGGCATGTGGACATACAAGAATAGCCTAAACTCTCCGCAGACCTCCACAACCCTCTAAATCATATAAACTCGGGATAGGGATACCTTGATTGGTCACTGAAATTATAAAATTGTTGATTTGAGTACTTAGATTTCATTCATTGAAACTATTCACTTAGGGGTAGAGAAACAATCTCTTAGAGAAGATGATGATTGTATTAGTTTTGGGGGTTAGGAAACTGAGAAGTATGAGGGTGAGTCAAAACTTATCAGCACTCTGGCTGTAGAATTTATAGAAGTTTTAACGTAACCAGAGTGCAGATAATTTTTAACTCACCCTTGTATGTAAATACAGAATAAATTTCAACTTGAGAATAAATGACTAGATGCTTTTTAATTTTTATAAAATGCTACTTTTAGAATTCAATATACAATCACATAGTATTATAAAATTAATAATACCAAACACATATGTAATGCCTACTATGGTCTAGGCTTATTAAACCTTCCCAGTCACTCAGTGAAGTGGGTGCGATTATTAGTATTCCCTTTCTACAGATGACACAGCTAAAGAAGAAAGAATGCGAAGCTTACTTAAGTATATGAAGCAAGGAAGTTGTAGAGGTGGGATTTGAAGTAAGGTGTTCTGCTTACAGAGTGACGTCCTCTATGATGTACAGAATTATCTCTTTCAGTTCTTATGACAACACAATGAGACAGCGATTGGACCTTCAGCAGGATTAGCATTTGAATATATAATTGCTTAAATATAAATGCAAGAATATGAATGCTAGTCTATTTTAGGCAATAACAATCAATGTAAAGTAGGATTTTTCTAGATTTCCTTAATGCTAGTCACCGAATAGCTTCATTGATACCTGAATTATACTTCGTGGAAATAAGTTTTTGTTTGTTTTTATTGAAGTACAATAGACCCTCAACATTATGTTGGTTCCTGCTGCACAAAATACTGATTGGATATTTCTATACAGTACACAGTGATCACCATGATAAGTCTCGTTACCATCTGTTACCATACAAAGTTATTACAATATTATAGACTATATTCTCCATGCTATACATTTCATCCCTGTGACTCATTTGTTTTGTAACTGGAAGTTTGTGCCTCTTAATTCCCCTCACCTATTTCACTCTTCTCACCACACCCATCCCCTCTGGCCACCATCAGATTCTTTTCTGTATGATGAGTCTGTTTCTGTTTTGTTACGTCTGTTTGTTTTGTTTTACAGATAACACATAATAAGTTAAATCACTTCTTTCTCTGTCTGACTTATTTCACTTAGTGTAGTACCATCTAGGTCTGCTCTGCCTTGACTAGATTTTGATCTCTTTTCTGTCATTCTCCCTAGTCTCCTTCCTCCAGCTCTGCAGCCACAATGATCACCTGCTGCATCTACCAGATACCCCAGGGCTCTGGTATCTTTCCCTTTTGCCCAGGGATAGCGCTGCCAACTCAGTCTCCACTTACTTCCGGTCTGGGCTCAGTCGTCACCAATCAGAGCAGCCTCCTCTGACCACCCACTTTTGGACTGTTCACACTCATCTTCACTGTGCTTTTTTGTGCTTCAGAGTCTTTATTATCACCTGACATATTTTGTGTGCTTATTTGCTTATGGTCTGTTTCCTCCACTAGAGAGTGGGCTTAATGAGAAAGGGGACATTTTTGACTCACTGGTGTTTTCCCATGCTAGAAAATGCCTGGGACCTAATAAATATTTGTTGAATGCATATGTAAGTGATGAAAGGAGAGGAATACAAATGCAGAACAGTTCCACCACACTTGAGGAAGCTTTACTGAGAATGGGAACAGTGACCACTGGGTGGCCACAGCTACCTTCACCATTCACATGGGCCACACTCCATGCTGACCATACCATGCCAGAGAATTTTGTGTGCTGTCATTCTTCTGAGAGGAGGGCTGCAGGCTGCTTGTCTTGGTTCTAATTGTCCAAGGGAAATGAGCCTTTCAAAGACCTGGTCAGAAAATTTTTAACAGGCTGCTTTGCAATCCAAGCTCATTCACTCATTGATTTATCAACTGAGCACCTATTGTCTATCAAGTACTTAAAAGATAGAATGCTAGGGTCTCTGCTTCCAAGGAGCTGGCCCAGGTGCCTTGGAGGATGCAAGGGAAGAAGAAGTCACAACCCTTCCTTCATTAGAGCTCTGACACAGGGACAGAAGGTTGTGGAGATGCAGTAGGGGCACCCAGTACATACGGCCTGTAGGGAGCAGATTTAGAGAACAGGCTTCTCAAGAAGATGGCAAATGAACATAGCTTTGAAGAAAACCAAGGCTTACCCAGGTGGAGGTAGTAGAAGTCTTCCCAGGAAAAGGAAGCAGCATGCAAAAAAGTCAGGAGCTGAGAGAACTTGACACAACTGAAACTTAAGTAGATTATTTTGCCTGGAGAGTGAGGTACCAGGTAGAAGGAGGAAGAGATGAGGCTGGATAAAGAGTGCTTAACGATGCATTAAAAAGTTAAGCTTATTTTAAAAAGCAAATTCCGGAAATGCACCTCTAGACATCTGGATGGGTTTTCAAGGGAACTGTAACTTTCAGTAACAGGAGCCTATCATCATTTCTATGTGATTCAGGAAACAAAATATACAAAACTTTCAAATGCAGTCATTTATTCATTTTAATGTTCATCCTACTAATTTTGGTTTGAACACCTGCTACCTGCAGGTACTACGTTAGGTTCTAGTAGTGCAGAATTAAAATAAATCCTTGGTGTTCGAAGCACATAATTAAATATTATCCATGTCAGTCAATTTATATCCAGGAAGCTATAAATGCAATTAGGATATAAATACACGACTGGCTGGCTTCATGGTCATGTAAGCTGTGCAGTTCCACAAGATCTTGTGCTCAGGCAGGGCCCACACTTTCATGCACACTTAGTTTCATGCTCTACTATAGCTGTCTTGAAATTCCTAATAGTTTTTGAACATCCCACATTTTCATTTTGCAATAGGTCCTGTAAATTATGTAACTTATCCTTACAGTGAGATGGAATTGTGAAGTTGATCTAGAGCAGGGGTATGCAAACAATATCCCATGTACCCAATCTGGCCTACATTCTATTTTTTGTGTGGTCTGTGAGCTATGAAAAATTTTAACATTTTAAATAGTTGAAAAAAATCAAAAGAAGAACAGTATTTCATAACATGAAAATTACATGAAATACAAATTTCAGGGTCTATAAAATATTTTATTGCTACACAGCTGTGCTTTTTGTTTTCATGTTGTCTATACCTGCTTTTGTGGTACTATGGCATAATTGAGTGACTGCAGTAGAAATCTTATGGTCTATAAAGCCTAAATTGTTTACTACCTGAACATTTCTAGAAGACATATGCTGCCCCTTGATCTATAAGATGTTCTACTATTTTAATTATTAGAATCCTTATTTTCATTCTATTTGCTATCAGAGTTGTAACCTTATTTTCAGTTGCTTTCTGGTTCTAAATAGAATGAGCTTTGAGCTCACTGTTGTATCCCCAGATCTAAGAGAGATACACACAAGGCACTTCAAAATGCTTAACGTATGTCCAGTGTTGTGGGGTTATTGTTACGTGTATCTTCTCTTTCCCATTATATGTTATGCCCTCAAGGTGGTGATTGTATGGGAGAGGACTCCATTTCCAAAGACATCTTGTAGAGTGCTTTGCGCTTAGAATGTGCTCCTGCTCTGCAAGTGTTTGTGACAATAAATAGGGGCCCCCTACTGCTGGCAGCTGAACTCCTTGAGAAGGAGAATGTTTATGAGTGGATGAATTCTTTCCTTTTTTTTTCTTAATATAAATTTATTTATTTATTGGCTGTGTTGGGTCATCGTTGCTGCACATGGGCGTTCTCTAGTTGCAGCAAGCAGGGGCTACTCTTCATTGTGGTGCGCAGGCTCCTCATTGTGGTGGCTTCTCTTGTTGCAGAGCACAGGCTCTAGGTGCATGGGCTTCAGTGGTTGCAGCACATGGGCTCAATAGTTGTGGCTCATGGGCTTAGTTGCTCCACAGCATGTGGGATCTTCCTGGAATAGGTTTTGAACCCATGACCCCTGCATTGGCAGGCAGATTCTTAACCACTGTGCTACCTAGGAAGTCCCCATGAGTGGATGAATTCTTAAAGTATGTTTGGAGACTTCAATATCAAAGACTGAAGATAAAAAGCAATACTTTAAGGCTCAAGGCAAAACAAATATGCAAAGCACATGAAATGTCTTCTTGTGATAACTGGAAGAAACTGGTGCATCAAGGACGCTTTTGCATGGCAAGGAGCAGTGTCTTGTTTATGTGCCTGTAAATTCCACATAAATCTGTGTTTTTCTGTCCTGAATTCTAAAGTTATATATCCAGTTGTTATTTGACTGATAACAATTGTCTACCCTCCACTGGATGCTGAATAGACAATTCAAACTGAACAAATCCGAAACTAAACTCTTTGATTTTTCTCTCCAAATATACTTCTCCCCCAGTCTTTCCTGTGTCAATAATACTATCCCAATAGCTACTCAGGGTGAAAACCAGGAGTCCTTCTTGATTTTTACCTTTTTCTCACCAGTTTCTTTCCCCATATAATTCATGACCAAGTCCTTTCCCTCTACCTGTGTATTATATCCAATATCTCCTCTCCATCTTGCATACAGCTTCCTGGATCCTGGACCTCCATTGCATCTCTTCTGAACCACTGCTAAGGCCTTTTGTGGGCTCCCTGCTTTCACTTATATCCCCACATATTCTCCACATGACAAGAAGAATATTATGAAATATTTTGAACATACAAAAGTTATGCAGAATAATATAATGAAGACCTTTGTATCTATCACACAGTTTTAGAAATAAACAACAAAAAGCAGTGAAATCTCTTGAATTCCCTGGCCATTATGTCTTTCTCCTCTGTCCTCAAAGATAACAACTGTTTTCAATTTAGGGAATGCTATTTCCATGAATGTGTTTATATTTTCGCAATGTATGTATTGCTAAACAAAATGTAGAATTTTCCTTGCATGTTGTTAGTTATATAAACTGTATTACACTGTTTGAATCAAGTAGATTTTTCTCTCAAAGATTTTTTCTGTTTTTTTTTTTGAGACAGTTGATCTACAATGTTGTGTTAGTTTCTGTTGTACAGCAAAGTGAATCAGTTTCTCTATCAATCTATCTACATCTATGCATATTTTTTCAGATTCTTTTCCATTATAGTTTATTACAAGATATTGAATATATTTCCCTGTGCTATACAGTAGGACCTTGTTGCTTATCTATTTTATGTATAGTAGTGTATGTAGATAATCCTAAACTCCTAGTTTATCCCCCCTCTGCCTCCCACCTTTCCCTTTTGGTAAGCATAAGTTTATTTTCTATATCCATGAGTCTGTTTCTGTATAGTAAATAATTTCATTTGTATCATTTTTTTAGATTCCACATATAAGATATTATATGATATTTTTCTTTCCCTCTCTGACTTACTTCACTTAGTATGATAATCTTCAGGTCCATCCATATTGCTGCAGATGGCACTATTTCATTCTTTTTTATGGCTGAGTAGTATTCCATTGCATATATATACCACAGTTGCTTTATCCATTCATCTGTTGTTGGATACTTAGGTTGTTTCCATGTCTCGGCTATTATAAATAAAGCTGCCATGAACATTGAGGTGCATTTATCTTTTCAATTTATAGTTTTCTCGAGATATATGCCCAGGAGGGGGATTGCTGGATCATATGGTAACTATTTTTAGTTTTTTAAGGAACCTCCATACTGTTCTCCATAGTAGTTGTACCAATTTACATTCCTACCAACAGTATAAGAGGGTTCCCTTTTCTCCACACCCTCTCCAGCATTTATTATTTGTAGGCTTTTTGAGGATGGCCATTCTGATCAGTGTAAGGTGATACCTCATTGCAGTTTTGATTTGCATTTCTCTAATAATTAGTGATGTTGAACATCTTTCCATGTGACTGTTGGCCATCTGTATGTCTTCTTTGGAGAAATGTCTATTTAGGTATTCTGCCCATTTTTTGATTTTTTTTTGTTTGTTTTTTGTTTTGATATTGAGTTGTAGGAGCTGTTTGTATATTTTTGAGATGAATCCCTTGTCAGATGCATTGTTTGCAAGTATTTTCTCCCACTCCATATGTTGTATTTTCATCTTGTTTATGGTTTCCTTTGCTGTTCAAAAGCTTATGAGTTTGATTAGGTTGCATTTGTTTATTTTTAGCTTTAATTTCTTTTGCCTTGGGAAACTGGCCTAGGAAAACATTGCTACGATTTATGTCAGAGAAGGTTTTCCTTATGTTCTCTTCTAGGAGTATTATGGTGTCATGTCTTATTTTTAAGTCTTTAAGCCACTTGAGTTTATTTTTATGTACATGTGGGGAAGTGTTCTGACTTCACTGATTTACATGCAGCTATCCAACTTTTCCAGCACCACTTGCTGAAGAGATTATCTTTTCTCCTTTATATATTCTTGCCTCTTTTATCAAAGATTAATTGATCATAGGTGTGTGGGTTTATTTCTGGGCTCTTTATTCTGTTCCATTGATCCTTATGTCTGATTTTGTGCCAATACCACACTGTTTTGATTACTGTAGCTTTGTAGTATTATCTGAAGTCTGGGTGGGTTATGCCTCCAGCTTTGTTCTTTTCCTTCAGAATTGCTTTGGCAATCTTGCAGACTTGTTTTTGAGATTTACCTATTTGGCTGTGGCTTTTAATTTTCATTGCTACATAGCATCACACTATATGGTCATATTATAATTTTATTCATTCCTTTCATTGTTGATGGACATTGAGTTGGTTTTCAAATTTTTATTTGAAATGAAATAACATATATGAAGTGAAATGAAATATGTATTTGAAGCAAAATGAAATAAAGTATATGAAAAAATATAATTAATTTTTTTGGACATCTCCCTATGCACATGTATAAGAATTTCTCTAGGGCAGTGATTTTCAAACATTTTTTAATGTAACCAGAGTAAGACATACTTTTTACATTATAACCTTTGTGTTTTGGTTTATATACATATTTATAAGACTGAAACTGAAATTTCATGAAATAAAACTTGCCTTGATTAGGTTCAATGTATTCAGATAATTTCCTATTCTTTGCCATACTATGTTATACTCTGCTATGTGATCCTATTTATAAAAGTGTTATTCCAGATCTACAGCCTTGCTTTTATGTTCCATTAATGGGTCAACACCCCCTATTTGAGAAACAGTGTTCTTTTTCATACACTAGGAGCAGAATTGCTGGGTATATGTGTCTTTAACTTCATTAGATGTTGCCAAATTACTCCCCAAAATAATTGCAATGATTTGTACTTCTACCTACTCACACATACTTGATATTGTCCAGCTTTTAAACATGTGTCAATATGATGGTTATAAAATGGTATCTTGTTTGAACACACATTTACCTGATTAATAGTGAGTTTGAGCATATTGTATATGTCCTATTTAAAACCCTTCTATGGCATCCAAGAACATTTGAATAAAATTGTACTCCCTTAATATGTCTGATAGGTTCTTTATGATCTAACTCCTCCTTCTTTGCTCTCATCTTGAACCATTATTCTTTTTATTCCTCAACTTTACCACGTTTATTTCTGTTTCACTTTTTGTATTTTCTGAAATGATACCTTCCATATTTTTGCATCTGGTTTAAGGTTAAATGTGACCCCTACAGAAAGACTTTCCTCACCTTAAAGAAGAAAGGCCTTTCCCACCCATTCTCTGTACTCATAGTTATACTCTTCTAACAGATTTCTGATATCTATTGCCTTACAATCTGAGCTGAAATTTCCATTTTAGCATTCAGATATCTATAATGAAATAATGCATGTTGAATGGTCAGAGGATTACTTATAGCAATCAAAGGAAGTGATGCTTGAGGAAAGACTATCTGAAACATGGCTAGTGGTTCAGTAAGTACAGAAGAGGCCTGAAAAATGAGAACTTATAATGTTTGGTCAGTGTAGGTAAACATGAAAAGAATAGGCTGTGACTTAATAGGGCTGATGAATGAGGCCCATGGTGTTCTGGGAGGTTAAGTTTCTGAGGAAAGGTAAAACTGAGTCCAGGCCATGGATTTTATCCAGTGGGGAAGAATGTCATTGGTTACTTTAATTTTTTGACCCCTAAACTTGTCCAATTATTTTTATTGCATTCTGTCAAATCAGTGGCCTAGCCTAGAACACCTAATGTTCAATATTCTTAATTCTATTTTGTATTATAAGTATAAGTTACATTAAAAGACTATGAAGGTAGGGATTTTGTCTGCTGTGTTCACCTTTATATACCCAACGCCTACAACAATGCCTCCTGGCAGACATTAAAATATTTTGGGGTTAAAAATATGATTTTTTCCTCTTTTGAGTCATTATTTTAGTAAATAAATATACAGTGAACCTGCATGTAATAGGAATCAGTCACTAATCTAAATGGAAGTCTTTCTGAATAAAGCAGAGGAACATAATTAGATGAGTCCATCATAGATAGTATGGTTAAAGTATATACATAGTGCTGTAGGTGTGAAAGCACAGAAAAGGAGCACCTAAACTTCCTCAAGGGGTGTGATGGGGGGGTGGTTTGTCAGGAATTTTTCCTGGTGAAGGTGGTGCCTGATCCAAGTATTAAGCAATGATTAAAAGTTAAAGAATTTGAAGACAACACAAACAAATGGAAAGATATACCATGCTCATAGATTGGGAGAATTGATATTGATAAACTGATCATACTACCCAAGATAATCTACAGATTGTCCCTATCAATCCTTATCAAAATACCTGTGACATTTTTCACACAACTAGAGCAAGTAATTTTACAGTTTGTATAGAAACACATAAGACCCTGAATAGCCAAAACAATGTTGAGAAAGAAGAGCAGAGCTGGAGGTATCATGCCCCCTGACTTCAGGGACTACAAAGCTGCAGTCATCAAAATGTTATGACACTAGCACAAAAACAGACACCTATCAATGGAACAGAATAGAGAGCCCAGAAATAAACCTATGCACTAATGGTCAATTAATCTGTGACAAAGGAGGCAAGGATATACAGTAAAGGACAAAACAGTCTCTTCAATAAGTGGTGCTTGGAAAACTGGACAGCTACATGTAAAAGAATGAAACTAGAACATTTTTTAACGCCACATGCAAAAATACACTCAAAATGGTTTAAAAACCTAAATGTAAAACTAGAAACCATAAAACTCCTGGAAGAAAACATAAACAGAATGCTCTGATATAAATCATTGCAAGATTTTTTTTGGATCTGCCTCCTAAGAGGAAACAAAAGCAAAAATGAACAAATGGGACAAACTTAAAAGCTTTTGTGTAACAAAAGACACCACTGACAAAACAAAAAAGACAACCTACTGAATGGGAGAAAACATTTGTGAATATGACCAATAAGGGGTTAATTGACAAAATATATGAATATATACAACTCACCATGAAAAAAAAACAATTAAAAATGAGCCTAATACGGGAATAAAAATATTTTTCAAAGAAGACATAGAGATCGTCAGTAGACAGATGAAAATAAATGCAACATCATTAATCATCAAGTAAATGCAAATCACAACCACGATGAGATATCACCTCACACCTTTCAGGATGGCTATCATCAAAAAGATCACAAATAACAAATGTTGGCGAGGATGTGGAGAAAAGGGAATCCTTGCACACTGTTGGTAGGGATGTAAATTGGTGTAGCCACTGTAGAAAACAGTATGGAGGTTCCTCAAAAAACTAAAAATAGAACTACCACATGATTCAGCAGTTCCACTCCTGGGTATATATCCTAAGAAAACAAAAATAGTAGTTCAAAAAAATATATCCATCCCAATGTTCATAGCAGCATTATTTAACATAGCCAAAATATGGAAGCAACGTAAGTGTTCATCAACAGATGAGTGGATAAAGAAGATACATACACACACTCTGTCTCTCTCTCTCTCACACACACACACACACACAGACACACACAAGGGAATACTACCCAGCCATAAAAAATGAATGAAATCCTGCCATTTGTAGCAACATGGGTGTACCTAGAGATTATGGTTAGTGAAATAAATCAGACAGAGAAAGACAAATACTCTATGATAGCACTTGTATGTGGAATCTAAAAAATAAACTAGTGAATATAATTTTAAAAAGTAACAGATTCACACATATAGAGGACAAGCTAGTGGTTATCAGTGGGGAAAGGGAGGGACAAGATAGGGTAAGGTATTAAAAGGTACAATCACTATGTATAAAATAAATAGGCTACAAGGATATATTGTACAGTATAAGGAATATAGCCAATATTTTATAACAACTTATAAATGGAATATAACCTTTAACATTGTGACTATGTTGTATACCTGAAATAATATTATAAATCAACTACACCTCAATAAAAAATATAATTAACCCAGTGAAGAATATGGAAAAAGATATTCCGTACATAGAAAGAACATGGTGAATAAATGGACTCTAGAAGTAGTTCAGTATTATTGGAATATAAAATGTAAGTAAGTAAATAAAGTAGAAAAGAACAGCAAAATCTTATTTATGGAAGGTCTTGGCAACTATGCTAAGGAGGTTGTGAACAATAAGGAGCTATTGAAAGGTTTAATAGGCATAACATGATCAGATGCATTTTAAAAGATCACTTCTGGGGATGTATGGATGATGAGTTTTAGGAGTCAAATATTAATGGAGGAGACTTTCAATTATGGTTAGGATGCAGAAATTTTCAAGAGACAGCCACATTTATCCTAACAACAGAAAAAAGCCAAAGAAGCCACAAAATGATTACTATTTTAAAGGCCCCAAAAGAGCTAAGCATGCGAAGAACTTAAATGAGCTAAATTCTAGAAAGAGGTAAACCTTTCCTAGGAGGGAAGAGATTCATGAAAGGAACCATGAAGACATCATATATAGGGGTAAAGAGTTCAACCTGAAATTTGGAATAGTTAGGACCCCAAGTTATAGGAGAGGTCTCTAGTACCATCAGAATTTTCCTATGGGCATTCATGGAGAGCAGGGACATTGCAGGCTGAAGACTAGGGGGAGAGCAGGAGAGCTGAATAAGATGTCTCTGAGGTGCAAAATGTATTTCCCATGTGCAAAGAAACAGCTTATAGAAGATAATAGGCAGAGTAGAAGAACTGTGATATTCAGAGCACATAGAGCTTTAACTGAGTACAAAGCAGAGGCCTAATTATATTTTTTATAACCCACAGAAAACTGTGAGTGGTAAAGGAGAGCTGAGAGCAATCCTTCCTTTGTACATCATGCCTTCATAGAAGGCACCACAGAATTCTGCCCACTGGAGGCTGGGGGAAGGGAATCAGGGGAGAAGGGGATACTGAGGCAGCAAAACTCAGAGCAGGAGCCCAGCTTATAAAGAGAGCTCCTCAGTGATTTAGAGGGCTGGAGATAGGCTATAAAAAGGGGAGAGACCTCCCTGGTTTAGAAATGTGTAGGTTGAACTATAAAGCTTAAAGTGTTCTCCAGAGTAACTTAAGGACATTTTCAGACAAGCAAATGCTAACTTTTCCTGCAGACCTGCAGTATAAGAAACACTAAAGGAAATTCTTCAGACTGAAACAAAATGATAGTTGAAGAGCACGCAGATCTATAGGAGGGAATATAGATGTAAAAATAAAAAGACTTTTTAAAAATCGTCTTTGACCCAACTGTGTTCACTTTAAATATAAATTCATAGACAGTTTCTTAGTCTCTTTGGGCTGCTATAACAAAATGCCATAGGCTAGGTGGCTTGTTAACAACAGAAATTTATTTCTCACAGTTGTGGAGGTTGGGAAGTCTAAGATCAAGGCACTGATGGATTCATTGTCTGGTGAGAGTCCACTTTCTGGTTCATAGATGGCCTTCCTTTCACTTTTCCTTCCTCACATAGCTGAAGGATCCTGGGATTGCTCTGGGGTCTCTGATAAGGGTGCTAATCCTGTTCAGGAAGGCTCCACCCTCATCACCTCATGACCTTCCAAAGGCCCTAACTCCAAGTATCATCACATTGGCTGTTGGAATTTAACATGTGAATTTGAGGGAGACACAAATATTAAATCCAGAGCAGACAGGTTGAAAGAAATAGGGTAGAAAAAAATAACATGTAAACAATAAATATAAGGTAGCTGTTGAAACTGTACCAGTCATAAGAAAATGGGCCCCAAGAGTGGAGTGCTAGAGATAAAGAGGAATTTATAAAGGACTAATGCATCAGTAAGGTAATACAGTTCTAAGTGGGTATGACTTAATAATAGAGCTTTAAAATATGTGAAGGTTGACCTAACTTATTAGAGTTGGAGATTTTGAAGATATTGACAGAATGAATTGAAATAAAAATCAGTAAGAATTCAAAGGATTTGAGCAATATTAGTTACCAATTTGACTATAGTTGACATTTGTAGAATTCTACATCCAACTTCTAAAGAATACACATTATTCTAAAGTTCACATAGAACATTAAACCATCTTCAGTGTCATAGACCAAATTCCAATAAATTTCAAGGAACTGAAATCATACAGAATATGTTTCTGGGAACAAAAGTAATAAATTAGAGTCAATAATGTAAGATGTCTAGAAAAGCCCCAGAACAACAAAAAGGGAAAGAAAGAGAAAGAGAAGAGAAGAGAAGGGAAGGGAGGGAGGGAGGAAGAGAAGGATGGAGGGAAGAGAGAGAAAGGAAAATTGAAGGGCTTATCTTAAATGATTACTATGAAACTATAGTAATCAAGAAATTATGTGGTATCAGCATAAGTACAATAAATATATCAATGAAACACACATACATATATAATCAATTGATTTTGGCAAGTTAATCCAAGGAAAGAGTGAAGTATTTCAACAAGTGGTCTTGGAAAAACTGAATATCCATATGGAAAAAAATGAAGCTCAACCCTTTCCTCACACCATAGCATAACAAAAATTTGAGATGAATCATAATTCTACAGGAAAATGTAAAGATATATAGCTTTAAGCTATATCTCTTTAAGCTGTAAAGATTAAAACATAAGAGGATACCTATGCAACCTTAGGGTAGCCAACAATTTTTCAGGCACAAAAATCTTAAAAGAAAGAAAATGATAATATATTGCATTTCATCAGAATGAAATTTTCCTGTGCACAAAAAAGACAAAACAAAGAAGATAAATAGGCAAGGTCAAACTGGAAGAAGATATTTGCAGTACATATATTTGGCACAGAACTTGTATCCAAAATATATAAAGAATTCTTACAAATAATTAGGAAAAACAACCCAATAAAAAAGAGGAACAGGTATTTTTAAAAAAGATCTACTCAAAAGTCTGCAAATATCTAATGTTGATATGAACGTGGAGTACTCAGAACTCTCCCACAATGTTGATGGGATTATAAATTGACTCTATCACTTAGACAATTTCTTATAAACCTAAACACATATTTATCCTACAAATCAATGTTCCATTTTTTTTGGTATTTAATCAAAAGAAATGAAAATATACCTTCACACAAGACCTGTACAAAAATATTTATGGCAATCCTAATCATGGGACCCCAGACTGGAAGCAGCCTAAATGCCCATCAACAGGTGAATGCATAAACAAATGTGGAATACTACTCAGCCCATAAAAAGGAGCAATGTTGTTACACACAACAGCCATGTACAAATTTGGCACAAAAGGATACACAACTGTATGATTCATTTATGTGAAGTCCTTAAACTAACAAAACAAATCTGTGGTGATACAAATCTTAAGTTGTTGCCTCTGAGAAATAGAGAGAGTTGATTGGAAAGGGAATAAGGAAGCTTTCTGGGGTGATGGAAATATTTTATATCTTGCATTGGGTTGTGCTGATGGGGATATAAGCAGCTTTCAAAACTCATTGAACTGAATGCTTAAATTTTGTATGTTTTGATATACTTTATTATATATACATTATATCTCAATAGAACTATTTAAAACAATCGAATAGAGCCAATCAAGCCTCTGAAGTAGCCATTGTAATAATTCAGGCCAAAGCTAATGAGTTCCAGGACTAAGGCAGTGGATGCTAAGAGAGAGATGGAAGCAGGAATTCATTCTGAAGGCTCTCCCTAGAGTCTGGGACTTCTTAGACCATAGTCAGTCTGGGTCATTTGGGGACCACTGATAGAAGAGTTTTCCCTAATCTTTGAATCTGCTAAGTTTATTCTGGCTCCTTTTTGGAGATTTAGGTGATTGTGTATAGTGAGGTATTGCTGAATCCTTTCCAAGGTCCTACTGTGGGTTGCACAGATTCAACAACCTATACTTTAGTCTCCTTGCATGTCTTTAAACCAGCGAGGCCACCAAGTGCCAGCCCATCCCATCAGGACACCATGTGCCCAGGGGTAAATGCAGGTGACTGTGTGACATGAAACAGTTTAACTGGTCACTCAAGATGAGGAAAAAAAGAAGGCTACCTAATTTGCTTGTCACCTTTGGACTGATTGAACCAAAAGCCTTGCAAAAAAACCCCCAAACAAACAAAAACAAAACAAACAAACAAACAAAAAACACCAGATGATAATGGGCTGGGGGAAGTGACATGAGTGTGTGGGTTGGATGCAAGTGTTTCTTCTAAGAAACAGCAGTTGAATAGGACTGAAACTTCTGAAAATGCCTTGCTTGTATGATGGCTGTTCAGTTCATCCAGACAATTCGCAATAAGCTGCTTGAAGCGAACATCCCAAGCTTGATATAAGCAGTGAGCGTACTTCTGCGGGGTGATGATGGGCATCTCGGAGTGCATGCAGATGAGGTCTGGGTTTCCTAACCAGCCGAGGCCCCAAAAACATATAGAGTGATGGATTCCAGGAGGGGTTCCATACCAAGAAAAGAGCAATGTGAATGGAGCAGCAGGTGTTGGTAATGATAAGGATGAAACCCTAATAGCACAGCCCTTCGGAAATGGTGGGGTGGGGGTAAAGATGTGAGTGTGAAATGAGTAAAGGCACAGAGTTTTGTGAGTAAATACAGAGACAGATGACTTCTGAAGGACTACTGCAGAGAGACCATGCCTCTCTTCACTGTATCCTGAGTTCTCTGACAAAAATATCACTGACTATATAAGACTGATATGATGATTTGATGACATAGAAAACGCTCAGCTGGGAAGGAAGGAGAGAGTTTCTCTCTCTTTTGTATCTGATCTTTGGCAAAGTCTGGTCAACATAATATAGGAAAACCCTTACCTTCCTTTCTAGTTGAGCATTTTACATGTTATCTCATTTAACACTCACATCAATCTTACATGGTCCGTGATTTTATAGTCCCAGGGTATATAAAAGTAAACTAAGTCACATGGCATTTGAATAAGTTGCCCAAGGTCACACAAGGTTTGCATATGGTCCTGTCTGACTCTGATACTGATCTTCTGCCCCTTCACATTCTTCAGATGAGCTCTTGGCTTCTTTGCTGGTTCCATAAGCTGCTCTCTGCTCCTGTCAACCCCTTTGTTTTCTCCCAACATTTGAGTGTCAGCTTTCTTGGTGCTGACTCCTCTGAAGTGGAACTAACTTCTTTCAGCACCACTCTATTGCTTGCTTGCCGACCACTAATGACTCCCCATTATCTTCAGGGATGAATTTCAATTTTTAACGTTCATTGCTCTTTAAATTTGGCCTCTGGTTGTGTTTTCAGTATTGTTTTCCAGTGGACTTTTCCTCATAATTGATGCTATACAAACATTCAGTTGCTTGAAAGTGCCAAATGCCCCATGCTTCTTCTGGCTTATACCCATGTTGTCCCCGCTGCCTGGCTAATTCTCAAATGGTCCTTTACAACCTCTTATAGGAAGCCTTCACTGGCAGCCCAAGGCTAGGCTTGTGCGATTTCTTTACATTCCTGTAATATCACACACTTTATTCTGTCAAAATACTTTTTATTCTCTTTTGAAAATTTCCATTTATTCATCTGATTTTCCAACTTAATTGAGAGCATCTTGAAGACAAGAATTATGACCAACGTTTGGTGTTCTCAGTGCTTTGCATAGCACTTGGTTCATAATAGGTATATAGTAAATGCTAATCAAAAAATAACTTGACTTTATTCATTACTTTAATAAAATTTGTAGAGTACTTATGAAGTTCCCAGCCCAAGGCTAGACTTTGAGAATGGTAAGATAACAAATATGACAAAATCTTGTTGTTACTCTTAAGTAGCCCACAGACGAGGCAGAGAAACTGATATTTAAGCAAATGATTGCACTAATATGCTATTGATTAATATGGGTCAATGTGTAATACCGTGGGAGTGCAGAGGAAAGTACCTGTGGGGTCAGGGAAAGTTTTTCCCTGTGTAGTATCGAGGACATTCTTTTGCACTTGGGAGATCAGCAGTTTATTCCATAGCAGTTGATATCGTTGGTTCTTGCACCAATCTGCCTGAGTACAAATCTTGGTATGTGCACTTGGGCAAATTATTTACTTTCTCTGTGCTTCAGTTTTTTCATTTGCAAAATGTGAGTAATAAATGTAGCTACCTACCTCATAAGATTGTTGTGGAGATGAAATGTGGCAACATGTTAAAACAATGTCTTGCACTCAGTAAATTCTAGCTTTATCATTATTTTTATTACAATTATTATTGTGGTCCTCAGGAAACCAGTTATCTCTATAACCCTGGGATGGATCTTTTCAAAGATACTAGAATGCAAACTTTCTGCTCCAGTTCTTCATCCCCATCTATGCTTGTGGCTTAAAGATTTGTGATCAGGGCCTACAATGTGCAAAAGTGATAGGGACCTCTCTTTGGGTTGTCTGGGAAAGCATCCATTTTAAAGATTGAAAAGTTAGAAAATGAACAACAAAGATATCCTAGAATTTGTTGCTGAAGGTACTGGAGAGACTTCCTGATTCTTAGGAGCTGGAGAGAGGAAAGATATATTTATTCTCCTCAACCTAATAGCAGGAGAACTGTCATGCTACGATTCAGCTTTCTCAACTAGATGAGAAAAACAGACTCAAAACCTTCCAACGCCTTGAATGTTTAGTGAAAGATGTGAATCTGAGGGAGTCCCCTGGTCCCAGTTTGTAGCCTCATTATGCTTTCTCCTGGAATTTTCTGAATTCCTCGTGCACGCACAGAGATTGGTGAATACAGGCCTGCCTCATCACAGCTAGCTCCGCCATATGTTCCCTTCTGGGAATTTTCACCAACTCCTGAATAAATGGTACAACTCTTCAGCTGTAATTTCACAACCACTCATGTCATCCTCCCTCACCCCACCCTTCTCAAGTCTTGAAAGTTGCATTTTCTACTCTTCAATCATTTCCCAAATTTAGAATTACTACATACACACACACACACACACACATTTTTTTTTTCTTTATATCTCCTACATTTGCAAATGTATTTCACTCCAGGGATGGAACAATCTGACATAACTAACCTATCTTGCCTGGAGAGAGGACTCTTGATAGCAATTTCCCTCTGGGCTATCCTAGTATTTCTCGTTTCTTCTTGATTTAGAGTCTGACACTGTACATGTGGACCCATTGTTCTCAGAAAGAAATGTGATATTCTCAAGCAGCCCCAAACACCTTCACTGGCTGCCTCCCCATTTCTCTTTCCCTGTTCTCACCCCATAGCCTCTGAGGACTAACTCCACACATTTCCCTTACATTTCTTGGCCTATCACTTGCTCTACTCCTCCATCCTGGCCTCCCCTTGTCCCCCTCCTGGTGACCTCGGGCTGTAAAATGCTACAATATCTCTGGCTTGGGTTCCTTATCTGGCCCCAAATTCTTTTCTTCTCCCTGTAAGACACTGAGGAAGAAGGAATGTTCATTTATAATGTTTTACTTCTCTATCTTTTCCCTCCAGTCTCCTTTAGATGACATTTTTGCTCAGGCTGCCATAAACTTGAAATGTCCTTTTCTCACTTGCCCTAGGAGATGTGGCATTTCCCCAGAAGAAGCTGGGATCTGATCCTTAGGTTGTTGTTTATGATGAAAAATAGTTTAAACAAAGTTGGTGATGGGCTGTATATCAAAACAGAGAGAAGTGGGAGGCACTGGCTGCTTTGAAGACAGTATCCTCCTTCCAAAATGGAATTTCTGGCACAATCTTCAAGTTCTTGAGTTCCCTTTTCTCTTATTCCCAGGACTGTAGGAAAGAGTGATTTCAAATTATTCAGCTTTTTACCACCACTTTATTGTCCTGCCATGCTTTGTAACGTGCTGTAAGTGAAACCCAAGGCTTGAGAATCAGGGAAATGTGTTCAGTGATTATTCTAATTCCTCTGAACCAGGTATGAAATCATGTTAATAATAGTGTCTTCCACTGGGTGTGCTTTTATATTTTTCCAGTACACTTTCACAGATATTTTGATTTGAATTTAAAAATTGGTTTACCTACTTTCTGTCCAGGTGCTAGCCTCTGACTGAGTGGCTACAATGTGGTCAAGGGAAGATCCATCTCCACCTATTGAAATAAAAATTTGAAACCAACAGACCTGGAAGACTTGAGTGTATAATTCTTTCTGGAATACAGAGATATTAGTACCTGTAGGGAAAATGCAGGAATTAGAGGTTAAATGGTAGAGATTGCTCTGTGTATAGTTGGCACTCAATACATGGTAGTATTATTGTTATAAGAAGACTTTCACGTTTCCTTATTTGGTTCTCATAGCTGCACCTTGAGGATCACTGTTGTGTTATGACAGGAGGTCAAGTTCAGAGAGTCCCAGGCGATGGCCTGCTCCATTTATGTATGCAGGAGGTATTGAAGTTAGGACTCACATCTAGGATACCTAATTTTGCTCTTCCCATCATACCATGCTAACCCTTACAGAGTTTATTTTTGCTTTGTTTATTTAGCTTACAGATATTTATTAAGCACCAACTGTGTGCGAAGTGCTGGACTAAGTATTGGAGATACAGACCTATATAGACCTTGAACCTTCCCTCTGTACTTTCTTCAGAATGCTTCAGGTCCATTTCTGATGAGTTTGTGGAAATATGTGGATTTTTGTAAGACGTGTAACTTATGTTTCTTCCTTTTATAATAACATAAGCCAAGTACTTTATAAGGCACTAAAAATATTTTATGAACAGTTTATGAAACCAAATATAAATGTGATCATTCATTTTACAATAGAGTTCACATGTAGGTTGCGAGGAATTAAGAAACCGCTGACAGATAGTCTGAATGTTGGGAAATGGATATATGCAAAATATATAGCCAAATACATATATATGTATAGATGTATATAAATATACATGTATATGTAGATATATTTCAAAGCTGACATGGTTTAGTAATCAATTTTGTCTGAATATTTTGCTTTCTTTGTGGATAAATATATTTTGTTTATTCTTGTAAATGGTACTTCCCAGACAGGATTCTATTCAAGAAACTCTTCTTTTATTGCAGTGATGGGGAGCCTAGTGATTTTGACTTGGAAAAGTGGTGTGTCTGCTGTCATCACTTGTCACAAAGACCTTGGTATAGAATGTGCCCTTGGGGGTAGGCTCATAGGGGGAGAGGTTTTTTGTAACGGAGTCACCCAAATGTTTGAACAGCTGTATTAGCAGAGTTGTTTGGACAATTTTACACAATAATATTTTGTGATAAAACTTTGGTATGTGAAATGACCATTGTTTCTCAAAGTTATTTTTACTCAGAAACAGAACGTGAATTCGGGGGGACTCACAATTTAATTGAGACAATGAAATATATCCTCTTGAAATGTTATGGTAAAAGATAAATGGCTTTTGCTTCATCCCAAACATTCACTTGAAGCAAGGCATTCTGCTGGAGAAGAAACCCATAAGGGCTTCTTTAAGTAGGATACACTTTGATTGTGATCCAAGGAAGAACTGATAGTGAGAGATTAAAACATTTCCAGGGTAATTTACAGCTTCCTGCATTTTTTAAGGTTACTTTATTTTATGCCTAATGGTCAGGGATAATTTATATATGCCATGGCAGAAAGAAGCACAGCCAGAGGTTTTCTCTGCAGCTCAGAGTCTTGGTTGATTTAAGAGAGGAGATGCTATCTCATGCTGTACCAAATGGAGCCAAGACCTGTAGACATTATACAGCAGCCAAGTCTGTCCATATATGTTGACAAGTTTTACGGGCAATATATTTCTGAGCTCTTGATCAAGATAATAATAATTATTATTATTACTATTATTATTACTGCAATAATAACAATAAGGATAGAAGGAGAAAAGAGGAGGAGGAGGAAGTAGAATTGCTACTGTACCAGAAATGCTAAGATTAGCATCAGCAATTAAGAATACTAAGGCTTCTATAATTCTAGTATGTACGTTAACTAGATTGAACTCAGCAAATGTTTTTGGGGAGTGTACCGTGTGCTAAACATTGTGCTATACATTGAAAGGTTAGAAAGATGAATCAGATTCAGCCCTACATGGTCTAGTTGGGAAATTCTCCTGTGGGAATTATTACCAACAAAACCAAAACAAAGTGATATCAAATGTGTCATAGGGACACAAAGAAAAATACTGTTGGAATAAAACATAGATATTGTATTAGATTTAGAGACTGGGAAAGCCACATGGAAGAAGACTTTACAGGAAGTGTGTATTTTGATAAATGGATGTGGAGAAGGGAAAAGTCATTCTAGCAAAATATGCCAGGAACAGAGGTGTGGAGATGGGAGTGTATATAGACTGTCTGCAGAATGAAGATCAGTCTGAGTAGCTGGAGTGAAGAATGCTTTGGGGGGAGTGTGGAAAGGGAAGGCTGGGTCATCATTAATAGAATGAATAGCACCTTGCTCTCAGAGAGCTAGGTTTGCTCCAGTGCCAACTTAGAATATGCCACACTCTAAAGGCTGATGTGAGTAAACACTGGTTTTGTCCCTACCTTCTGTTCTGTTCCATCTCTCCAAGCTGCCATTCCATGGCCCATTTTGCTATGAACTTAGATTCTAGGGAAACTACAAAGACTGCTAGTAAAAGAGAAGGATTCTCTACCAGTAAAAACTCAGACCATATGCCAGGCTGGAGAGGATGCCTGGCTTTTCTTCAGTTCTGTTCCAGAAGGGCCATCCTTGGGATACATCTGTCCTCTCCCTGCCTGCATCCTTTTCTTTTAATGTCTAGACGTAATGACTCCTTTGTACTACGGAGAGTGAGATCATGGACATTCAAGATTGTACATGATCCTGAGGGGTGCTGGGGGAAGAAGTTAGAGATGGAGACCCCGACTCTGTGTTCTGCGGACTGGCTGCAGAGGAACCCTGGAAGGACACCGTGTTATAATTGTAAAGAAGTCATCGTGCTCTGGAGCCCATTAACGTAATCGGACTAAGAGTCTTTAACCTGGTCTTTTGTCCTGGCTGGACTAAGATCTAGCCGTGTAACCTTGGGACAGTTACTTAACCTATTTGAACCCCAGTTTTATCATTTACAAAACCATATAGTTCTATTTGATCTCCAAGTTTCCTTCTATCTCTAATTTTTCTCGTTGTTCTACAAAGACCTTTTGGTTGTAGTTTTTAAAACATGAAGAATGAGTGGGTGAAGTTTCACGTTTCATCTTGATTTTTGGATTAAAATATGGATATTATTCAAATTTGCTATGAAACGGCAGACATATCAAGCCATTTTTTTCTTGCATGTGTAATTTTAATGTAAGTCTTCAATCCTGCCAAGGAGAAAAAACTGTCAAATATTTTTGTAAACAAACAGCTGATAGGAATGCTACATTTTTTTAAGTTTTGAAAATCTGTGTAGAGGAAGTAGTATCCTGTAGTTACTAAATCAAACAGCTATATTAGGAATTCCTTACCCAAATCAGGTATTTACAGTAAATTTTTCTGTGGAATGTTAGCTGGTTTCTGTACAGTTGTGCAGTAATTTTGCTTCATCTTGAAAAGAGTAGAGCGTTAAAATAGAGTACCGTGAATATTTTACCCTAAATCCTACATGCCTTTTATTTTAGGGAAGAAAAAGTAAAAACTTTGGAATCCAGTAGTATAATATAGCATAATGTAGTTTAAAAAGGAATGCCCACATGTTTAATGCCCCACAAATGGAACTTCAGAAAACCACAGTAGCTCTTAAATGGTGCATTGCAAGAATGAAAACATGATCCGATCCTGAAAACATTCCTGCTGGGTGGCTAGGCCTTACTTTTCTCAGGAGTAAACCAGATCTTGTACAACCTTTTATAGAGTGGGGCCTAGATTATTCCATTATGCTTACGGAAATATGGAGAAGGAGCTAAGTGTTTCAGCAAATTTTTAAGCTAATTGAATCAATAAGTCAGAAGCCCAGGAAGGGAGAAATTCTAATTCTAGGCCTTTGCTTTGGGCAGTGCTGTTAGAGGCTAATACATAAAACATGAATTATAAATGCCTGTTTGCTTGTCTGTCTTCTTGACTAAATAGAGTTCCTTGAAGAAAGGGACTTTGGCTTATATATATTTCTGTCTGTGGTGACCAATACATGCATGGGACAGGACATAGTGGGCCACTAATAATTATAGGATTGAATAGAAAAAAAAAAGCTGTTTTGTTTTCTTTTTCAATTTTAAGGCTCTTTATTAGAGTATAATTGCTTTACACTGTTGTGCCAGTTTTTGCTGTACAACAAAGTGAATCATCTGTATTTATACATATATCACCATCTCCTCTCCCTCCTGCCACTCCCTCCCACCCTCCCTATCCCATCCCTCCAAGTCATTGCCCATCATCAAGTTGATCTCCCTGTTTTATGCAGCAGTTTCCCACTAGCTATCTGTTTCACATTTGGTAGTGTATATATGCCAATACTATTCTCTCGCTTTGTCCCAGCTTCCCCTTCGCCCCCCACCCCGTGTCCTCAAGTCTGTTCTCTACAACTGCATCTTTATTCCTTCCCTGTCCCTGGGTTCATCAGTACCATTTTTTTTTTTTTTTTTTTAGATTCCATGTATATGAGTTAGCAACCACCTCTTTAGAGCAAAAGAAAATAGCAATAGCAATGGAGAAGAATAACCAAAATGTTCAGCATGAAATAAAAGGAAACCTTAGCCTTGTGAAATTAAGCATTCTTCGGTGTTTGTTAGCTTTCATAATATTCTGTTTAAAATCCATTCAAATTATTAAACTCCTGTTTTTGTACTGGGATGAAGTTTTGTGAAATAGGGGTTTTTACATTTCAGTGAACAAAGAAATAGATCCTGGAAATTAAATACAGATTATCACAAAGTTTGTTCTTCGGGGAGCAGTGTATTAGATGATGTTGTCTCCCGGGACCTTTAGATGCTGGAATTTGGCCCATTACACAAATACAACATTTTTCTACCCCTTTACCGACTGCTATTAAGTTGACATTTTCATACTAGCTTCCTGGTCCTGCATCTTGGGGACAAACAGCCTGATGTAGTGTAGGGAGAGAGTGGTAGAGCCCTGGAATCTATTATGTTTGGCAGTTTGGAATGGTGGGTAGGTTCATATATCAGAGTATATTTTTGTGTGTGTGTGTGTGTGTGTGTGTGTATGTGTGTTTGCCTATTTGACTAAGTCCATAACTACCCAAAGGGAAAGAAAATTAAGGAAAAGAAGTTGCAGTCTCCTCTTCCTGATATCGGTTCGTAACATCAAAGCAAAGACGCAGAGACCAGTGAAATATTTAGCGATCAATTTTCTGTCTCTGCTTTTAAGTATGCTGCTGGTTTATACTAGTGCCTTGAAAAAGTTTGTGTGGTTTAAACACAGATTTTTACACTTGAAATTGAGACCATAATCTCAGTTTTGGAGTGGGGAATTCCTAAGATAACTTTGTTTTGTAAAAAATGAGGTCACTCAAATGGTAGACAATTAATCCCAAGTGCTTTAATTGTCATCTAAAAACATAAAGAATAAAGTGTGCCATTTCCTTTTTATCTTTTTCCGTTGGCTTTGTTTTAGAAAAAATAATTTCCTTATCAATTTTGCAGACATAGTGCTAGCTTATATCTTAAGAGGGGCTGCTATCAGTTTTAGTACATTCACTGAAGTTAAACTATCTATATTGAGTAAGAAAAGGGAACTTTCTTGGCATCACACCCAAACAGAATCTTTGTAAAATTTATAATAAATCTGTTTGATAATTGCATTATGTAAATGCTCCTAATCCTACAAATTGCTGTCAATGTAGTATTCTTTTTATAGTTTGATATCACAAATGTATGTAGAATATGACACAAACTTCAGTGAAAAACGGGATTCATTCATTTGAATGTATTTGGTTGTTTTTTTTGTTTTTGTTTTTGTTTTTCCTAGCTATGCTAGAGGTTATAGTTAATGAAATTTCTCTAATTTTTATATTCTCTAGGTATAATGTAAATGTGTTTCTTTTTAGTGGAGATTATATGGAAACACATCATATTAAATATTTATTTGTGAGATTAGTCAGGAACTTTTAAAATTATTACTTAAATTTGGAGGAAGTTACTGTCCAGATTTTAAAACTGGATATGTCCCTGATTCAGAACAAAAAATAATAATAAAGTAATTTTGGGTCACCCAATATACTTTTAAAATTTCATTCAACAAGAGTTGTGGACTGAGTCTTACAAGGAACGGACTGGGCTCTGGAGAACTGACTTTGCCTTCAAATGAGGCATAATCCATTCCCTTCTTTTTTTTTTTTTTATTTTTTTTATTTTTTGGGGGGTACACCAAGTTCAATCATCTGTTTTTATACACATATCCCCATATTCCCTTCCTTCCTTGACTCCCCCCACCTCGAGTCCCCCCCACCCTCCCCACCCCAGTCCTCTAAGGCATCTTCCATCCTTGAGTTGGACTCCCTTTGTTATACAACAACTTCCCACTGACTATCTATTTTACAGTTGGTAGTATATATATGTCTGTGCTACTCTCTCGCTTCGTCTCAGTTTCCCCTTCACCCCCCGCCCCCTCCCATACCTCGAGTTCTCCAGTCCATTCTCTGTATCTGCATCCTTGTTCTTGTCACTGAGTTCATCAGTACCATTTTTAGATTCCGTATATGTGAGTTAGCATACAATATTTGTCTTTCTCTTTCTGACTTACTTCACTCTGTATGACAGATTGTAGTTCTATCCACCTCATTACATATAGCTCCATCTCATCCCTTTTTATAGCTGAGTAATATTCCATTGTGTATATATGCCACATCTTCTGTATCCATTCATTTGTTGATGGGCATTTAGGTTGCTTCCATGTCCTGGCTATTGTAAATAGTGCTGCAATAAACATTATGGTTCGTGTTTCTTTTGGGATTATGGTTTTCTTTGGGTATATGCCCAGTAGTGGGATTACTGGATCATATGGAAGTTCTATTTGTAGTTTTTTAAGGAACCTCCAAATTGTTTTCCATAGTGGCTGTACCAACTTACAGTCCCACCAGCAGTGCAGGAGAGTTCCCTTTTCTCCACACCCTCTCCAACATTTGTTGTTTCCAGATTTTGTGATGATGGCCATTCTGATCGGTGTGAGGTGATACCTCATTGTGGCTTTGACTTGCATTTCTCTGATGATTAGTGATGTTGAGCATCTTTTCATGTGTTTGTTGGCCATCTGTATGTCTTCTTTGGAGAAATGTCTATTTAGGTCTTCTGCCCATTTGTGGATTGGGTTATTTGCTTTTTTGGTATTAAGCTTCATGAGCTGCTTGTATATTTTGGAGGTTAATCCTTTGTCTGTTGTTTCATAGGCAATTATTTTTTCCCATTCTGAGGGTTGCCTTTTAGTCTTGTTTATGGTTTCCTTCGCTGCGCAAAAGCTTTTAAGTTTCATGAGGTCCCATTTGTTTATTCTTGATTTTATTTCTATGATTCTAGGAGGTGGGTCAAAAAGGATCTTGCTTTGATGTATGTCAAAGAGTGTTCTGCCTATGTTTTCCTCTAGTCCGTTCCCTTCTTAAACTGTCCCTCCATCCTCAAGCTAAAGTCTTTTGATGTCGTTTTTCTGGGCTCCCGTATGATCCTGTTTATACTTCCATGCCTGGATTGATTCTACTGTTTTGAATTTGTTTATTTATATATACATCCTCTCAACCAAATTCTGAGATTTTCAAGAGCAAGAACAATAGTTTTTTTTATAATCTTATGTCTCAAGCAAAAATACATGGGTCCTGGTACAAAATATTTTCAACTAATTTCTTACTTTGGACCATTAGATTGCTTCCTGTTTCTCTCATTTTGCCATATGTAACACTGAATGAATATTTTTTCATATAAAGCTTTTTTTCCTTAACACATTTGCTTAGTATCATCATCATCATATTTATATTTATATTTATATAAATTAAGGCATAAAATATATTTGTATTTTAGGTATATTGCTGAGTACTTTACATGGGTTATTTAATTAATCCTCATAATAACCCTGTGAACTGATCACTATCACCATTTTACAAATGAGCAAACTGATGTTTGGAAAGATTAGCAGTTTGTCCAGGCCACACAGCTATGTTTTTACTTATTTCTTAGAAGACAAATTAGTAAGTCCGAATTAACAATGTTTTTTAAAATTCTTGAAATACTGAATGTGCTGTGGGAAAGAAAACAAGTTATTGTGCTATAGTTGTCAAAGTTTTGCCTCACTAGTTTCCTTAGCACTTCGCATGTGTGCCTTTCTCCCAAGGAGAGTTCTGGACATGTGCTGAGCAGGAAGAACACCATGTTAACTCAGTAGATCATCCTGGTCTCCAAGTTGTTTTCACACATCTCCTTGATAGCAAGTATATCACAGAAGAATGTGGTCAATCTGAGTAGGTCACTCCAAGAACACTTGATGGGCCAAGAACACCACACTCTTGTGGCATTAAAGCTAGGTTTGCTCCATGCGTTGACTCTCCCTGGTTGTTGGTGACTCCTCTGATAAGCAGGGGAGACTTGTTTCATGCCAGCCATGGATACAGCTTTGAAGCACAGAGAGTACCAGGAAGCAGGGAAAGAACTTCTGGCCCAGGGAAGCTAGTTGCCCAGTGGAGACTTTCCAATTAATCATTATATGCCCTATGTCTGACTCTGTCTGAGAAGCAGGGGCCTGAAATTTCTACATTGGTATCTCTTTACATTGGTCTTAGTTTTCCAATAAATGTAGCATGCATAAAGTAGAATAAAGATGCACTGAAGAGTGTTAATGGTGTGGGAAGAGAGTGTCCTTGGCATGACAGAGTGGAACCAGAGAGGCACTGAAGACCTGTGTTAGCATCATGGAGTAGCTTGTGCATTCCTAAGTAAAATTCACCTGTTGTACAAAGGTTTTTTTTTTTTTTTTTTTTTTTTTTTTTTCATCTATAAAATGAGGAGGCTGGGATAAAATAATGTGCTAAATTTTATTCTCACTTTTGAGTTGATGTAACAGAGTGTTCTAAAATAATGCTTAAGAACTGATGGTTCTGCTTTAGACAAAAGTGTGATCAAATTATGGCTCTGCAGCTTACTAGGGTTATGAACTTGGCCACATTACCAGACTTTTCCAGGTCTCAGTTTCAATTTCTATAAAATGGAGCTGATAATACCTTACTTATTTGGTTGTGGTAAGGATTAGTTTGGAAATATTCAAAGCTGAGTGCCTAGTGCACATTCTACAGAAATGAGCGCATGGTAGTGATGATGAAATCGGTGATTCTGTTTACCCCACTAGTTTGCCGAAATAAGTCACATCATATGTTCAGGGTCAGGATGCTTCCTGGTCTATGTATTAGTTTCCTAGAGATGCTATAATAAATTACCACAAATTGGGTAGTTTAAGACAACAGAAATTTATTCTCATAGTCCTAAATGCTAAAAGTCTTAAAGCCAGGTGTCGGTAGGACTGGTTTCTTCTGAAGATTCTGCAGTATCTCCTAGCTTCTGAGGGTTGCTGGCAGTCCTTGGCACTTCTTGGTTTTTAGTGGCATCACTTAAATTCTGCTTGTTTTTGAAACTTCCCTCTGATGAGTTCCTGTATCTTCAGATGAGTTTATTTTAAGGACAACAGTCATGGGATTTAGGACCCACCCTAATAAACTATGACCCTATTTTAAATTGATTACCTCTTTAGAGACCCTATTTCCAAATAAGTTCATTTTCTGAGGTACTGAGGGTTAGGATTTTAGCAGTTTTCTTGGAAACACACTTCTACCCACATTAGTCTACATATATAAATATTAAGTAGTGAAGTTATTATTCCTGTTAGTGATGATCAAAGGTTATATAGTCAGAATATGTTAATGGTTTAATCAGGTTCACCCTGACATCTATATATGTCAGTTTCTTCTAGAAGTCAACAGAGAGGAGACTCTCAAAGTCACAGATGACAAAGTCAGCTGATTTTCCCAATTTGGGAGCATCATTTGTGTTCCTAAATGAGTGTTGATTTCCACAGAAATTTTGATTGTGTCTGTCTTTGGGAATAGTGACTGCTGAGGGCAATTAAACTATCCTCGAATTCCAGGGACTTGAAAATGATCCATTTTCTGAGTGGCTGCTAATCATATGTACATCAGGTTGTGGAGCAGATAATCAGATAAGAATGACTTGTTATTACTCTAGTGATCTGGCTGTGGTGCGGACCCTCCAGACAGCTCAGAACTGTCTCACCTGCAATCCAGCCCCACTGGCAGTCTTAAGGCTGCACGACAAATCCCAGCACCAACACCAGTCCTTTCTGAACTACTGAGCAGAAATCTTTTGATTTGAAACCCATCAGCATCAAGTCCTAAACTGCCATTTCCTCAGCAAGTGTGAATTTGAGGGGAGTAGTTTTCAAAGTCCCCAGGATATATAATCTCCACAAGGATGCCAAAGAACTGTGACATTTAGGAAGGGCTCTGGGCTAAGAAAAACATCTTTCCTAAGAATCTGTAAGTTTTCTCTCTCCACAAACACATGAATTAATGATCCCATGTGTGAGTTTCAGAGCCAGTCTAAGATGATGTCTGACAAGCTATCTTCGATTTATTTTCTCTTGTGTCCAATATGGTTGGAAAATAATATTTGTTGTTGGCTAATTTGTAATTTCAGTCCTGCTGATGAATGTCTAAGGTTGCCAAATACCTACTGTTTTCTTCCCTCATAAAGATATCTGAAATGTTGTCTGTGGATCTGACTTCCAGGGTCAACACTCTTCCAAGGTCAAAGTATGACACTGAAGCTGCCTTATTTCCGTTGAGGATTCATGTAACTTTGGCTGTTTTCCTGTATTCACTTCTGAAATCTTGTGACTGTAATAAAGCCCTTTCTAGGCTCTAAAATCTGTATTTATATCTATATGAAATTGTATGTTATTTCTTTGAATATATACACTTATTTTAATGAGCTAAGATTTTTAACGAACACATTAGAAAGACTAGAAATAAGAATAATGGTAGATTCTTTTCCAGAAATAATAAGCCATCTTTTTTTTCCCAGGAGCTTCAATTTCTCCATCTTTTCCTCTAAGAACTCATGATTCTTGAACTTTTGCATTTGATTAGCACTTGTATGCTCTGCTAGATTTTAATAGTTTTGATTTTTTAATTTATTTTTTCCATCATGGTATCTTTTAGGAGTCCATCTCTTTTTATCTCCCTGTTTTCTTTTCTCCCTCCTTCCCTCCTGTTCCTCCTACTTTTTTCCCTTTCTTCCTTTTCCACCTCTTTCACAAATGTGCATACAAAAAAAAGGTGCATCTCAAGATTAAAAAGAAGGAAAAAAGAAGAAGGAGGAGGAGAAAAGGAAGAGGGAGAGGGGAATGGAGGAGAGGAAAGGGAGAAGAAGAGGAAGAGCAAGAAGAAAGAAAAGGAAAAAAGAGGAGGAAGGAGGACGAAGTTGGGGGGAGAGAGAGACACAGGGAACGAGAAAGACAGAGACAGAGACAAAGACAAAGAGACAGAGAGAGGCAGAGAGAGAATGAGAAAAAGACATAAGGAGAAGGCAAAAGGATCATAAAGTGAGAAGCTGGGAGGAAGAAAACAGGGAAGACTATAGTACCAAAAATGCAAGCCCTGATATTAATGGGGAATATATTTAGCTTTGGATTTTGGTCCAGTGAATACTAACAGGGAAATATAACTATTTGCAAAATGTACACTGTACTTGATATAAAATCATACCATTTGCTTAACAAAATGGGAATATAATGAAGTTTGGAATTAGTGTAAAGTAAAGATTTCTTCATTAAACAACTGCCCCTAAATTGGCTTTCAACCAACCAAAATTTTAAATGTATTAATTTCAATTCATTGGAAAATATGGAGGCAGATTCTGCCCCCAGCATTGACCAACTCAGTGCCAAACAGGGAGTGTCAGATTTGAGAGCAGAAAGTCCAGAGTCCCAAGACCAGGGTCCAAGTGTTTCTGTCACTTGCATGTTGTGTGACCTCAGGCATGTCTCATTTCTTTGCTCCTCGAGCAGCTAATGAAGAATAGAGTCCTTATATACATGCAAGTATCATCAGTTATTAATTATTGTCACTTACAGTTATTGTGTTATGAGTATATCATGTCTCATATAACACCATTGTGCACTCCATGTAACATTAAAATATATGATTCCCTCTACTTAGTGAATTTAGTATATTGAGGTTTTCAAAAAACTTTCAAAACTTTTTTTTTTTTTTTAATAATCAAAGGCTTTTATTTTCTAGTTTTCAGGCCACATTTGCTGTTGAAACATTTTAAAAAAATGCATATGGAGGGCATCCACTGGAACAGCTCAGTATTCTTTCAGATTACTTTTTAAGAAGAAAAAAGAAAAAGAACAAAAAACTTATAACAACACCTGCTATTTGGCAGAATTTGACCTGACCCCTTTCTCCTTTTCTTGTTATTATAAACATCAAGCTCTTTAAGTGAGAGCTGTTTAAAGGATAGAGGGCTGTGAGTGTTCCTTCCTAGATCCCAGATGCACTGGGAGACGGATGGGCTTTTTGATCTTTATTTTATGAGCGTCTGATAAATTGCCTCTGGCACCTGGCAACTGAAATTTCACTATCTGAAAACTAACCCTCATGTCAAACAATGTGGCCAGCCTCGGCCTCTCAGCCGAGGACCCGTGTAGCTGGGTGGAGGATGCCTTCCACTTCCTGGACAGGTCCACTGCCACGTTCAGGGATTTACATACTTTTAATTTTAGAGGGAAGAAAGGATTATTAAAGGCTTTATATGCTGTGCAAAAATGTGTTTTCTGAAGGATTTCATCATAACTTTTATTTTGGGATTTTTGAACAAGTCAAATAAAGGCTCAGCATACTGCCTAGCCTGAAAAAAATGCTGGTAACAGGATAAAGATTTGCAGCTCCAGGTCATGGGCCTCCCCACACTAGGCTCAGTCTGTGTGTTGATACAAGAGAAATGCAGGTGGTCTTTTTCTAGGGACAGAAGAGTTATAAACAAAGTCATCAGCTGAGGCTATTATCACCTTTATTTGAACGTCTTATCCAGAGGCAAGATTAACTCAAGCCCAAGCAAGAGCTTATATTTTCTCTATTTTTAGAGATTCGAATATATGCAGATTTTTAATTTTTAGGAAGAGGGAAAAAGAATGAGAATGACACAAACACTTCCACACCGGGTTTCTACTTAAAGGAAAATGAGAACGATGGTAAACAAAATATGAAACCCCCCAAACCTTCCAGTGAGTGTGTCATCTTAAGAGAGTTGGGCATAGGCCACCATCTGAGACATTTATGTATGCCACACTGCCATTTGTCACTTTATCCCTCGTCCTCTGCTTTCTAAACTTGTTGGGTGAAAAATTGTTGTTACCCAGGGAAGACGATATGCTTAAATTCGTCTCTTCTCACAAACTCAGAGGAGATTGTCCTTCATCTTTTAAAGTTTCCTTGTAGGTTGCCACTTTATTTGCTTTCCTGGGTATCTTGCCAAGATCTAATACTGTTGGCTGGATGTATTTGGGTTTCCACAGGCTGAAATTTTGTTTACATTTTTTTGGTTTTTTTGCAACCAATAAGAGGTTTCTATGTTAGGCTTGACTGTACAGCTACAGTAAGTCTGCTATAAAAAGAGAAACGCTCTAGGTCAGTCATTTGTTTATCTAGCAGCATTTATTTTATTATTAACAAATAAAATTTGCTATGCTTAGCTCTGAGTATACAGAAGTAAACTAGATCTATATCTTGCCCTCAAGGAGCTCATAGTCTCACAAGAGAGGCAAATATATACACAAATAAGTAAAATACCGTTTTTGTCATTACTTTCTTAGGAGCCCACACTTGAAAGAATGAAGCTATAGAGGAAGGGAAGGGAAGTTTAGAGGTAGTATTTGTGCTAAGTCTTGAAAACTGAGCAGATATTCTTCAGGTAGGCAAAGCAGGTAATGCAATATGAACAAAAAAGAGCCGCCAGAGCAAAGCATCCATTCCGTGGATGTAACAGGCAACAAATAGGTTGTGGTATGGAAGGTTCTGAAAGCAGCGTCTGGCACATAGTAAGTGCCAATAATTATTATTCTTATTTATAACAATTCCCCCAAATATATTTTAGCATATTGCATATATTCTTATTATGAATATGCACTATCCCATTGATTTAACTTTTAATCTGAATTGTGGCCACAAGATTTTGAAATTCACCTGATTATTGTGACCTGAGACCTTTTTATGGGTCTGCCACTTCTGGGCTGAAAGATTGCAAACAACATTAACGTCTCCGAATTTAGCATGGTAAAATGACTTCTCCAAAATCTCCTGGCCACTCAATGATCAAGACAGGCTAAACTCCAGGTAATTTGTTTCCAAACAAGACCAAGAGCAGAGCAATCAAGTTTCATGGATCCCAAGGTGCTGGTGGTGCTTCAGCCCCCAACACTTTAAACAGGGTTTCTTTCTGCTGAATATATTATTTGAACACGTATGTGCTGAGCATCAGGTCCTAGTCATTTCACAGGGATACAGAGTGGAATGGAAATTGGTCCTTCTTGTCAAGGAGCTTTTAGGCTATTGGTGGGTGGGGAATGGGAGTGGGAGTGGAAGTGAGTGACAGACAGAAAAGCCAGCTATAACAGTGTAACAGGTGGGAAGAAAGGAAAAGTGAATGTATTTTAGATTTCTTTTCTGGACTTCACGCCACCTCTCCCCGCTTCCCTGACCCCCTGCCACCTTTTTTTCCCCTGTGACTTATAGAGCTTAGGCATATGGATCTGTTTCCAGTGCTTCATGTTTTGCTTGACTTATGACTTAAAGTCACAGGTTTCTCTTTCTTCCTCCTTTTCTCTTTCTTTCTCTCTCTTCCTCCCTTCCTTCCTCCCTTCCTTCCTTCCTTCCTTCCTTCCTTCCTTTCTTCCCTTCCTTCCTCTCTCTCTCCCTTTTTTCTTTTTCTTTCTTTCTTTCTTTCTTTCTTTCTTTCTTTCTTTCTTTCTTTCTTTTTCTTTCTCTCTCTCTCTCTTTCTCTCTCTCTCTCTCTTTCTTTCTTTCTTTCTCCCCCCAAAATCCTCCACGGACCATAGACTGAAGCATACCACTCTTGTCTCTCGACTCTGAGAGGGTGGGAGGAAGGTGGGCTCTCTCCATGGTCACTGAGATGTTTGGACTTGTAGATTCAGAGGGAAATTTCTGAGGCTACTTGTGTTGGTCCTGAAGTGACCTTACAAGTCTCCCCTCAGAGGAGAACAGTACATGCTGCCAACTCCCAGACCGTCGCTGTGGGGGATCACAAGACAGGGCCCCAGGGCACATTTTTGTCCCCTCATGTGCTGCCAATACAGATGCAGATGTGACCTCTCCATTAAGCCTGGGCTCATCTCACGTTGAAAGAACCAAACCGAACCCCTGTTTCCTCTGAATGTAATTTAAATTAATTTACTAAAATCAAGATGCAGGAAATATTTCCTCATTAACCGTTGCTCCCAATGATCTGAAGCCACATAGGATTTAAGGTATGGAGTGAATTGACTTTATGTTTGTCCACACACATGACAATACTTGAGTTATTTTTCTCAGAGAGGATAAAGAAAATTAATGAAAAACATATGAATGTATCACTGTACATGCATGCCCGATACATGTAATACAAATACTTGGCTTTAAAAAGTTTGATCCATAGGATATGTTTTGGACCCTTCTGAATATATGATAGATTTCATGAAGATAAGGAACCCATGTAGTCAGTTGTTTGCATTGGCATTTAGAGAGTTGACAAGGAACTGCCGTTTAACAGCTATGATTTTCATATTCATAGAAAAAAATGTTTGTAAAAATAAAAGTGAGAACTAATAGGGAATCAAAAGGGTTAAAAAAATAAAATCACTGCCCCCAGCCCTCAGGCTTTCTCTCCTCTCTTTGGGCCAGAAAAACTGAAGCTCTCAGGAGTAAGCTGACTCATATTGTGCTGAATGAAAATAGCGTGTTGCTTTTTGTTTGTGGGGGGTGCATCCTCTTTTCACAGGTGATACAGTGATAGTTAAGCTGGGCCTTGAACCCTGGAATGCTTCAAAAAATACTGAATGAATGGAATGTCTACATTGTCTACTGATATGTGGGATATTTGGCTAGGTGACAGGGAAATTAGGCACTGTCGGCTTGATTCATACATGCATGATTTAAAAACTTAGCTCCCTGGTGAAGATATCAGGCAAGAGAACCTAACATAGTGACCAACTTAACCACTCCATAGTCAAGGGAAAGGTGTAATGGGATCACACACACAGCGTGTGGTTCATATATGTATATATGTGTGAGTGTGTACGTGGTGTGGATGATTCGATGCACACGCACACGTATAACGTGCAGAGACAAGCTTTGGAAAGACTTGGGTAGAAAAGACTTGAGCATCCAGCGCCTCTTTGTGTTGCCCCTTCCCCTCGGAAACCAGAAGCGTGGACATCTGCAATGTGTCAGGGAATGGAGACATTTGGATGTGTCTGGTTTTGATATCATTAAATGACCAATGAATTAAAGTAAGGGAAAGGATCAGAGTGTGGTTCTCTCTGCTTTACAGATAAGCTGAGATTGGAGTGTGAGATGGAACAGCCTAGCCAGGTTAGGAGTGAATGATCTGCTGCTGATGAGAGGTAGTTGAAAAATAGTTCCACTTTAATTGTTTTATTGTCTACTTTATATTATCAGGGCTTGTGGGAGAGAAGAGTTATAGATAACAAAAGTGACATAACCCATGTGCCTAAGAAGCCCCTGTCAAAAGGCATGAGATGCTTCTCTGGGTATATCACATTTCATTTGGCAAGAATCTCTCCTAGAGTGTCTGGAAAAAGACACAGGAAGGCCCTGTATGTACTCTTAATGCGAGGCCCGTAGAGAGTAGTTTAGTCAATGGTATAGCAAACAGAAATATTTAGAAATGAAAAAGGTCACCAAAGCCCAGTCTTTTCAGCGTCCTTTGGACCATTCCCAGCCACAAGGGGGACCTGTGTTGTCTTAGCTCTGGAACTTCTTTAGATAGATGACAAATGTGCTTTTCCAGTAACCAATTCATCCATGTAGTGTGGTCATTGAGGGATGGAGCCAGTCAGGAGAGACGCCTGGGTTACATTCTGGCTTAATCCTTTCACAGCTGGGTGGTGATAATGGATCTCATCTCTATCTGAATCTCAATTTTTTTACCCATGAAATGGAAATAACATACCCTCATAGAGGATCATTGTGAAGTTTAAAGGAAATAATAAAAGCAAGAAGCAATACAGTACCTGGTTAGTATCGAATAATCATTCACTTTTATAGTTTTAATCACATATCATCAAATTTATGATATCAACAATAATAAATTGATCATCAGATTTAATGATAACATTGGGTGGGGGGAAATGGCTTAAATGTGCTATTTTAATTATTTTTTAACTAGTCACCATTAGCATACATTAATCTGTATGGTACATATTGCTTTTCTCTTTAGGTTCAACATCAATATTTGAGACTAATCCTGAAAATACAGAATCTGAAGCGTGTTTTTTTGTTTGTTTTTTATTGAATCAATTTGGCCATTAGGAATTACAGAGAACATCATGGTGACAGTCTACCTTTCTTCAACTTGTGTTTATCTTGACATATCACCTTTAAAACTGACGGTATAATTTGAGGTTTGTCAGAGTTTTGTCAGAGAAGACCAGAGTCTCCTTTATTTTCTCCTTAATTGACTTACCTCTCACTGGAAGTTCAATAACTTCTTTTGAGAGAGGCCAGAATCTTTCTGACAAATTTTTGATGTTTGAAAGAAAGTATGTCCCGTCTGGGAGGATATAGAAGATACTGGTATTTGGTTTATTCCTCTCTCCATTATCATGGCTTGGGACCCAACTGCTGCTATGTCACTACTGCCTTTCTAGCTTGGAAAAAATTCATTAATTTTGAGAAATTCTCAACTGTTACTGACATTAATTGAATTGCCTGGTATGTGACAAGCAGTCTGCTTGTATGAAAAACTTTTATTTTCAATTCTGCTTCATAGTACAATCTTCTTGAGACATTTTACAACAATTGGTGTTATAAATCTGAGTTTGAAACTACCTGTGTGTGATGTTACCAATGAGAATTACTAACCTGAGTGATGATTGATAGCAGGTGCCTTGTATATGCGCTGTGGTCAGAGGGGAGTGATCCACGGAAAGGATCTCACAATTGCCTCTCTGCCTGGCCGCTGACAAGTTGCTTTTGACCATCTATTACAAGCTGTGTCCCAGTTTCAGAAAACAAACAATTTAAAGTGCATCTTCTAAATTGAAAAGAATCAAGGAAATATGGTTACCTACGGCATGTCCTAGTTTGTTCTAATTATTATATATGACGTTTGCTCAAATGCTCATCCTCTATAAGAAAAAGGCACTTGGGTATTTGGGGGGGTTTTGTTGTTTCTTTTTCCTCCATGTTTCTGCAGTGGCTCATGCTACCTGGTTTCTTCCCTGTGACACCCCCTGGAGGCAGATCCATTAACCTCCGATAATTCGAGCTTTAGAAACCATGTATCTCACTGGTATAGATTCAAGAAAGAGTGACTCTTGGGCAAGCCGATTGCAGCTGAAATTTCAGCTCTTGCCAGTTAGGAGCTGTGTGACTTTGGTCAAGTCACTTGATCTCTGTGATCCTCAGTTTCCTCATCTGTAAAAGAACTCTGCTGTGCACATTTTGCTTTGTATTAGGGCTGTATGCGCCACTATTTGATTATGTTTCCATTTGCCAGCATATTTCCAGATATGGTGCTCAGTAAATTGCGATTTAAGATTATTACTATAGATTATTACAGTGATGACATATATGCTTGCTGCTTTGTAGTTTGCAAAATATTTTCTTGAACACTAGCTTAAGTTTTATAACAGTAAGATAAGATAGACAGAGCAGTAATAACTTCTGTAAATGAGAGAGAAAGGGGACTAAAGAGCAAATCTTTTTACGTTAGTGCAATCGTCTTTTACTTCCTCCTCTGCCTCTCAGTGCAAAATTGTGTACGTCTTTGGGTCAGTAAAAATCAGATTTAATACAGATATCTGTTTATGTTGTATTCTTTCACTATTAGTAGTTTCTGAGGAAACATAGTTTGCTACTTAACAGGAAGCTGCAGACATATGTTGGTGTTATTTAGACCCAAGAAACATTTAAAGAGCCTCTTTTGTAGTGAGTAAGTAAATTAGGGGAAGGCTACCAGACCCGAACAGTGGAAAGTAGAAGGTGGAAGGCTTGAGGATGGGGCTATAGGTGAGAAGAACTTATGAAGAGAGATTTCTTAGCCCTACACTTAAGACCACCAGAATGGTGCCCTGTGAATTTAAAAAAAATTAAATCTCTGTGAGATAATGTTGTGCCTAGACTTTTTCTTCCTGCTGTCTCATAACCCTAAACTTCTGGTACCCCATGATCCAAGCGTGATCTCAGGTCTTGAGGCTGGGTGCGTCTCAGCCCTAGAGTCAGTAGTTGAGTTTCTGTATGCCAAGTTCAAGCAGAGTGCAGGGTTTTTGGAATCCAGCTTTGGTGCATCCCATCCTGTAACTATGATATATGATAAGAGGAAAAATTGCAGCGAAACTTGACTATGTTCAAAGCAAGGTGCTAGTGAAAAGATCGGACGGAAAATAAGTCCTAATGGATTAATGACTCATGATAAATGTTTTATTATAAGAGCTTGTGAATGATTAGATAATTCTTACTTCCAAGAGTAGAATTTAAATATTTTTTCCTGGCCTGTTACCAAAGTAAATAAATCACTTAAGTATCTAGTTAATAGTTAAATCTTTATGTGCAAAAATAAAAAAAATAGAAAAGGTAATTTTTCTTGTAAATAATCAATGTCTTATTTACTCACTGCTTATTACTTTTTATAATATTTACTGCTGGTTGAACCAATGTACAGAAAAAAATAACACTTTCAGTAGACCATGAAAGATTTGATACCTATCCATTCCATTCAGCAAAATACAAATAAAGCGAAAAGAAGGTTTTTCTGGGCAGAAACTAAACATTTAATGATATATTTTACTTAAGTTTGTAAAAGTCTCTCTAATTATTCCAGGCCAGTTCCCCCCTCACTAACACCCACGCAGTTCCCATTGAGTGCGGCACTGTGCCTGTCTGAAGGCCGAAACCAAATGTGCTATCCATTTGAGCTAATTTTCTTTCTCAACGTGATGAGGTCAAATGATCTTGGACACCCTTTTGAATCCAGTTCATATCTTTCTAAAGGCCTGGAAGCGTATATACCTATTGATTTAAGCTTGGGATAAAAAATAAATTTTAACATAATTTAAACATTTGTTTCAAATGCCTCTTCTATCTAGATCAGTAATTTAGTTTTACTGGTCTTTACTTAACTCTTTCTTGTCATTTTCAGATACAGCTGTTATAAAGAATGACGGTTTTGTTCTGACCACATTTTTATATACATTATGCTGTTTCCCTTTTTTTAAAAAAAATTTATTGGGGTATAGTTGATTTACAATGTTGTGTTAGTTTCTGCTGTACAGCAAAGTGAACCAGTTATACATATACATATATCCACTCTTTTTAAGATTCTTTTCCCATATAGGTCATTGCAGGGTATTGAGAAGGGTTCCCTGTGCTAGGACATTTCGCAGCTTTAAAATGACCATGGATAAGTTCTGTGTAGGTCACATCTGGGAACAAAGCAGAATCCTCCGTTTTTTGTCTTTTGGGTCCACCAAATCAATTCATCACATAATACTTGCTATAGAGACTTTAAATGAACTAGTAGGAAAAAAAATAAATAAATGGACTAGTAGGTTGTGAATAGATGACAAATGGTAATATTCCTATGTGCTTCACCATTATTGAAATAATTAATAGGATGGTCTAACATTATTATTCAGCACAGTATATAGCATATAGTAGGTGCTCATGCATTTCTTTTTTTTTAATAGTCACCTCTTTGTTGTTTTGTTCACATCAGAAAAACCCATGTAACAAATACTTCCAGTTTGTGCAAAAGTTGAAATTTGATGTTCTTACTTTCTGTTAGGCAGAAATGTGGTAAAAGAATCTAGATTTGTCTGAAATCTTCAGTTGTGTCCCAACCTCAAGGCTAAAGTATCTGTAGGAAAGTTCTGATTTATTCTTGAGTGCAAAGATTTGCACAGTTAATTTGACTGCCATTTATTTAAAAACCAAAATGTGTCTTGGGGGCTGTGTATTTTTATCCTAATTTAGTATCTATGTAAAGGAGAATGAAAAACCAACCAAGTAAAAAATAGACTTGTCTTTTCTATTCTTTCCAGTTTGGCTTTTTATATAAAACTAACTTGAAAACAATTTGCATTATATACAGTTCTTAATACTAGGACAATATGATATTTACAAAGCACATTATCAAGTTCTTATTTTATTTCCTTAGAGGAATTGGATATCTGACATCTTAACCACTCTTTGATGAGACAGGTGGAAATGGAAATGTGTATTTATTTAAATGTATAGTTCTTGGAGCGAGAAGCTCTATCCTATAGCAACTAGTTTCCCCTTTTTGGAGTCTTCTCTGTGGGACATTGTGAGAAATGAATAATTAGGAAAAAATACATAGACCATTATTTCCCTATGACAGATGAGCTGAGTTGGGTGGAGATCCCTCTTGTTCTAAAGAAGGCAGAGTTGGAGAAGGGGTGATATCTGATGGGACTGAAGTTGGTTGCTGAGTGAGGATTTGTAAGAGAAGTGTGTGATATGGGATGAGGTTGGTGAGATGTACTGATAGGTTTGTAGGTGACCTTGGGTGAAGTTAATTACATTTTTTTTCTATCTTTCCCACAAATCATGATAGAAATACTTTAGATTGTAAAATTGGTCAACTATTCTATTTGCAAAAGACTAGCTGAAGTTACTAGTCAGTGTGAAAGAAGATCAAGTGAAAAGGAACACATTCATAACATTTTAGAACAAGATTAAAATCCACTGGAAATTCTGTAGGAGGGTAATCAGGTTTAAAGATTTGAGTACTTAACAAATGCACAGTAAAATTTTTCATTTCTTCACTGGAGAGCAAATACCACATTATACATTCCACTTTTCGTGAGATTCACTTGACAAGATTGACATTGAACTGCAGTACATATAAGGAAGGGCATATACTATATACTAAGCACCATGCTAGCTGCTTTACCAGTGTCATCTTATTGCATCCTCACGGTGGCCTTGTGGTTCATGGGGGCAGCAGGGGGTGCTCAGTTTTGTGAAACAAGGGTATGAGGTTCTAAGAGTTGAGTGCTGTTCAGCCTCATACTGCTGGTGGTTCCCAGATCTATGATTTGAATCCAAGACTGTTTGACTCCAAAACTCAGGGTACTAAAAGAGTGGGTGTATATTTGAAAAAGCACTTCAGTGCTTCTAAGAGGCCTCAAAACTGCTGCCCTTGTTTCTAAAATCTGCTCTTGGCGTGGTCACATTTTACCTCCCTTTAGATTGGAGTTTCAATAGTAGCACTTATAAAAGGTATTAAGTGTATTGTCTCATTTTGCAACATCAGTACTAGGAGCAGAATATTAATCTAGAAGAGAACTCTCGTGGAAATGAGAGAAGAATTGCAGATTAGGTGTGCTTACGTGCGCGTGCATATGTATATGTAAGACCTAATGCTGTCACCAAAATGCACGTGGTCCCATTTGGTCCTGTTTTTCTAAAGCTTACTCTGGCAAGGATGGAGTCTTTCATAAGCTTGTGATTGAGAGTAGTATCTAGTGCTACTAAGAGGAGAATCTTGACCACACACTTTGTTCAAAGAAAATTGATTTCTGTAAAATAAATTCTTATCACAGATTCCCTACACGGGACGATGATTGTCCACTATGCGTGGTGACACATTTATTTTGCTACAAATCTGCTTTTTTCATCCAGTGGGTCAATCAACCAAGCATATATAAACAGACTACTATCCTCTGCACCCTCATTCTTTTACCTTTTTAATTTCTTCTCTGAGACAGTCATACATGTGTGTATGTATATGTGTGTGTAAATGAAGAAAATTGTACTTGAAGTTTTCCCTTAGTTTGTAGAATTTTCTGCTCTTTCATCATCCTTACTTAAATGTCTTCCAAAGTTTAGAAATTGAAAAATCTACCTTAATTTTTACTTTGCAAAGTAAAGAATACTGTAAATGATCTGTAAGTTATCGTTTCTCTAGTTACTGGTACAATGTCTTTTTCTACTGATGAAAGAATGTGTAATTAAACTCAATTTAATTTGATTTTTCTATGGTCCTTTTTAGGTCTAATTGATGTAATGATTTCACATATATCTGAGTATGACTTCATGAATCGTATTGTTTTAGACAGTGCAGTATAGCAGTGAGCAACAAATGTCCTCCCTCATTAAGCTTGTGTACTAGTAAGGGAAGATGGATAATAAGCATTCAAACAAATAGGCAGGTGATAGAAATAGGAGACCAGAAAGAGTGTGACAAGCACTGTGAAGGGAAAAAAAAAGTCTGGGGCATAGTGGGTTGGGGGTTCCTTTTAGATAGGATAGTCAGAGACAACTTTCCTGATAAGGTGACATTTGAATGGATAGCCTGGAGAAAGTGAAGTATTAAGCTATGCATATATTCAAGAGATAAGTATTACAGACAGAGGAGAGGCAAAGAGGATAGAGTGACTTGGGTTTAAGAAACAGCAAGGCATGCAGTATGTTGCAGCAGAGCACGGAGTGGAGAGAGGTGGTTGGTGGTCAGACTGCATGTGGCTTTGAGGGCCCCAGTGATGACCTCAGGAAGCCACTGGAGGATTTGATCCCAGGATTATTAGGGTCGTGGTACTGTACCCCAAACAATCAATTTTACTGTATGATAATTTTAAATATATAATTTAAATATATATTTAAAAAAATCTCTTTGGCCACTTTTTGTAGAATATACATTTGGGGCCAAGGGTGGAAGCAAGGAGTTCTGATGGGAGGCTTTGGCAGTAATCTGAGTGCATGATAATAGTCGCTTGAACTATGTGGTGCAAAGTAATTAGATTCTAGAAATAAAATAATTTGCTGGCAGATTGAACATGAGGTCTGAAAAAAAAAAAAGGAGTAGCCAAGGAGGAGTTTAATTTTAAGGGGGAGGGATGGATGCAGTGAACCAGAACGTTTTGAAGAATGAAATTGTCATTTGCTATGGTGGAGAAGACTTCAGCAGGAACAGGGTTGTAGGGAATTAACAGATCACATTTTATATTTCTATTGGACATCAGGTGAGAGTCCTAAGGAAGCAGCTGGGGTCTCGAGTTCAGTGGAGAAATCTGTCCTGGAGATATATTTTGGAAGTCATCAATATATAGATAGAATCTAATCCTGAAGGTCTGGATGGAATCACCTAGTAAGAGAAAGTAGATAATAAAAAAGTTGAGGTCTTAAGACTGAACTTCCAGATGCTTCAGCATTTAAAAGTTAGGGATATGAGGAGAGATGAACAAAGACGGCTGGAAAGAAATTAACCAGTGAGCAAGGGTCAACATGGAATCTTTTTGGTAACATTGAAAATAGCTGTTTTGGTTGATGATGAGGACAATAGCCTAATTGGAGTGATTTAAAAAAAATAATGGAGGAGAGGAAATGGAGACAGGGATCACAACTATTTCTTCCTCAGGGTTTTACTATGAAGAGAAGGACAGAAATATGATGGTAGGTAGCTTGAGGTGGATGTGGGTCAAAGGAGGTGTTTCGATTCTTTTTTTTTTTTAATTTTAGTATGGGAGATGCTTTGACATGTTATATGGTGATTGGAAAGGTCCAGGAGTGGCAGCAGGTAGAGATTTATAATTGTGCTTTTTGATAAAACGTTCCTGTTGAATGTCCATAAAACAGATGCATTTTGACATTTGGGCAACTCCTGGTCCATTGCTGGATGGAAATTCCCTTTACACTTTGTAACAGAGTCAGTACAATGACAGAAGCTCACCCATCACTCCATTTGCTAAGCTAATAAAGAGGCAATCAAAGGCCTGTGTGTTCACAGGGTAGGTTGGTATGATCAGGAAAGGAGATTTATGGACCAAAGCGAGCCAAGATATTAAAAGGTCACAAATAACATTTCCCTGTTGTGTCTGCTCTCACAGATCCTACGGCCTTCTACTTCTGGCTTCTTTTCGGGAGCTCATTCGGGCGCTGTTGTGTTCACCCTGTGATTGTTAACCCAGGGGGTGGCAGACTCCCAGGTGTATGGGATGAAGGAGAACATCAGAAATTCATACTGAGAACCAGCATTGAGCCTTCCTGAGTAAGGCAGAACAGGAAGCCCTGCCAGACTGGTCAGGACAGGACAGTGCCCCTTTCTGCTGGAATATTCTATGGCTCCCTTCTGATGCTGGCAACCTGTGTTTTTGTGACTATGGAATAGATTTTCAACAACAGTGAAAAATCACTCTCCCCCCTGCTGATAACCAGAGCTGTGCTTTCTTCTACTTTGGGTGTATTGTGGCTGTCAGATTGCCTTCAGGAAATTTAGCCACATTTGACTTTTATCTTCTTTCAGTGTCACCTTGGCTTCAGAGATCACGCCCAAGAGAATGTTCAAGTGCCTTCAGTCATATGGTTTTTTACTGATTAAAGGCATTTGTAATCTGTTATTATCAACAGAGGCTAAACCAAAGTTTACTTTTGCTCAGTCTGTAGCAGAAAACTGTTGTTGTTGTTGTGTGTGTGTGTGTGTGTGTGTGTGTGTGTGTATTTGGGGGGAGATGTTGAAGTTATGTATGGATTGATAAAAATTGTCTTTGAAAATATTAGAAGCACCTCTTTATTTGGAAACAACCATTTTCATTAAAGCAGGTTGAACGGGTCTCTAGTGGGCCACGTTCTGGTAGTTAAGTGATTCATATGCACGTAAGTAAAAACCCCTGCACTTCCTTACATCCTTAGTTCACTTCTGCACTGGACATAGGTAAGGGTGGCTATGACAAATGGTTTCAAGTGAATCAGTGATCAGTAGCACTAAAAGAATTTCTGTGCACTCTAGGCTGCCAGGTGGATACAGCAATCAAGGATACAGAGATAGCGTTCTTTTTGCCTGTCCTGATTTGTCAAAACTTTAAAAATAATAATTCACATTCTTATCTTAAAAAATAAAGTAACAGGGGACTATTTTCATTATCAATTAGGAAGCACTAAGATGTAAGGCATAATCATAGAGATATTTAGGGAACTAGAAATCTCCATAAAAGTGGGCTTTTGCAGCATTCAGGCTAATCCCGGTGTTTGCCTTTGATTACTTTGGGTACCATTTAGTCCACTTACTGTATCATCTTGTAATTGCCCTGCACAGTTTTTCATCACAAAAGTAGTTACGTTCTCTCATTGTTTGACACAAAGTGTAAAGCAAAAGTATTTAAAATGTCAGGCTACTTCAGTATGTTATACCACAAAGGATGGAGCAGATGTTTTTAAATAAACATCAGCCCTGGTTGTGCATTGTGAAGACACTGAGGAGCCTTTTTCAGAAGCAGGGGAAGCTCGTGAATTTAGAGACGGCTTAGATACTGTACTTTCACATAAAACCATAAAAAGTTGGCAGAAGTATCAGGGACCAATGAGTGGGCATAGAGCTGAACATGTTATAACTCAGATTACCAATAAAAATGTCAGCCTCAAATCTGAAGTGAATAGTTTTGTAATTCTGAACTGAAAGCATTTTTTAATTGCTTTCAAATGGAAAAACTTCATATAATTTAATAAAATTTATCTACTTTGTTATCAAAAAGGCTATTATTGCAGCAAAGGGAAATGGAGGATTTAAATGTCATGCCTAGCATCTAATTTCCCAGCTCTTTTATTGGGATGTTATTAAAGCAAGAGCAAATGGATTTTGCTACATCCATAAAAGCCAGTCAAGCAAAAGAGTTAATCTGAGCACTGTAGACTCATTAAACATGGCCCGTGGTTGTAGTCTGGCTGGTGCTGGGTGAGATGTGCCCTGGGAAGCAGGTGTGATGTGTCAGGAGCAGTGTTTTGGCATTCTGTAGCTTGTGGAGCCTGAAGAACAGCTGAATTCGTGGAGAAGCATACCAGGGACAATGACTCTCTTTGTACCCAAGGGATTGATTTCATTCATTAATGTTCCCTGTGGATCGACTAAAGGCTTTGAAACAAATGGTAGCAAGGAAGGGCTAGGGTCCTAGGCAGGGCTAGAGGGAGGTCTCCTTCTCTGCTGGAAAGCAGTTCCACTAACTTGCTAAGGGGTTACTTGAGTTTAGTGTGCTTTCTATGGACATATTGAGAAACATTCTAGAGTTTGTAGGAACTATTTATAGTAAAGAAACAAAGGAGATAAGGAAGTATCAAGATATCCCTGGCTGTGAAGAGGGAGCTGTTGTTAGTTATAGGCAAGTGTAGAAAGGGAGATAAACATTTATCGAGATACTACATTTTAATAGTAGTTGTAGTCATGATAATAAATAACGTGCTAAATACCTTGCATGCTTTATTTCATTTGCAGTAATCTTCTGAGGTATCCTTCCCATTTCACAGATGATTCTAAAGCCCAAGTTTGTTCCATTCTTTAAAGTAAAATCACAGGCATAACTTGTTTTATCGTGCTTCACAGATACTGCATTTTTTTACAAATTGGAGATTTGTGGCAACCAACCCTGCGTTGAGCAAGTCTATCAGTGACATTTTTTAACTAGCATTTGTTCTTGTGTCCCTGTGTCACATTTTGGCAGTTCTCTCAACATTTCAAACTTTGTTATTATTATTATATTTGTAATGGTGATTTGTGATCAGTGATCTTTGATGTTACTATTGTAATCGTTTTGGGGTGCCATGAACTGTGCCCATGTAAGACAGTGAACTTAATAAATGTTGTGTGTGTTCTGACTGCTCCAGGGACTGAGTGTTTTCCCATCTCTCTTCCTCTATTCAGGCCTCCCTCTTTCCTGAGACACTACAGTATTGCAGCTAGGCCAACTAATAACCCTACAGTGGCCTCTAAGTGTTCAAGTTGCAGGAAGAGTCACACATCTCTCACTTTAAATCGAAAGCTAGAAGTGATTAAGCTTAGTGACGAAGGCATGACAAAAGCCCAGAGAGGTCAAAAGCTAGGCCTCTTTCATCAAACAGTAGCCAAGTTGTGAATGAAAAGGAAAAATTCTTGAAGGAAATTAAAAGTGCTATTTCAGTGAACACACAAATGAGAAAGTGAAACAATCTTATTGCTGATAAGGAGAAAGTTTTAGTGGTCTGGATAGAACATCAAACCAGCCACAACATTCTCTTAAACCAAAGTCTAATCCAGAGCAAGGCTCTGACTCTCTTCAATTCTGTGAAGGCTGAGAGAGGTGAGGAACCTGCAGAAGAAAAGTTTGAGTCTAGAGGAGGTTGGTTCATGAGGATTAAGGAGAGAAGCCATCTCCATCACATAATAGTGCAAGGTGCTGATGTAGGAGCTGTAGCAAGTTATCCAAAAGATTTAGCTGCGATCATTAATGAAGGTGGCTACACTAAACAACAGACTTTCGATGTAGACAAAACAGCCTTCTATCCAAAAAAGATGCCATCTATGACTTTCATAGCTTGAGAGGGGAAGTCAGTGCCTGATTTCAAAACTTTAAAGGACAAGCTATCTTGTTAGGGACTAATGCAGCTGGTGGCACTGACTTGAAGCCAGTGCTGATTTACCATTCTGAAAATCCTAGGATCTTTAAGAATTATGCTAAGTCAACTCTGTGTTCTGTAAATGGCACAACAAAGCCTGGATGACAGCACATTTCATTTCAACATGGCTTACTAAATATATTAAGCCTGCTGTTGAGACCTACTGCTCAGAAAAAAGTTTCCTTTCAAAATATTCCTACTCATTGACAATGCATCTGGTAACCCAAAAGCTCTGATGGAGTGTGTATTCCTTATATATTTTGGGTATTAACTCCTTTTCAGGTATATGGTTTGCAAATATTTTTTCCAATCCATAGATTGTCTTTCAACGTTTTGATTGTTTCCTGAGCCATGCAGTGTTCTGTTCTTTCTATTCCTTGTTCCATACTCTTTCATCATGCCATGGGTGTCATGGAACATGCAATGCCAACTCAACTTGATGTTAAAAGAAACAACATCACTCCCCAGTTTCAAAATACTATGGACATGTTATAACCTTTATTAAACAGTCATAAACCTACAATTTTATACGCAAGTTGCTATTTTAGGCACAGAATTTGGGTGATGAGTTCAAAGATGAAAGTCATATCCTTGTCTTCTAGTGAAGGGTCTTATACACCAATCCAAGACCTGCCGTAACAATTATACTATCCTTTTCTGAGTGTCCTGCATGCGTTCTGTGTTCCATATTTCAAAACAAAAGAAGTTAAATGTCATTGTGAATCTGTCGGATCCTTGGAAACAACACTATAGAATTACTCAAAAGGAGCTTAAGAAACTCTTAAACCAGCTCCCTCATTTACTGAGGAGGAAACTAAGGCTCAGACAAGAGCTATAACTAGATTGTGAGCTCTTAAACATAGAGGCTATCCTTTAGGCTTTTTGGCAGGCCTAATAGGTACAATGGCACCTGACATGAAGTGTATGCTTAAGTACATGACTGTTGGTGTGATATGTGTCTGTTATTTAAGGAAAGCAATGAGATGAATATACACTCAAAAGCCCCACACAAAATATAGTCACAGGAAGAAACTACAATCCTCTAGTAAGTCTTGCTCACCTATGGAATCCTACAAAAGACAGCTAGCATTCCAGTTGTGTTATGAATGCCCAGAAATGCCTGACCCCTCTGGCTGGTACTCTTTTAATGAGCCCACAATGTGTGTTGGGGAAATTTAACCACATTAACATCTACTTCTGAGACCAGGAGGGCTTGTGGAATTTTCTAACAAAAGTTTTATTTAACATATGAATATGGATTTATTTGTTTGTTTATTCTAGTGGGCCTTCAGAAAAGCCAATATCTTTGGAAAAACTGTCTATCCAAAGTATAGAAAGCTTTTCTCGCTTTTTCTTGAGACATCTGGAATCTAGCTGGGAATTTGGACCCCTAGGATCTTATTCTTTTTCTTTTGGGGTGAAAGCCAAATTATAACAATTTGGGGTTTCTGGAAATAATATTATTTTACAGTAGGAGTTTTGTGCCCATTGCAGACTATAATTTTCAATTCTCTTTTCACACTTAAGGGTACAGTGATGAATGGTACCAGCTGTGTAATTGTATTTTTTGAGTTCCTCAGTAGACGGCAATGTAATAATGTGAAGCCTCAGTGCTAATGGTGGTCAAGAAGCCTTGGCAACATTCAACATGTGCATGTGCTTTTGTTCATCACAATATTGCAGCAACCCTTAGCTGCATGCAAACTCCCTATTTCAAGTCAGAAGGTGGGAAGATTCCCCTCCTGTGTGACTCAAAAATCAGTTTGAGGAACTTCAATCTTCCACCACTGTGGACAGAGATTGACCTGACTGTTTCTGCATGGAGAATCGTACCCTTCCTCATCCTGTTGGTCCTTTCCTGCCTCCTTCAGAGCAGAATACATTTAATAAGGATTTGATTTGAGGAGAAGAGCTACGCTAGTTGAAGGGCTTTCAGATAAGTTGTTGCCAAGAGCTTTTCAGGAAAATGGCCCTACTGAGATACTTTCTGCAGCTTAGGAATCAACACACAAGCTGTTGGCACACACCTGCATGTTAGAAAGAGCCAGGGTGGCAGCAAGGGGGTGACATAGCAGAAATATACAAGTCCCCATCCTGGATCCTTATCCAGAGGTAGCCAAATGGCAGCCTCTTGGCTGGACCTGGCTGCAGAGTGTTTAGTTTGGCACTCATAACATTGGCCCACACAGTGTTTTATATTTGAATTATTTAATAACAAAAAGGGGGGAGGAATTTCATATAAATCTTTAAATATCCAAACTCACTTGAAAGACACTTGGGCAACACTTGAGCCTGATTCCCCATATCTGCAAAAAGGCTATAAAAAAGCAGTGTTTGCCCTCTTTCAGAAAAGCCCAGTGACTCCCAGTTTTCCATAATGCCTTGCACTCCTTATTTTCCCCCAAACTGTTGTCTTACCACCTGTTCCCAGATAGCATTTTATATACCAGTTTCCCTGGGCCCTATAAACACTTGAGTTTCTTGAGCAGGACTGTACCTTCTGACCTTCTTTGTAGGGACTGGGGCTGAAAAGATCTTCTTAAGGGAATAGGTAGGTGGTCTTTCTATTCTAGGTTCAAGTGACTTTTGGAGTCACCGGATTAAATATCGCAATCATAATTTATTTCAGTGAAGAGCACTATGTTGTTGAAATTTTTTAAGCAACATTATAGGCTATCAGGAAAAATAATGAAGACCAAAATCTCTTTTTTATACTTGGTACGTGCATTTGTTAACTCATTCAGCAAATGTTCATTGTGTATAACTTAAGATTTTCCAACATCCAGGTCAAGAAATAGAACTTTGGCAACCACTTCCGAAGTCTTTCTTGGTTTTATCCCAATCTGAAATTCTCTTCTTCCCCCAACAAAGTAGATACAAATTAGACTTTTATAGTAGTCCTTTTTTGCATTACTTTATAGTTTATCTCTCACATGCATATCTATAGATACTGTCATTTAGTCTTTTCCTTTAAAATTTTTGATATCGCTGTTAAATTCATTTTGATATAAATGCTCTCCCTCCAACATTTTCTTTTCTCACAGTTTATCTATTGCAAACCTAGAGCATCTGACCTTTTACTCTCCAGCAGTCTGGATTTTTGCATTTGCACAGCCATGGTGCAGTTAAGCATCTTCCTCTATCCTCTATTTTCCTGCAAATTGATTCCTAAATCCAGAGGCTTATTCAGAATTTATTTGATCTCTGTGTTTTTTGTTTGTTTGTTTTATTCCTTTATGTTTTGTGTTCTACATATTTTGATTTTGTGTTTTTTTCCATCAGGAGGCACGTAATGTCTGGTTTCTCTCTTTATGAGGTATAAGCATCTGTTGATGCCTTTATTTGCTTCTTTTGCTGCATACGAGATTACCACAAACTTAGTAACTTAAGGCAATGCCCATCTATTAGCTCACAGCTCTGTAGGTTTGAAGTCCAGCACACTGTGACTGGGTTCTCTGCTCAGAATATCATAAGACTGAAACCAAGGTGTCTGCTAGGTGAGTTCTCATTTGTTAGCGCTAGGGAAGAATCCATTTTCAAGCTCATTCAGGTGGTTGGTAGAATTCAGCTGCTTGTGTTTGTAGGACTGAAGTCTCTGTCCTCTTGGTAGCTGTTGGCCAGGGATTGCTCTTAGTTCCTAGAGTTCACTCTGAGACCCTTCCATGTGGCCCTAACTGTCTCAGCATCAGGAACCTCTCTGTGTTGAAGCCCTCTCATGGTTCAGATTTCTCTGACTTCCTCTTCTGACATCAGCTAAAGAAAACTCTTTTCTTTTAAAGAACTTGTTTGATTAGATTGGGACCACTTAGATATTCTCCCTATTTTATGGCCAACTGATTAATAAGTTTAATTGCATCTTCAGTGTCTCTTTTGCCTAGTAAAGTAACAAAATCAGACTTCTGGTTTCCAATTTTGCATGTAAGAAGCCTTGGAAGTTGCCACTCTGTCCTAAAGACATAGCTGAACAAACTGAAAAATCAACAACTCTTCTTGGATCTGTAAGAGAAGGGAAGACACAGGACAAACTGCTGCCCCCAAGACTGGAGAAATAGGGGAATACAGGGAGTCACAGTTTACCAGAGCAGAGACTCACAAGGTGAGAACCAGTGCTGGGTCAGAAAACCTGAATTATAATTGATGAGTTGCTGGAGACTCAGTGTGAACAACTCTGAGAGTTAAAAACTCCAGAGGGATCCAGGCATAGGGGGTCCCCTAATATTGTGAGATATATCTCTAGGAGCGCAAACAGATTCCTACAGTAAATACCAGAAAATTCCCTAGGGCTTCCAAAATGGGGAGGGGAAAAGGAACCACTTTGAAATAGGCCAGAGAACTCTGTTCTTCTTAACAAACCTTCCCACAGAGGAAACTACATAATGAGAGCTTAACCTAAAGGGGTTTTATCACAGCCTAACTGACCTGAGGAAGGGAAATAACCAACTCCAATCAGCTTTAGCCTCCCATAGGGGAGAAAGGAAATATCCAACTCCAGCCCATTCTAGCCATCCTGTCCCACCTAAAGGGGGAGGAAAAAACAGAAACACTCCTGTAGTTTACATTCCAGAGGCGTATGCTCACGAAAACAATGAGACTTACTCATAGGACTATAGAATGCTTCCCTTCCTCCCACACCTCAGCACACACATTACTAAAGCCTTATTTATAGCAGCTCCTTTTACCTAGTATTTACATCATATCTGGCTATCAAGGAAAAATTGCAAGATATATCAAAGGCAAAAAACACAACTTGAAGAGACAGAATGAGCAACAGAATAATACATGGCAGGAATTTTGGAATTATCAGAGAGGGATGAAATGACAAAGTAGACAGCATGCAAGAATAGATGGGCAATGTAAGCAGAGAGATGCAAACCCTAAGATAGAACCAAAAATAAATGCTAGAAATAAAAAAACACTGTGGCAACAATGAAGAATGCCTTTAGATGGGCTTATTAGCAGATAGGACATTGCTAAGGAAAGAATCTCTGAGGGAGAGAATTTCTCAATAGAATCTCAAAAACTTAAAAAAAGAAAGAGAGAGAGAGAACAAAGACTGAAAACAAACAAGCAAACAAAAAAATACCAAAACAGAACATAATACCCAAAGACAGAGGGATGACTACAAAAGGCTTACTATACATATAATGGGAACTTCAGAAGTAGAAGAAAGAGATAAAGGAACAGACGAAATGTTGAAAACAATGGCTAAGAATTTTCCCCAAATTAATGTCAGGAAGCAAACCACAGATAGAAGAATTCTGAAAATATCAAGCAGGATTAATACGCAAAAAGCATACCTAGGTGTATAGTTTTCAAACTATAGAAAATCAAAGAAAGAGAAAAGAAAACATGAAAAAAACTAGAGGAAAATAAAAACTTGACCTATAAAAGAACACATGTAAGAATTACATACAACTTCTCAGAAACTATGTAAACAAAAAGAGCATAGAATGAAATATTTGTAAAATGTTGAACAAAAAAATAAACAATTCAGAATTCTGTGCCCTGAAGAATCATCCTTCAAAAGTGCAGGAGAAATAAAGACTTTCTCAGACAGAAAAATTAAGAGAATTTGTTGCCAGTATACCTGGCATGAAATTTTAAAAGAAGTTCTTTAGAGAGGAGAAAAATAACATAGGTCAGAAACTCAGGTCTACAGAAAGAAGAGGACCAAAGAAGGAATAAGTTGAACTAAAATAAAAACACTTTTATTTATCTTATTCTTCATCTATGTAAGAGTTTGTTCAAAATAGTAATAACACCAGTGTATTCAATTATGTATGCTTATGTATATATGACACATATGTATATATGATATGTATATGTATATATGCTTATGTATGCTTGTATGTAAGTGAAATGAATGACAACAGTGATACAAGGGACAGGAGGAAGAATTAGGATGATTTTGTTACTAACACTATCCATGAACTGGTGAGAGGTATTTGAGTGTAGACTTGGATTAGTTGTAAATGTGTGTGGCAAACTCTACCGCAACCACTAAAAAAAGTTTAAGGGAAGTAGTATAACTGCTAAGCTAATGAAAGAGTGAAAATGGAATCTTTAAAATGCTCAACTAAAGCATTTTTTTAAAATTTTTTTTATTATTTTTTTGGGGGTACACCAAGTTCAATCATCTGTTTTTATACACATATCCCCGTATTCCCTCCCTTCCTTGACTCCCCCCACCTCGAGTCCCCCCCACCCTCCCTGCCCCAGTCCTCTAAGGAAGATGGAAGATGCCTTAGCCAACTAAAGCATTTTTAAATGCTTTGTGTGGCTCAATTAAAGCCACACAAAGCAGAAAAAAAGTGGAAGACAAAAATACGAACAAAGAACAAGGGCAACAAATATAAAACACTAAGAAATATGGTAGACCTTAATCCAACTATATCAATAATCACTTTGAATGCCAGTACTCTAAATGCACCAATTAAAAGACAGAGGTTGTTAAAGTGGATCAAAAAACTCAACCCAACTATATTTTGTCTACAAGAAACCCATTTTACATATAAAAACACATATAATTTACAAGTTAAATGGATGGATGAACATACACCATGCTAACACTAATCAAAAGATTGTAGGAGTACCTGTATTAATTTCAAACAGAGCAGTCTTCAAAATAAGGAAAATTATCACTGTTAAAAATGGGCATATGATAAAAGGGTTAGTTCTCCAAGATGGCATAACAATTCTTAACATATATATGCCTAGCAACAGAGCATCAAACTACAGGAGACAAAAACTGATAAAACTGCAAGAAGAAATAGATGAATCCACTATCATAGTTGGAGACTTCAGCATCCCTTTCACAGAAATGGACAGATCCAGCTGGCAGAAAATCTGTAAGCGCATAGCTTAACTAAACAGTAACATCAATCAACAAGATGTAATTGACATTTATTGACTACTTCATCCAACAACAGGGAAATACAGTTTTTTTCTCAAGCTCACAAGGAATATTCACAAAGATAGCCCACATTCTGGGCCATAAGACACAACCCAAAGTATTTAAAAGAACAGAAATCCTATAATGTTTGCTCTAAGACCACAATGGAGTTAAACTAGAAATCAGGAAAAGAGAAATAACTAGAAAATCCCCCAATATATGGAGATTAAACAACACACCTAAACAGCACATGGATCATAGAACAAGTCTCAAGAGAAATTTAAAATATTTTGAGCTAAATGAAAATGAAAACACAACTTATCAAAATTTGTGCTCTGCAGTAGAAGTAGTGCTTAGAGGGACATTTATAGCATTGAATGCATACATTAGACATCTCTCCCCACCCTCCCCTTCCCCCGGGCCACATGGCTTGTGGGTTCTTAGTTCCCCAACCAGGGATCAAACCTGTGCCCCCTGCCTTGGAAGCACAGAGTCTTAACCAATGAACAGCCAGGGAAGTCCTGAATGCATACATTAGAAAAGAAAGATCTAAAATTGATAATCTACGTTTTTCCCCTTGAAAAAACTAGAAAAAGAACAAATTAAATCCAAAGTAAGCAGAAGAAAATAAATATTAATAATTAGAATTATATCAGAAATCAATGAAATTGAAAATAGAAAATCAATGAGAAACTTAATGAAACCAGAAGCTGATTCTTTGAAACAATCAATAAAACCGAAAGCCTCTCCCAGCCGGGTCAACTAAGAAAAAAAAGAGGACACAAATTACTAACATCAGAGATGAAAGAGGAAACATCATGGCAAATCCTATGGATGTTAAGATGATAATAAAGGAATACTATGAACAACTGTAGGCACACAAACTTGATATCCCAGATGAAATACACCAATTTCTTGAAAGATACAATCTACCAAATCTCACATCAGAAGGAATAGATAATCTGAATAGTCCTGTGTGTATTAAAGAAATTGAACCAATAATTAATATTCTTCAAAAACAGTAAACACTGAGCTACAAAGAAACCATCTTCCCAATCATTCAATCCCTATAATCACTGACTGAAATATAAATGAAGGAAACTTAAGTTCAGGAAACAGTGGCTCACTCTTATTCAAAGTTATTTCTCATCACTTTCCTTATCTGGGTCCTACAAGGTAAAGTCAGTGGACCCCTCAATGGGTGATAAATTATGAAAGAAGAATATATACAGTGTTTTAAATAACAATTTTCTTATGATTAAATAATTAATCCATGGATTAATTTTTAGAAAACGTGGATAGTATATAGAGGAAAAATCCCCCACAAAACTATATAATCTGTACCACCTAAAAACAGCCACATTGTCAATAACTTGAGATATTTTTTCCATTGTTGGAGTTGTATGAGTATGTGTATAAATGGGATCATAATGTGTTTATAATTTAATAATTGTTTTTAACTTACTGTGAATATTTCCTATACTTAGCTGAGTCCAATTGATTGGCTATTTTAAGTAGCACTGCAATGAACATGTTTGTGAAAAATGTTTTGCCCAAATCTCTGATTGTTTTCTTAGAATAGATTCCCATATGTAATTGTATAGATCAACGGTATGAAAAATTTCATTGCCCTTTATGTTAACGCAAGTTCACGTGCTCGACGCAGGTGCACAGTGAGGCCAAACAAGCTGAAACATCAGAGTTTGGAGCAGAGAAAGGTTTATTGCAAGGCCTTGCAAGGAGCAGAGGTGGCTCATGCCCTGAAAAGCCTTGAGCATTTTTAAAGAGGAGGGGGGTGCGGGGGCAGGTCCCAGGGGTACATCAGCTTGTGCACAATTCTCTGATTGGCTGGTGGTGAGGCAGCAGGGTGGTGTCACAGGAGTTTACATTATCAGTCCTTAGGCTCCAGAAGGCCTGGGGCTATGTGTTTATGGTCCTCATTTGGTGTTTGTGTGTGTGTGTGTGTGTGTGTGCACGTGCGTGCATGTGCAAGAGTGTGTGTAGGGGGAGGTTCACATTTGCAAAACAATTCAGGAAATTTGCATCAAATGCTATTATCTAGGTACTTCAGAGAGGAGCTAAAGCAAAGGATATGGGGGAAACCCTGTCCCCGGAAGGTCCTATAGGGTCTTGCTCCATTACATTTATACAAAAATTGCTTTTTAGAGAGTTTATTCTAAAAGTATATTGTGGGCCTTTCCTGGTGGCGCAGTGGTCGAGAATCCACCTGCCAATACAGGAGACGCGGTTCCATCTCTGGGTCGGGAAGATTCCACATGCTGTGGAGCAACTAAGCCTGTGTGCCACAACTACTGAGCCTGCGCTCTAGAGCCCAGGAGGCACAACTACTGAGCCCACGGCCATGCTGCAACTACTGAAGCTTGTGCACCTAGAGCCCATGCTCCGAAACAAGAGAAGCCACCACACTGAGAAGCTCACACACCGCAATGAAGGGTAGCCCCTGTGAGCCACAACTGGAGAAAGCCCATGTGCAGCAAGAAAGACCCAACACAGCCAAAAATAAAAATAAATAAATAAATAAATAATAAAATAAATCTTTAAAAAAAGTAAGAAACTAAAAGTGTATTGTATTCCCAACAGTGGTATAAGAATATATAGTATGTAAATGCTTCTATATTTTATTGATGTTTTTAAGTTCATATAGAATGCCCTCTTATATCTTATCTCATTTACTTCTCTATGGAAATCAATGAAGTTTAATATCATCCCCATTTTATATAAAAGGATGTAAGGCATGAGGAAATTGAATTATTTGCCCAAGGCTTCTGCTAATACATAATATTGCAGAGACTGGCTCTGAAGAGTGTCATTTCCCCTAAAGCAGACAAGAGATCTGGTTAGAGAGTAGGGTCTGCGCACCACCCCCTCCCCTGCCCCCCATCTCTGTCTCTGTCTCTCTGTCTGTCTGTCTCACCTTCCCTCCCTCTCTCTCATTCTCGCTAATTCATCTCTGTCTCCTTTGGATTTGTTAACTGTTGTTGCTATACTGTAACTGGTACTGTAGTAACTGAGTTATACCATAAAAAACTCCCTGTATGTATGTATGTGTGCTTGAGTCCTGTGAGTGTGTGTGTGTGTTTAGTTTAGAAGGTCAGTTTTAAGACTGAAATCTTAAAACTCAAACTATTTACGTTTGTTCTGAAGCATTACTAGTCCAGAATCATTAGGGTGTTTCCTTCTAGTTGACATTAGTTTGATTACTATTTATTCAGACTTTTCAAAAAATTGACTCATGTACACACTTCTCTCTCCTTCCTCACTACCCTTCCCCCTACTAGTCTTTCCTGAGGAATGAATCACATTATTTGTTGGCAGTTGCAAGACGAATTTAGCACAACATTGAGGTTTACTCTGTTTAAAATGAGCTGGCCCTGATTCTTATTATTTCGTTGCACCATGTGGCTATGTTACTTCACCTAGACGATGCCAAAAATACCTGTGCAGGCTCTGTTGTAGAAGCTGGGGGAAAATGACAGGGGCAAGGAAAACCCAGTTTCTTTAGGCTTGGGGTTTTATTATTTAATCAAGCAGACTAATTTCCCCTTGTGTGAAAAAAAAAAAAAAAAAACCACCCACAAACATATTTAAATGGTTTTATTTTCCCTTCTAATTGGGTAAGCTTGCCTAAGCAGGAGCAAAATGCAAAGGAAAGACCTTGAGATGCTCATTTCCTGAAAAGGAATACCATGTAGATTTGGCCCCTTAGCCTGGGGGTAATTGGAATACCGTGTTATTCTTGGACATGAATGCCAAAGGGAAGGAATTCAGAGACCTTGAGATGGAAGGGTTGGGTGTTACTCAGCCTCTGATGACTGCCTTCAAAGTCAACAAAGTCAAACAGCTGGAGTTGAGAGAAGTCATATTTGTGGTGAGGAAAGACCAGATCACTCTCAACCGTCCCCTTGATTTTTACTTGAGCTGCTTTGTTTTAACTGTGTTATTACAAAGATCACCTATTTTAATGTCCTAGTTCTTGAAGCATTTGCAAATGCCTCTTTGAGAATCTCTTTTCTGGTGGGGGCGGGGGTTGGAGTGGGTGGGCTGAGATGAGAACCCTGTCTCTGCCTAGTCTCTTAACAAACATTTGGATTCCATCTTATTTTTGGACCCTAAATTCCTAATTTGAGAAACTATCTTATTTTTGGTATGTGCTTTTGATTGCAAAAAAAGTAGCTTAGTCCAATATTTCCCACCCTAAATCAAGTTTTTGAGAACCATAAATAGGCCATTAAAAACTTTATATTTTTCCAGTGAGATTAGGAGGGGAATGTTCCAATAAGTTCACACCATTGTTTTAATGTCTCTGAGTGATCATTAGAGTGTAAGCCAAAAATCACACAATCAACCCCTAAGATGAACAAGACCTAGAGTAAGAAACAAAGAAGATTAAAACTGATGCACAATTCTTTTATAAATAATTGAGTTATCCTCCCCAGGAGTGCCGTGTATAGGTAATACGAATATTTCTCGTACTTCTTTCTGTAGTTGTTATTGAGCTTTCTTGCCACTACCTCAACTATAAAACATGTAGGTTACTCCCTCATGTAACCGGCAGTCCTTCTAACTCATATATTTGGCTCCTTTAATAGCTGCAGATAATAAATTTTAGCACTGAGGAACCATTTGAAAAGTATGGCAACTATTTGGTTTCATAAGCATAGTTATGTTAGGTATAGCTCAAGGTGTTTACTTGATTAATATTTATTTGCCATATATGATGAGACTAGAATTGCAGCAAAAATAAATCAAATATTTTTCCTGGATAAATTTATATGGGAGAAGAAATCAGTTTTGAATGTGTGTTACTTATTCATGGTAACAGCTGATTGTATTAAGAACTAAAGAGCAGAGTAGATCATTCTGTAATCTATCTCAGTAATAAGGAAGGTCTAATAAGGGGAAAATATTTAGTAATGTATATAAAGGAGAATCCCAGATTAGAAGATCAGAAGTGGCATCACACAGCCTTTATTTTCCTGGTAAATTACAAAGCCGATTCCCTTTTTAATCTTTAATATGATAAACAGATATTACTGAGATTGCTAAAGTTCACATCTGACAAAACATCATGATGTTCGGAAGCAGTAAATGTCACTGAGCTTCAAAGGGGCAGAAATCTAAGTGAGATACACATGGCTTAGGGAAGGTATGTGTGTGGTTATGTGTGTCTCTCTGTGTGTTTCTGGTTGGAGAAGATTAGGCTGAATAGTTGGGTCATGTTCCATGGTAAATTGTCAACCCAGGAGATTTTTAATCTTTATGACTGGAATAGAAACAATCTTGGCTGACATGTACTAGAAGAGGGATGATAATAGAATTGGATCTAATTTTAAGGACATGTGTATCTTTTAAAACAACAAAAAAAGTCTGCATGCAGGATTATTGGCAAGTTGCTTGCATGATGAGTCTTAACAGAGTTCTTTCCACATGGGTTACCTGAATAAATAAAGCAATATGGAGAGAGAACTAGCTTGTACTAAGCAATTATTGCATATGATAACATTCTATCAGAGCAAACGATTATACATTATGATACTGGTGTAAAAATGGATCAGTTGTTTAGAATATAAAATATACTTAACTTGATATATGTCAAATAAATACCCAAAACAAGGAGAACATCAGGATTATTCATTAAGTAATGCTCTGATAGGATACCAATTTGGAAAATAACAAGTTATATGAAGCCTTATTGAGTTGAAGATCAAGGGTTGAACACCTTTACCTCCACTCTTTCTTGAAACCCCAGTAAAGGATTTTCTAAACATAAATATACAAAGCACAGAGAAATTGAGAAATGCCAATAGCAGCAAGGTGGGTGCTAAAACACTTAGCAGACCTGAAAAAAAAAAAAAAACTGAATTCTAAGTCAGCAGAGGAGAAAGCTGAGCAGGTCCTCAATCTGAACCACATGTCTCCCAAGAGGCTCAGAAATTGTCAGCACCAGTTACCTCTGGAAGTGGGGAGGATGAGGTATATGAAGAAGTTGTTGAAAACAGGAGGTTGGATTAAATTCTGCTTTAAGATGCAGTTAAGCCAGCAGATTCCCTCCCTCCTCTACTTAGCTGGAAGACTTCTCCTCTCTCACCCTGGCAGAAGAGGAGTTTTCTTCTCTGGAGAGGTTACATATCTCTGGACTGGGAATATTTGATGAATTTCAAGGAAGGGAAATCTAACTGCAAATTGAGAGATTTCATAAAAGTTTGTGCACTGAATATTGGGGGCCCAATATCACTCTTTCCCCACTTTGCTCTCAGAATGCTAGGAACCTGGCTTTTACTTTCCTTCATAGAGTGGATGGTGCATCTATGCAGAGTTTGAATGGTCAACAAGAAAAGACATTAAGGCACACATCAGTACTTTCTTCAGTGATATAGCCCAGTCACATCATTTTTCAAAGTGAAGCCCAAAGTTGACAAGCAAACAGTGTTTACCAGTGCCCATCAGCCTGCAGAGTTCCACTCTTAAACATTAGCAGACAGCCAAAGATCCCCAGGTATTTGAGCAAAACTCCTAATTGAAAAGATAGAAACTAAAATAAATAAATATAAAGCATCAGTATGGACAGAACAGATTACACAGTGATATAGACAATATTAAAAATATCATTATATTCCAAATAGCTGAGAAGATTTTGGATTGATGAAACAAGAACAATATGCCACAAAAGGGTTAATATGACTCCAAGAAAAAAATCTTGAAAATTAAAAGTATAAAATACGATAAAATGATTAAAAGTTTTAGAAGGTAGTGGTGAGGAATTCTCTCAGAAAGTTAAATAGAAGTGGAAAATAGGAAAGAAACAATAAGAATAATAGAGGATCATCTCATGAGTATCCATATCTAAAATTATAGTTCTAAACAGACAAAACAGAGAAAATAGAAGAGAAAATCATCAAGAAATGTTATATAATTACAAGGTAACACATACCCAGAAAAATGGGTTAAAATAGAACCACACCCTGCCAATTCAAAATGTCAGTGGCCAAGAGAAGATCTTGAAGTCCCCAGAGAGAGAAAAGAATCAGGTTATGAGTAAAATGGCTTTGGACTCTGTAGAAACAGAGCAATACCTTAAAACTTTTGTGGAAAGGCCTTCAAATTTTTCAGGGAAAAAGCTTTCCAACCCAGAATTCTGTACTCAGTCACACTGGCAATTAAATATGACAGTAGCATACAGATATTTTTGGACAGAAAATATCACTAAAAATTTACCTCTTGCTCAGCCTTTCTCAGAAAGCTACATTAAGGTGTGCTCCACCAACCAAGAAAATAAATGTAAGAGAGAGGAAGACAGGATCTAGGAAACAAGAGATACCACTGAAGCATGTGGCAGAAGGAATACTCTTGATGATGGTGTGGCAGAGATTTCTAGTCATCGGTGAAAATTCCTTTCCTTTTCCTCTTAAGTACATAATTAGACTGTATCCCCGAAACTCCTTTGCATTTAAATGTGGCCTCAGGACTGAATCCTGTGGATAGAACTAATTGTGCTACTTTCAGGCTACTGTTTTCAAGAAATGAGAGTACCTCATCTAACTCCACTTGAGGCAACTGGATTCAGAAGATGATGGATGGTAAATTTACAAGATGAAAGAAACCTGGATCCCATATTCCTCACATGGAGGAGAGATACTCACTAACCAAGGGCCGCTGTCTTGGATTGCTACTTGAACAAGAAATGTTTCTGTTCTGGGAGTCTACCTGTCATTGCAGCATTCCCTAACTACTAGGGATGCTGAAAAGAATACTAGGATAAAAGCTGTGTAACAGGCCTAGAGGGTAACCTAACCAATCCAGAATTGGAGGAGGTCAGAGGCTCTGGAATAAAAGTTTTCCAAGATGAAGCTGATAAAACACTGGATGTGTTTGAACACTGGGGAAAAGTTGGGGGTGAATTAGTCATAATAACACAGGCAACAAAAAAACAAAAGTAAATACATTCATTGAATCCAGGGAGGACACAGTTTACGCAAGATAAGTAATTATATCTAGCTACATGCGCAGTTATAAATAGCATTTAGATAACTTTAATAGATTGATCTGAGCAACAAAAAATATAACTTTATTGGGGGGATGGAAATATGAAGGTATGCCTGTGTGTAGTAATGTGAGATAGAGAAAGAGAGTTAAGTCCATATCTCCCATCTTGAGAAGTCAGTGTCTGATACCTAAAATTGAAAAATCAAAAATTAACAATGCAAGCACTCTCTCTCTCTCTCTATATATATATATAATTTACATATATATGTATATGTATATATTTCTCAAGAAATGTAAAGAGGGGATAACACTGAAGAAGGGGAATATTGAGGGAGTAGCAACAAGGGATTCATATTTTATAATAAACCTCTTAGATTTATTTTTACCATTCAAATTATATGTATGTATAAAATGTATAAAAACAAATGAAAATATTTTAAAAAATTTATATCCACATTTCTTACAAAAATATTTCATGTAGATCAAAACCAGAGCTGTAACAGAGTGAAACGGAAAACAAATTTGATAATAGAGTGAGGGGGAAAAACTTCCTCTGTTTAAAGCTACAGAAGCAACTGAAGAGGAAAACATCTATGTAGTAAAAGAACTAAAATGAAAGAAAAACAAACCTGACAAACACTTTATCAATTATAAGATAGGATTAATTTTTATTATAAAATAACTCATTCAAATATATAAGAAAAATACGAAGACCTCAGTAGATGGATGAAAAAAAATAAATGATAGGGAATGGAAATGGCTAATCATTGAAAAGATCCAATTTGCTGTTGATTTAAGTAAGTTAATAAATGAAAAGTTACCTATATACCTATTTCAACTTAAAAATGGTAACTAAATAATCTTGGAATTGTGTTAAACTTGTGTTGTATATATAGACATAGCTAGTCTCAATGCAAATTTTTACGTTCTACGTAAGAGTATGATAATTAATAGCACTGATTATGTGGAATCTTCAAACATTTTGACAAAGACTCAGAGGCCTAAACATTATCCTAAGGAAATAATTAACCGAAGAAAATAAAGTCATGCATGGTAGGAGAATGAGGAAATAGATTATAATTTCCCACATCATAGAACAGCAACATAATTATGAAAACTATGCCACAAGTTGACCAGATTCTTATGTACTTAAAGTGCGAAAATGCAGAATACAATACTATAATTGTGATTGTTATGTAAAATGCAAATACATATGGATACAACCTTAAACATTCAGAAAATTTAAATCAAATCCTTTAGGCTGCTGGCATGTGAAGTTATCTGTTTTTATCTTTAAACATTTCTTTAATGTTGCAAATGAAGTTTGATGTTCAAGTGGTTTCAACACTTGCTCATCAATTAATGTAGACAAGGCACATATATTTTTGAGCCTCATTTTCCATCTGAGAATAATAAATGTAGTATTTACTCACCTACCTCAGAACACTTTCATAAGAATCCAATGCTATAATGTATATGAAAACACTTGGTAGATGTAAAGCACTTTATTAATAAATGGAGCTATTGTTGTCATTCCTATCATCCGGGCTGTTGGGAACACTGCTTTGGCAGAATTATTCTTTCTCAACCACAGACAGAGATTTATCTCCCTGCCTCCATATGTGACACATTAGAAGTTACTTGAGCTCAAGGTCAGTTTTTAACTTTGGCTTCTTAGAGAAGCAATGGAATAAACCAAAGATCAATGTGAATATTTTCCAAGAAAATCATCCAAGAGGAATACCCAGGGAATGATGGAAAGCATTCCAAAGACCCCACAGGAAGAACAAGTCTTTGTCTGAGAGCTCTGGGCTGCTTTAATAACTTTGTCTTCGCCATTGTTCAGCTCCTTGCTAGGAAAGACTGGCTCCTTGGTCAACTCCTATCACATTTCAGTGTCTATGAGGGGCTCAATGTCTTTGAGGGCCTCCATCAGAGGGGCTTAATCATATGACTGCAATGTTTAAAAAGAATAGTATTTATGCCCAATCGTTACAGTTGCATTCAAGATCAAATCTGAATTCTTTTCATGCAATTTAAAAATCTATATTGGTAATTTTTCAACTTGGGAAGCTCCCCGAGTTCAACAGCTAAAGTTTAGAGATAATCATTTGGGACTACTCCTATGAAAGTTCTTTTGGTTTTGACTATTGAAATGAACATGGAGAGATCAGAGAGAACCTCAATTGCTGTTTTCATGTTGCTGTGTTGGGAAAAGGAAAAGGAAAAGGAAAGTGAATGTATGTACTGAAATTTCTCAGTCGTTATTTCTGAATAATAATACTTATTGTAAAATGAGTTTTGCTAATGGTGTTTTTATTTGCTCTCTCTGTGTCTTTTGCAGTAAAATGTCCATTCATGTCTTTTGATCATTGTTTGTTACTTTACTACTGAGTATATATGGGGTCTTTCAGAGAGCAAAAGTTTTAAATTTTGATTAGGTCCAATTTATCAATATCTCCTTTTAAATATCATGCTTTTGGTGTCAAGTTTAAGAACTCTTTTTCTAGCTCTTAATCCCAAAGGGATAACATCTCTTATGCTTTTTTTTCTTTCCCCTTAAAAGTTGAATAGATTTATACTTTACATTTAAGTACATGATCCATTTTGTGGTAATTTTTGTATCGTGTGAGGCTTTTTGTTTTGGGTTTTTTTTTTTGCACTTGGATGTCCAACCTTATTTCTTGCAAAGACCATACTTTCGGCATTGAATTGCTCTTGCAAATTTATCAGAAATCAGTTGGCTATATTTGTGTGGGTCTATTTTTGGGTTCTCTTTTGTTCCATTGATCTATATGACTTTTCTTCCACCAATACCACACTGTCTTGCATATTGTAGCTGTATAGAGTCATTAATCCCACACTGTTCCTCTTTTAAAGATTGTTTTAGATATTACAGTAAGTGTACTTGTCCAAATAAATTTTAGAATAAGCTTATATATGTCTACAAAACACATTGATAGGATTTTTGGTAGGAATGATATTAAAATTTAGCTAAATTTAGGAGACTTGCCATCTTTACTATTTGAGTCTTTCAATTCATGTACATATTATGCATTTTCATCTATTTAGGCTTTTTAAAAATGTCTTTCATCAGCATTTTGAAATTTTCAACATATAGGTCCTATACAGGTTTTGTTAAATTGATACCTAAACAATTCATTTTCTTTAGAGTGATGGTACATAGAATTTTGTATTCTTTTTTGTTTCCATATATTCATTGTTAATAGAGAGAGAGAGAGAGAGAGAGAGATGTTGTAAACATGTATTCTGTAACTTTGCTAAACTCATTAATTAGTTCTAAGAATTTTTTTTGTTTGGAAAATTTCTTATGATTTTCTAAATGCACAGTCATGTCATCTGCAAATATTAACAGTTTTTTTCTTTCAATTTTGTATGCCTTTTAATTCTTTTTCTGGCCTCATTGCACTTGCTAGGAATTTTACTACTAATTATGTTGAATAAGAGTGGTGATGGCAGACATCCTTGCCTTATTCTTGTTCCTGGTCATAGAGGAAAGCATTCTTTCCCCATTAAATGTGATATTAGCTATAGGATTTTTTGCAGATGCTTTTTTATCAAGTAAAGTTGTTTTCGTCTATTCTTAACTTGTTGAGAGTTGTGGTAGTGGGTTTTTGTTGTTATTTGTTTGTTTGTTTTACCATGAATTGTTATTGGATTTTGTCTTTTTTAAAAAATTTTTACATTAATTGGTATGAGCATATAATTTGACTTTTCTTCTTTATATTGTTGATGTGGTATATTACATTGATTGATTTTTAGCTATTGAACCATCCTAGCATAACTGAAATGGATACCAGTTGGTCATAGTGTATAATTCTTTTGATTCATTGTTGGACTTAATTTGCTAATATTTTATTGAGGATTTTCATGTCTAAATTTGTAACCAGTATGACCGTGTTTTTCTGATGAGTTAATTTATGTCTTTACTTTTCTACTTAACCATGATCATACCATTATTATAACCTTCTGATATCATTTCAATTTAAATCTTTCCATGTTTTTGTAAATTCTTCAGAATTATTACTTTTTATGGCTGCTCATTTTAGAGCTGTGCCATCATTCTCCTTTTGCTAGACATTTAACTAGTTTTCCGGATTCCAGCATTTTTTCCATTGTGATATTGATATAATAAATCTCTTAGTGACTGCAATTAGTTTTATGTTTTGCTTTATTTAAATACAAAAGAGTCACAGAAGAGGATAACCATAAAAGACAAAGTTATAAAGAAACATAGGCTTTAGTGTCAGAAAGACAATTCAGTCTCTCACTCTACTGCTTTCTAGCTGATCACTTAATGTTCTTGAGTCTCCATTCTCCTCCTCTTAACATGGAAACTCACCAAGGTAATGTATGTAAAATAGTTGTCCATACTGGGTATTCATACATCTTACACAGCAGTTCTCTTCCCCCTTCTCCGGCTTACTCTACTCCCCGTCTCACACTCTTACTGAGTATAATTATGATGTGTGGCCTTTTAAGAAGGATTTTTAAAATATCAGGTTAAAAACTAATAATTGATACTATTATTTTAAACAATGCATTTTGACTCTGTAAAACTATAATCTTTTTGGTAGAAGTAAATTAGTTGGAAATGGGATACAGGATAAAGAAATTGTAGGATTTATTCTGTGTGAATGTGTGTGGGTGAAAGAGACAGAGAGAGTTGTTAATTTTGTTTGTGAGATGCAAGGTTAAATAAAAATGAATCAGTAAGGGAAAACATTAAATGATCAACACAACATGGCATGACAATCAAGTGCCTTACAATTTCCAGAGTCTCTTTATCCCATAGCAACCATATTTGGATGTCTCACAAATGGTGATTTCCTTGTAAAGAGACCCAGGGGATTTCTGCCTGCTCTTTCTTACTGATGATGATGAGGATTATGATAATGATTATGAGGCTTATAGTGATAATGGAGGAGAAAAAGGCAGGTGGGAGACAAGAAAAAGGGAAAGGAAGTGATGGAGGGCAGAGAAAGATTAGTTACTATAAATCAACTGTTGAGTGCCTGTTTGGGTTTTTGTTTTGTTTTGTTTTGTTTTGATGGCAAGGAATCTAGGGTCATTTATTACTTCTACTTTCTGTTATCTTCTGTTTACTTTCATCTTATATGTGCATCCTGCAAGAAGTAACAGCAATATAAGAGATGACCTATTTCTCTGTACTTGATCGCGTTGCCTACTCTTCTTTTGAAGTCATTTGCTAACTTATGTAAGGGTGACATGCCATGTTGTTAATTTATTAATATTTTGTTGCTAGTAAGTTCTGTTTCTTTTTAAATAAATCATGTTTAGGATTAGAATAAATCAGAATTGGGGATCAAATTATTTGGAATAGAGAGTGCTTTCCTCATTTTTTAAATATTTTATTTATTTCAATTGGTTTTTGTTGGAGTTTTGAATAAGTTTATGGGGTGATGAATTTTTATCTATGTTTGTTTTTTTCACTCAAATGGGAAATCTGAAGTGCTGGATCATGCATCTTTGGTTTTGGGACTCGGGTGGACTTATTTTGAGAAGTCATGTGGTTCAACATTTTTGGCACTAATTGTATCCATACACAAAGCCCTGCCTTGCCTTCACCTTTGAATCTGGGTTCCTCGAAGACCAAATTTACTATTCATTTAAGCTCATGATCCCCAGTGGGAGAGTGAGGCACCGTTCAGCCAAATTGGCTTAGCCTGGAAGAGCCTGTCTTGCCCCAAGCAGAATCCAATCATGAGTTTCCTGGAAGAGAGAGCTATTTTGACTCTTTTGTCAGGAAAATGCCATGGTGAGGTAAATTCATCTGGCTCTACTTGGTCCTTAAGGCCTAACTTTTTTACATGGGAAACATCACAGAGAGGATTTCATGGCATGAACTCTAATGTTGCCAGTTGGCTTGTGGGGAGAGGAGGAGATTGGTTGGAAGCAATGCTTTTAGAATGTCTGACATAACAGGTGGATATTTAACATAATGCAGTATTTCTGTAATTTCAGTAATAACTGTCCTACATCTGAATATATTCTTCATTAACTGCATCAGCTTAAGAACCCTACCTTGATCACAGCCAAATAATAGGTCACCCCATATATAACCATGACAGTCTTGAGATTAACCAGCCACTGGGTGCTATTTTAATGATGCTTTTGCAGCAGATCTCTGCTTAGAAATGTGAACATTTGGGTGATATTGTCATATCATGTTTAATTTTGTATTGTAAAATGGTCTTAAATCTGAAAAAATAGACGGATTCTCACTTAGTAGTTCCTGAATCTTTACTTTTTTCCACGCACCAAACAAGGATTTTCGAATTTCTACATGCTATATCCTTTGTTATTCATTGTAGTTAGAAAATAGATTTTAAAAAGACACTTATTTGTTCACTCATTCATTTGGAAGTCCTTTTTGAGCATACATTATGTCCCAAGCATCATGCTAGGTTCTGTGAGGTGATGTAGAAATGGGTATAGTAAATCTATTCATTCATTCAGTGAGTCAGTCAGTGAACATTATTTAGAAGCTGTGATTTGACAGGTTAATAAAACATGGTTCTCATCTTGGGTAAACTCAGTGTAGTTGCAGGAACCCCACTAATAAAATTACTGAGATTTTCTTTAGCTTAATTATGAAATGACTGTAAGAGATCATAGATGCTAGGGAAATAAAGCTTTGTTGAAGGTATTTGTTCAGCCATCAGACTAGTCACCTCAACTTTCTCCTGAGCATTCAAGTTACTATGAACACATCTAATTTAGCTTAATTGACTAAATAGTCACCATATGCCTGCAGTGTTCCAGATCCTATGCCAGGCACTGGGAATAGCAAGATGAAAGAAGCATGGTTCCTGTTTTTGAAGAACTTAATAGTAATAAAGATAAGGATGCTGAGAAATTGTGTAATAGTGTGAGTGGTGTGAGCACTGAGGAGGGAGGAAAGTAGTTTCCTGACAATAGTGGTGCATGGACGCAGTTTCACAACACTGAAGGAGCTGGGGCACCAGTGTTCCAGCCACAAGTGAAAGGGATCAGAGGTCTAAGAGAGCTTGCTGTGTTGGAGGGACTACATGTCATGTGTTATTACTGGAGCGTGAAGTCTATGGAGGAGAGTTGGGAAAGGGCTTGGATGCTAGGAGAAAGCATTTGATATTCTTCTGAATGGAATGGTGAGTCAGAGATCTAATTTCCATCTGACCTGCCAGAATTTCCCAATCCCCTTCCCTGCACTTCCTATGAGTTTGTTGACTTTTACTTAAAATAATAGTAGTATGGTTTGTGCTCTTCAGTGACAGAAAGCAAAAAAACAACCTTGAGGACAGGTAGGTCAGAAGAAGAACATGGAGCAGCCCCAGTGTCAAGACCCTTTCATCACTGATGCTGCCTCTTGTGTGGGTTATATGAAGCATCTCCACTTATATTTATCTCCTCTGGTCCTCCTACCAGACTTATGGGGTAAAGTGGAATATCCTTTGTTTGACAGATGGGAAAATGGAAGCTCTAGGGTATAAACTGGCTTTTGCCAAGCCACACAGAGAACCAGTGTTGGTGCAGCTCCAGAGCCTCCTGGTCCTAGTGAGTATTCCTGCCATGAGTCACGTGGACTCTTTGCTCTCCTATGATTCCAATGGGCACAGACCTACCCTCCGGCTGTACAATTTAGAGTGTGAAGCAGATGGACCCCTTACTATCATGCTGCTACCCATCTCATATTTCTAGACAAATTCATTTATTTATTAAAACACCTACTGTTGCATTTTCATGCTCAGGAGTGACTAGGAGGTCAGACCTGGGATTTTAATTCCACTCTGATTCTACATACCTCATAATTTTCAGCAAGTTGCTCAAATTTTAGTTTTTATTTGGCCATCTATAAAAATGGGCACAATAATAGTATCCAAAACATGAGATAACATATCTTTAGCAGAGGGCCTGGCAAATGTTAATGTCTCAAAGCCATTATCCAGTAGCCAAAATGATTAATAAGATCCGAGCCCTGCATTCGCCTTGCTTTAGTCCAGTGAGAACACCAAAATTCAGAAGAGAGATTTTTAGAAGTTTCAATAGGGCAAGAGGGCAGGAAATCCCAGGCACTGCAGACCCTTTCTTAGCACAATGGAATCAAGCATCTTTGGCTGTTCACTTTCTGTGGCTTCTGGCACTGCTGACCAAGATGTGTGGCTGTTTTAGAAAAATGCCTACTGTGAGGGACGTGGATTTACTCAGTCTTGGGAATACCATCCTCTTCTTTTTCCTGTATTCCCTCCCGCATCACTTATTGCTCTTAAAGTTCCTCTGTCCTTCCTTTCTCTAGCTGTTTTTCTTGGCCTGCTGAGACTTTTTTTCTGATTGGGTATCTCACAGAATTGAGTGTTACTCCATTAGTTCTGACAGTACCCATAGGCCTGTCACAGATAAACATAGAATCATGGATAAACATAAGTTAAATCCTGTCTGCACACATCCACATATACTGTACACACACTGCACATCCACACACACACACACACACACACAATCATACATACACACACACCCCTCCCCCCACACCACATACACAAACACACACCACATACACAAACACAGACAGAAAATGCCTGTTTCCATTTAGTTTTGTTTCTTGGATAAAATAGTTTATGTAAGTAAGACCATAGGTTAAGTATGCCCATGTTGAAAAATTTGGCAAGTGAGTCTGGCCAGAGAGGCATTTTTGATATCAGAGGGCTTAAACAGCATCATTTTCAGGGGGTCAAGCCCTGCTGGGCCTGGCTTAGAGTTCTTTGCCAGTTTTCAGGGTGTGGTATGGAGAATCTGATGTTTGCTTTAACGACTGTGAGAAGTCTCTTAAACAGCTTGGCTGCCTAGAAAAACATAGCAGCTGCTCCTCAGTCCTGAACTTTGGCTTCTCCAGCCATGACTGAAGGAACATTAGTATAAGTTTAAAAGCTTCTCGAATCATTCCATAAAACTTGTGGTTTGCCTCCTCTATCAAATTAGCTAATCTCATTTAAGCATGACCACTGCTTATACACAAGTAAACTGTAGACAGAAAATTCTGTCTTTGCTTTACCAGAACCTAAATTGAGGCTCACACACTGATGAGTGAGGCCCTACCAGGGCTGAGGTCTATGTAGTACGAGCTCCACAAGGGCAGGTGCTGCTCTTGTATCCCCCCAGCCTTTGGAACAGAGACTTCATTTCCAACAGAGTGTGAATTCTTTCAGGGAGTTTTATCGATCTTTTCATCTCTGAAGGGGATACCTTGCACAGAGTGGTCTTTTCAATAAGTATTTAAGTGAGCGATTATTGAAATTCTATCCTCTGACCTCCATTAGTCAAGATTCAGACTTTGGTTTTTACTGAGGCAACTACTTTCTGGCGAGGCGACTCGCAAAGTTGAGTCTTCATTCCTGCTGCCTCTGTATGAATAAAGGATGGGGAGGTGAGAGAGCGCTGAGGTGAGAGTAAGTGGATGCAGCCATGGGGCAGGTTATGAACAACTAAGACTTTTTCTCCTTCACCTCTAAACTGCAGCCAGCCATCAACCAGCCCCATCCCCACATACACCCCACATCCCTCAGGGCTCCCTCACACTGCCTGTTGCACAGGGAGCATAGCTACTGCTGTCTCTTTAGGAATAACAGGCTACTCTCCTGTCTAAACAATGAAATCCATGAATGAGTATTTTTTCATGGATTTGGCCTTTTGTTACAGCTCCAGGGATTACCATATATAGATATATTTTCTCAAATATGCATTTTTACTCTAAGAGCAATATATACTCATTTGAAGAAAATTGGTGCTATACATAATGTATAAAATAATAGGGTAAAATTACTCATTAACATTTAGCTATTTCATTCCAGTTATTTTTATGTCTAGTTTTTTTTTTGTACGATTAAGATCACATTGTATGAAAAAAAATTATCTTGACTTTTCACCTAATATAATTACCATGCGCACTTTCCTGTATCATTAAGTGACATTACCAATGCTATTTCAAAAAACTACAAACATTTTTACTGTGCAAGTACACCATAATTTTACCTAGACTTTCCTCCATTATTTGGCAGTGATTGATAAATAGCAGAATGAAGTCTCTCTCTAAGGATAGAGACCAATGTTAAAGTCTTGCTTGGGACTGTATAAGCCAGTTCTCTGATCTTACCGGGTTGAGGTAGTTGTTTTGTGGTTTCTAAATATAGCCTTTGTTAACTAGCCATGTGATTAAGGTAGAAGCTTCACTGGATATGGATGCAACAAGATGTCTCTAGAAATAAAAATATCCCCATTTTGTGCTTTCTGACTTTTATAATTTTGAAACAATAGAAATGATACCCAAACTGATGGATGGCTGTTAGCAGACAAGTCACAAGCACCAGTGCAGATTTTTAACCTTTAAGCCTTACTGAATAGGTCAAAAAAACATAGTTGGTACATTTCAACCTTAGTTTAGATGACTTATGGTTTGGCTTGATAAAATTAAATGAACATTGACTAAGCCTCAGTCAATGCTAAGCACCATTCAGAAGGCTCTAGAAGAATATAAAATGGTGCAACCACTTTGAAAAACAGTATGGCCAGTTCCAAAAAAGAAAACCAAAAACACACAAATTAAAAGTAGAATTACTATAGCCAAGAATTCTTCTTCTGGGTATATACCCAAAATAATTGAAAGCAGGGACTTGAACAGATATTTGTATGCTTATGTTCATGGCAACATTTTTCACAATAGCCAAAAGGTGGAAGCAACCTACTTGTCCACTGATGAATGAAGAGATAAACTAAATGTAGTATATACATATGATGGAATATTTTTGAGCTCTAAAAGGAAGGAAATTCTAACAAGTGCTGCAATGTGAATGAACCTTGAAGCCATTATGCTAACTAAAAACAAAAAGACAAAAACTGTATGATTCCACGTAAATGAGGCACCTAGAGTAGTCAAATTCATAGAAGTAGAAAGTAGACTGGTGGTTGTCAGGGGTTTATGGGAGGAGGGATGGAAGTTGTTTAGTGGATATAAAGTCACAGTTTTGCAATGGAAAGAGCTCTGGAGAAGGATTGTGTTGATGGTTTCACAATATTAATTACTTAATTCCAGTGAACAGTACACTTATAAATGGTTGAGGTGGTAACTCATGTATATTTTACTACAACTTTTGTTTTAAAGTTTCTGGAAAACCAAAATAAGTAATGCAAGAAATACTTTATGTTAGGGAAATCTCAGGGGTATATGAATATGTAAATGGAGGAATATTGGGGGAAAATAGACCAGTTCATAAATTATACCCAGGGAAGGAGTGAAATAGGCATGAAATTTACAAAAGATACTAAAAAAGTTAAGTGAGAGTGCATATGTGGATCAGTTGGTAAGTGCGGACTGAAAATCAAGGAAGTCTTCATGAGGTAAGTGGCCAGGACTTCCACAGAAGGTTGTGGAAGATGGATGGGGTAATCATCATAGAGAGAGGAGGGGAAACTGGGAGGAAAAAGCATGTAGATTAGAAGTTCAATATGCTAAGTTTATAGTGATAAATGCCAGCATTAAAAATAACAAAGATCTCAAATAAACAATCTAAATTTACACCTCAAGGAACTAGGAAAATAAGAAAAAAACTAAAACCAAAGTTAGAAGAAGGAAGGGAATAATAAAGATCAAAGCAGAAATAAATCAAGCAGAGAATAAAAACAATTTTTAAAAATCAACAAAACTAATAGTTTATTTTTTGAAAAATAAAATCAGCAGACACATAGCTAGACTAAGAGAAAAAGAGAAGACTCAAATAAATACAGTCAGAATTGAAAGAGGAGACATTACAACAGATGCCTCAGAAATAAAAAGAAATCATAAGACAGTACTATGAGCAATTATATGTGAACAAATTGAATAACCTAGAAGAAATGGATAAAATCCTAGGGACACACAACTTACAAAGACTGAATTAAGAAGATATAGAAAGTCTGAACAAATCAATAACAAATAAGGAGATTGAAGTAGTAATCAAAAACCTACCAGCAAAGAAAAGCCCGGGACCAGATGGCTTCATGGCTAAATTCCATCAAACAAAGTAATTAAGACTAACCCTTCTCAAACTCTTCCAAAAAACATTAGCAGAGAGAATATTTCCAAAATCATTTTGTGAAGCCAGAGTCACCCTGACTGCAAAGCCAGACAAAGATACCGCAAGGAAAGAAAACTACAAATATCTCTGATAAATATAGATGCAAAAATCCTCAATAGAATACTAGCAATCTGAATTCAACAACACATTAACCATGACCAAGTGGGTTTTATTCCTGGGATGTAAGATTGGTTTAACATACGCAAATAAATCAATATGATACACCACATTAAGAGAATGAATGATAAAAACTGCATGATCATCTCAGTAGTTGCACTAAAAGCATTTGACAAAGTTAAACATCTATTCATGATGAAAACTCTAAACAAAATAGAAAAGGAAATTTCCTCAACACGATAAAGGCCATTTATGAAAAGTCCATAGCTAACATCGTAATCATTGGGAGAAAACTGAAAACTTTTCTTCTAAGATCCAGTACAAGGTAAGAATGCCCACTCTCACTGCTTCTTTGCGAGACAGTACTAGAAGTACTAGCAAGAGCAGTAAGATGAGAAATAAGACAATAAATAAAAATAATTCAAATCAGAAAGGAAGAAGTAAAGTTAAATACTTAGGAGTAAATTTAACCCAGAGGTGAAAGATCCTTACCCTAAAACCTATAATACATTGATGAAAGAAAATGAAGAAGATACAAGTAAGTAGAAAACTACCCATATTCATGGATTGGAGAAACTGAAACTTTTAAAGTGTCCATACTACCAAAAGTGATTTACAGATTCAGTGCAGTCCTTATCTCAAAATTTTAATGGCATTTTTCACAGAAATAGAAAAAAACAATTCTAAAATTTATATGGAACCACAAAACACCCTGAAAAGCTAAAGCAATCTTGAGAGAGAACAGAGTTGGAAGCATCATACTTTTTGATTTCAAATCATAAGCTGTAATAATCAGACAGTGTAGTATTGGCATAAAAACTGACACATGGACCAATAGAGCACAATAGAGAGCCCAGAAGTAAACCCATGCCTATATAGTCAGCTAATTTTTTACAAGGGATCCAGGGATACCCAATGGGGAAATAATAGTAACTTTATTAAATGACGCTAGGAAAATTGGATATCCATATAAAAAAAAAAGAAATTTGACCCTTATCTTACATCATACACAAAAATTAACTCAAAATGGATGAAATTTTTAACATAAGCCCTGAAACCATAAAATTCCTAGAAAAAAAAAAAGGGGAAAAGAGCTCCTTGAAATTGACTTTGGCAATGATTTTTTGGATATAACTGCAAAAGTTCAGGCAACAAAAGGAAAAATAAATAGCAGGGACTGCATCAAACTGAAAAGCTTCTGCATGGCAAAGGAAACCATCAAGAAAATGAAAAGGCAACTTAGATTCAGAGAAAGTATATGCAAACCATATATCTCATAAGAAGTTAATATCCAAAATATATAAGTAACTCACACAACTCAATAGCAAGAAAAGAAGCAACCTGATTAAAAAACGAGCAAGGGAACCAAATAGACTTTTTTCCAAAGAGGATACAAATGGCCAACAGTTATAGGCCAAAAGTGCTTAATGTTCCTAATCATCAGGGAAAGGCAAATCAAAACCACAATGAGATATCACCTCACACTTGTTATATTGACTATAATAATAATAATACTAATAAAAAGCTAACAAGTGTTACTGAGAATGTGCAAAAAAGGGAACCTTTGAAATGGTGGTGGAAAAGTAAATTGGTGCAGCCATTATGGAAAACAGTATGGAGGTTCTTCAATAAACTAAAAGTAGAACTAGCATGTGATTCAGCAATCCCTTTTCTGGGTATGTATTCAAAGGAAATTAAATACCTGTGCTCCCATTTTCATTGTGGCATTATTCACAATAGCCAATATAAGAAATTGTGGTATATACTATACAATGAAATATTATTTAGCCTTAATAAAAGGACATTCTGCTGTTTGCAATAACATGGATGAAATTATGCTAAGTGAAATAAGCTGGATACAGAAAAAAACTGCATAATCTCACATATATATGGAATCTGTAAAACGTTGAGTACATAGAAGCAGAGAGTAGAATGGTGGTTACCAGGAGTGGGGAGGTGTTGGTGAAAGGGTACAAGGATACAGTTATGCGGGATGATTAAGTCCAGAGATTTAACACGCAGTATGATTACTGTAGTTAATACCATATTGAATACTGGAAATGAGCTAAAAGGTAGATTTCAGGTGCTCTCATAACACACACACACACACACACACACACACACACACACACACGAACTAGGTGAGATGTGTTAATTAGCTTAATTGTAGTAATTATTTCACTGTGATTTGATTAAATTTCAAATCATTATGTGTATACCCTAAAGTATGTATGATTTTTATTTTAGAAGTAATAAAATGTTTAAAAAAGAAAAAAGCATGAAAATGAGCTTAGGGCAAGTTTGGGGCATAAGAAAAGAATGGCATGGAATAAGAAGCTCAGGATGCCATTTTGAATTGTCTCTGCATCTGGAACAGCAAGTTCTGTCACTAATGATTTGATGTACGACTTCGGGTATCCTGGTCTTATAGTCACCTATCTAGGAAGTGCCTGTCTAGGAAGAGACAGAGCTAGAGGTTTGGAAGCATTTAATTCAAAGTGAAAACAGATCTGTTTTGTTGGAGATTCAGTAGATCTGGAAATGAAATCTCACAAATTGTTTGTCAAATTGGATTTGTGGGAATAGACTGAATTAGATATTATTCGATTGAAGATATAAGTTAGAAATACATTGATATATTTGGGATACATTGGTGTAATTTTTAAAGCTTCCTTAATTTTTTTTTTTTTTGAGTTTTAATATATCTAGTACCTCCTGGATGAATAAGACTATGTTAGACGAGAAGAGAGCAGGAGAGGAAAATTTAAACCAAATTAAATATAGCTCCTCACTCTATGGAAATTATGGTTCAGTAGGGCAAACAGACCTTGCATGGTGAATATAAGGTGGGCTGGGGCCTGGCCATGTGAAGTGGGACTGAAGATGAACATGACACCTGAGAATTTTGATGTTAAGCAAACAGAGAAACCTTATAAACCCGAAGTTTCAGCCTCATGGTTTTGGCAGTGAGTTCTTTAGGGTTTGGTAGGAGAATAGATTGAGATAGGCTGGGTAACTTAAACATTCAGTTTAGGAGTTGTAGAGGTAAAGATAAAGTCCTTCTGGGCAGGATTTTTCAAACTGCAGGTTGCTACCAGCATTTAAAAAAATAAAAATCAAAAAAAAAAAGTAGACTAGAATGGAATGGAATAGAAAATATCGGAGTGATATCACAGAGCAAAGAGAGGTATGATTTCATAAAAGTTCGGTTTTAGTTTTGAACATAGTAAAGTAGAAAGTGTATTTCTCACTGTGAGTCCAGGTCCAAAATGTTGAAAGCAGTGCACTAAAGTTCTGCAGGAGGGAAATTAAAAAGGCCTTTGAATTTGTTTACCTTAATAGGATAAGGAAAAGTTTTCATTATAGCATGTTCCTCATTTTGTAATAAAGTTTTAATTAAATCCATTTTGGTGTTTTTTAAAAAATGAATCTTATCCAAGATCTTTTTAAAAAATAAGTTTCAAAGAACAAAGAGTTAAAACAAAAACAACAAAACAAACACTGCTAGGGCTAAATATTAGTCAAGGAAGAAAGCAGTTGTAAAGAGATTGTGAGTTTATGTGTATGTATTCCTGTGTTTGTGTCTGTTCATAAAATATTACTCAACCTGAAAGAAGAATTAGATTGTCCCTCACAAATAGCAACCTGACACTGACTGTAGGGACAGGGCAAAGTAAATGGTCTTGTAATTTGGTCTCAGGATTCTATGAGTCTCATTGGACATTTTTCAGAGATGATAAGTTTCCCAGGATCTTCTTAACCAATAGTCTAGTTATGTTTTCTTCAGAATTTGAAAAATATATACTTTTCGGGGAAGAAAACCTATACCTTTGGGGGAAGTTGGTGTCAGATATATGGCTTTGTTTGTTGCCTTATTAAGGCAGTTACTCTCACTGTGAAAAAATAAATTACTTAAAATTTACAAGCCTAAAGTTTTTGTTACCAGTGTTAAAGGTTTTGTTATAAGATCAAACCATATAGGTTGAGGTAGTGTATGAAAAGAACTAATTTGTAAGTGAAGATGGTAATGTCCGGAAAAAAAGTTTTCGCAGTTAGCAAAATGATGTTGATTGTTTTGAAGTCTTGTCTATTGAGTAGATTTCATGAGCATGTTATCAGGTCTACCATTCTTAATGCTAATTTAACAAAAATACTCCATTTTTTTTAGTGTTCACTGCCAACTGGGTAGAATTCCTTTTACAAAGACCCAACTGAATGGATTGGAGAGGACTCTTTATTTATCTATGATTTCAACTCCACCTGTTTACCATTTTCTTGTTAAAAGGAATTAGTGAGTGTTGGGTATGTGGCTATGAAGCAATTGAACAAATCTCCACTGCAACTATAATACAAATCCATCTTCAATCCCACAGCAAATTGTTCTCATTTTGGGAGGGGAAAAGGTATTTTCTCAGCTAAAAACAAAAATTAACAAATATTTTGCAGAAGGTGAACTCTAGGGTCCCAACCAAATCCTGAACAAATTAGAGTGAAGCAGAAACAGCTGTTGAGTAAAAAGTACATCCTAGAGTAGGTTCTGGGCTGTCAGGCAAGATTGCTTGGAGCCAGCCCGTCGCAGCTTTACCATTTCTCAGCACCTTGGCAAACAGTGGGAAAAGTGCAAAGAGGAGCACGTGTTCAAGAAAAACAACAGAGCTCCAAGTTCTCTTTGCTTTGGGACCTACAGGATCCCAAGACAGTTGTTGCTTTTTTTTTTTTTTTTTTTTTTTTCCCTTTTTTCCCCTGGGAAATAGCGCACGAAAATGAAGACTTGCTTTTGTGACAGGAGGATGCAATGAAACTGTGACTGAGCTGTGAATACTCAGCATTTCCCAAGAGGATTGTCATCTCTTTGCAAGTGCTCTCCCCAAGCCAAACAGGATTCAGTGTGGTAATCCTGGGACTTTAACCTGGGAAGGTTAAACTTTGCATAATAATGAGTGAAACATTTTGTGCATTTCATCCAATCATAATTTAAGTCAAGGGATATGGAATGACTAAAAAAAATTGAAATGCAAGCTTGATTATTTTTCAAATTGCAAATTTGCTTTCTCTCCACCTAGAACTGTTGTATCTGAGTCCAAGAAAAGTATCAGATGGTTCCAAGCATCCTGTGATGTTTCAGGTATGCTAAGGAATTGTAAAATGATTCAGCGCTGTTCCTCTCATTCAACTTTAGGCTTAATTATCTCCCTTGTTAAATGTGTTAGAATGTGCCTAGGGACTCATGTGGAACACACATCTCTTTTCAACCAAGCTCTAAACCAATCAGAGATAAGAACAAAAAGAGTGAAAATTTCAAGGCCAAAACATAATCTTGATCATGGGTAAAGTAGATATGCTTTAATATGGCTTATTCCTCACTGGACTAGAGGGGCTTTGTAACACTGGACTAGAGTTAGAAAGACTCATGAAGCCTCTTTCTCAGGTGGCACCAGCCACCCACAGGCTTTCTCCAGCGGGAACGCTATTATTATTATTTGCCATGTGGCCAAGAGCAATCAAGAACATATGCTCTCAATGGAATATAACCCACCAGCATTTGTATAGTATAATTTCTCTCATTATATATAGCTAAATTTCTGTTTGTGATGCATACAAATTGTGAAAACAAATGAGAGTGATGTATTGATAAAACGAAAAGATAAAATATTTCACGTGTTTACCCCTCTTCTCCCCCATCCCACACTCCAGAGACAACTGCTGTTAAATAGCTGCTGTTTTTACATTCCCTGGTTGTTTTCATTATAATTTTAAATGACATACTTGTATCTCTGCTTCTAAAATTATTTTAAAACAGTATCTATTGAGTCTCTTCTATAAAATATGAGGAACTTGGCACACTTATACTACCTTGCACGTCCTCTCTTCCCTTCACTTTCTAATTTTTTATTAAGCATTTTATTGTTTTTACTTCTTTTGTGGGAGGGAGCCTAGTTCAAAGTAAGCTCCTAGAGTTCAAACTCCATTCATCACTTATTTACTTCTTAGCTATGAAATCTTGAAAAAAATAGTTTACCTGTCAACACTTGAAATTTCTCATCTGTAATTAGGGATAAAAATGGTACCTCTTTCATAAGTAACTATGAGTTGCTGTGGCTAATAGAAAACACCAAACAAAAGTTAAATATGGCTCTGTGACAAAAATATGTTATTGTCAGGAGGTTTTGATTCTCAAATCTGAAATCTAACCAACAAAATCAATATCATGATTATTTAAATATGTTTAACGATAGAATCAATAGCATGATTGGGCTCACAGAAAGAGATACAATTTTTTGTCACTAGAACTTTGTTTTTTAAAAAAAATCTTTCCAAGTGTTAATATTTAGTAGATCATCTTAATTTTTTCTGGGTTTCCTTATTTCTTCTGGTAATACTAGTTTCTTTATGTCTCTTGGATTGAGAAGCCATACAGTACTGGTGTTCAGCTTACAGGTTCCACTACGTATGTTACATTATACACGTTACTTAGACTTTCTATGCCTTGTTTTTCTCATCTTCAGATAGGGATAATTATAGTATCTTCCTCATAGTATTATTATGAATAATAAATGAAATAATACATGTATAGCATGTATAAAAGCACTTGGCACCCTATATTATTTTGCTGTTTTTTTTTTCCCCATTTGTAATTTTGCTAGAGTACTTTATTCATTTATTTATTCTAACAAAATGTTGTGGCACTAAATTTTCTGTCTCTATACACAAAATACATTTTTATGTTCCTCTCTTCCTCCCATGACTGAGTGCTTATAAGGCTTGGAACTTGGAGCTCTGTTTCTAATAATGATGGAGTAGCTTATTGCAGACTAACATTTCCACCAAGCACATCTAGAGAAGCTGATGTAGGCACCAGAGAGCCAGTATGGCAGCCAGGACTATCCAGATGGGGCAGAACTCAGATAGAAGGTAGTGCATCAAGGTGAACCCAAAATTTTGCATTGTTTTTCCATTCAAGATATTTGATATTCTTGGCATAGGGTCCAAGAGCCTAAAAAGTTGAGCAGGAAGTAGCAGCTAATTGAGCAGAGTATTTGGCAGTCTTAAAGGATGGAGAATATAAAAATTGGATTCAGTCTATCAAGGAAATAGCCCTCTGGTAAAAGCTTCATTCTTCCAGTAAGGACCCCTGAAGGAGTATACACTAGGGGTAAAAGCAAGTGGGAAATAGATGATCCCTCACAAAAGACTAGTCTTGATCTTTATCCATTTCAGACTGGATTATGGTGATCTGTACCTACTCCAAATGCTACTGGAGAGTAGAATTCTCTCCTCATTGGAGGAAGATGAATCAGCCAAATCTCAACTTATTTCTACAGTTTTTTCATTCATAATGTCTGACATTTAACTAAAAACATAGTAGGAAATAGATCCAAATGACCAAAACCAAGAAGAAATACAGACAATAAAATCATAACAGGTGATTCATTTATTATTTGAGATTTACTTTATTTTTTTTTATTTGTTTTTAATAGACTTTATTTTTTAGAGCAGTTGTAGGCTCACAAAATTGAGAAGAAGGTAAAGAGGTATCCCATATACTCTCTGCCTTACATGTGTGCAGCCTCCTCTGTACCACGTGGTACACTTATTATAATCAGTGAACCTACATCATTATCACCCATAGTTTACATTAAGGTTCACTCTTGGTGTTGTACATTCTATGGCTTTGAAAAAATGTTTAATGATGTGTAGTCACCATTGTTGTAACAAACAATGGTTTCACTGCCCTAAAAAATCCTATGTGCTCTGCCTATTCAGTCCTCCCTCCCCTAATCCCTAGTCGGCACTGATTCTTCCACTGTCCCCATAGTTTTGCCTTTTCCAGAATGTCGTACAGTCAGAGTCACACAGTATGTAGCCTTTTCAGATTGACTTCTTTTACTTAGTAATGTGCATTTAAATTTCCTCCACGTCTTTTCATGGCTTGACAGCTCATTTCTTTTGAGAACTGAAAAATATTCCATTGTCTGGATGTACCACAGTTTATTTATCTACGTACTGAAGAACATCTTGCTTGTTTCCAAGTTTGGACAATTATAAATAAAACTGCTATAAACATCCATGTGCAGGTCTGTGTGTGGATATAACTTTTGGACTCATTTGAGTAAATGTCAGGAGTGAGATTGCTGGATCATAAGATATGTGTAGTTTTGGAAGGAACTGCCAGACTGTCTTCCAAAGTAGCTATACCATTTTGCTTTCCCACCAGCACTGAAGGAAGAGTTCCTGTTGTTCCACATCCTTGTCAGCATTTGGTGTTCTCAGTGTTAATGGATTCATTTATTATTTGAGATTTACTTTAAAAGGACTATGATTACTATGTGAAAAAAATGTCCAAGAGTAAGAATTTTATTAGGGAACTAGGATATATAAATAATCTAATGATAATTCTAGAACTGAAGACTACAGGTTTAATAACAGATTAATCACAGCAGAAGAGATTAGTAAATTAAAGATGGATTAATATCAAATATTCAAACCAATGCACACAGAGAAAAAAAAGATGTGAGATAGATAAAAAATACATTACAGGCATATGGGGCATGTGAAAAGATCTGACATATTGTACAATTCAAGTCCTAAAAGAAGAGGGAAAAAACTATGGTGGAAACAAGATTTGAAGAGATTCTGGTTAGGACATACCCCAAACTGATAAAAGCCACTAAGACACAAAATTCAAGATAAACGGCAAACCCGAAACTGGAAAACAAAAACAAAAACAAACAAAAAAACCTAAGTACAATATCATAAAACTACTGAAAACAAAAGACAAAAAGGAAATTTCTAAAGCAGCCAGGGAAAAAAAGACATGAGCAACAATACAACTAGCAGCTAAATTCTCATGAGAAATAATTATGGGCACTGGAAGATGATGGACTGACATTTAAAGTGCTTTAAAAAATAACCGAAAATCTGTAATTGTGCATCCAACTCAATATACTGTAAAAATGAAGGCAAAATATGAAATAAGAAAATTAAAAAGTTCGTTGTCACCACATCCATGCTAAAAGAAATGATCAGAACACAAATGGTCAGATTATTGATTTAAACCCAAATACTTAAGGAATTACTTCTATCTGATTCCCTGGGATCCCCCGTTAATTTACAAAGATGGTTAGCATAAATGAAAAATTATCCCGTGTTGTTTTAAGCCTATGATATATGAGGATCTTTGGTATTAAATAATCAGACTATAATGATGGACAGATTGATTCAAATTTTTTCCCCTAATTTCTTCATTTTTCTCTCTACTATTTGTAAGTTATGCTACATGTCTATGATTTTAGTGGTTACTCTAGATAGCTTTTTTATTTTTATATTTTTTTAAAATTTTATTATTATGTTTTTGGCTACGTTGGGTCTGTTTCTGCATGTGGGCTTTCTCTAGTTGCAGCGAGAGGGGGCTACTCTTCGTTGCAGTGCTCGGGCTTCTCATTGAAGTGGCTTCTCTTGTTGTGGAGCACAGGCTCTAGGCACTCAGCCTTCAGTAGTTGCAGCACGAGGGCTCAGTAGTTGTGACTTGAGGGCTCTAGAACACAGGCGCAGTAGTTGTGGTGCATGGGCTTAGTTGCTTTGCGGCATGTGGGATCTTCCCAGACCATGGATCGAACCCGTGTCCCCTGCACTGGCAGGCAGATTCTTAATCACTGTGCCACCAGGGAAGTCCTCTAGGTAGCTTTTTTAAACATGCATAATTAAAAACTTTGAAGTACTTGAATAGCTTCTCAACCTTAAATATATATTCAGAATACCTGTGGATTTGTTAAAATGTGGCTTATGATTCAGGAGGCCTGAGGTGGGGCCTGAGATTCTACATTTCTAGTAAACTTATGGGTGATGACAATCCTACTGATATCTGGACCACACTTTTTGAGTCGCAAAGCCTAAAAATATTTACCTTGGCTTACCGCATATTCAAACTTATACCTTACTGCTATTCTATATTTTAGCTTTATTTCTCCATGAATTAAACATTCACATTTTTACATAGTCAATATTTATTTAAATGAACCTACTTGCCAGTTTCTTTGTTTACCATTCCTTCTTGTATCTCATTTACTTCATTTCCTTCAGTGAACGTGTATTTGTGATAAACTTCACTTTTCATTATGTAAAACATCTTTATTTTACCCTTCTTCTTGAAAAATAATTTTACTGGGCAAAGCATTTCAAGATAGTGCATTGTCTTCTGATTTCCATATATAATAATGTGAAATGAGTTATTCGTTTGATATTCAGGTGATTTATCCTCTCTTCTTGGTCTAAAGACTAATTTCCTTTGATGTTCATAGTTTAACTATGATATGTCTTTGCGTGAAGTTATTTTTCATTTATTCTTTTTGGAATATACTGAGTTCTTTGGATCTGAGAATTGGTGTCCTTCAGTGTGTCTGGAAAATTCTCAAACATAGTGTCATTAAATATTGGCTTAGTCTATCTTCTATAATCGTAATCAACCATTTGTTGGCTCTCCTCACCTTATACTCTGGCTCTTAATTTCTCTTCTGTATTTTTTCTCTAACTTTCTGAGTTGCATGTTTGATATTATCTTTTTATCTATATTCTAGGTCACTGAATCTTGTCAAATTTAACCTTCTGTTTAACATATCTATTTTATTTTTATTTTAATTATTATAGCTTTTCATTTCTAATATGTTATTTGCATCTATTAAAACATTTAAAATATTTATTATTTGTTCATATTTTCATGCTTCTTTATTTCTTCAAATATAGTTGTGTATTCTCTGGGAATTACAATATCTGATATATTTAGCAACCTGATTCTCCTGTGTTTAACTCAAGGTGCCTTGTGTTTTTCTTTTGTCCAGTGAGTTGTTCATTTTCTTTGGAACTTTATCTGTGGGAATTCTTTGAGGCCTGTGTTGAATTAGTGTTCCTCCAGAAATGATTTGTGTTTGCTTCTGCCAGTTTCCTGGGGGCACCACTGACCTAGGACCACTTTAAATTAAATTGTCCATTTGAGATCTTTCAGACCTCACAGGTGGCGTAAATTTGGATGGCGAACCTGTGAAGGGTCTGTTGTGATTATAAAATCTCAAGGGAGATTTTTTTTCCTTCACTAGTGCCAATGTGGAGACTGGAAACTTTCCTTGATCTTCTATTTTTGGCAGTGAGTTTATTTCTCATTCAGCCTTCTAAAAGGGTACAGCCCATTGGGATTGTAGCTTTATGCAGGGGTCTCCTGATAGACTACCCACCTGGGAGCAGGCCCTCACCATTTTCTCTTACCCCTTCAACCCTATAGAGTTTTTATGGTGGGATCTCAAGCTGTCTAGGGTAAAAGAACTCTTTGTATTCTGGAGGTTGAAAAAGTTTGTCTTCTTCCTTTTCTTTCTTCAGGTAACTTGTGCAAGGCAAAGTGGACAAATGAGGGAGGTGAATTGTATGTTAAGAACACTCAGATACTTTCTACCCATTTCACGTTCATATAACACTACTTAATGCTTCTGGCCCAAGATGATTATGAGAACACTACAATATAGTGAAATTCATTTCTATGTTCTTAATTAGATTGAAGTAGAGGCAGCATCTTAAGTGTGTTTTGCCTCAACCTACCTGCATAGTCCATAGCTTCTTCTTTGCAAATACCAGCTTCTCACTGAATGTCCAATGAGATATTCAACTAACAACATTAATACTAACATTATTACTAATATAATCTGTTAAAATGCAAAAAGAAATCAATAGAAGTCTTGAATTTAGCTAATAGTTGGCACATGTTAGCTTGATCTTTTCTCTATTTGGGTACCTCCAATTAATTCCAAAGAAATCAAATTCCATTTCATGACTGAGTGCTTTAGGATGTTAAACTTCCCAGAATCAAACCTCCCCCTAATTTCTTATTCTTAGCCATCTATACTACATGGACAGTAGATGGAATTAAAACTAGATAATCAAGTGGAAGAGATTTAAGATGTATGTTTTGAGAATGTTCCCAGACCTGCCTCTGTGGTTGACACCCACAGATGTTGTTCATACCCAAAATCATACCAGGAGGATGATGGAGGAGGCCCTCCTTAGGGCATGAGATGGAGCCCAGCGAAGGGGCTGTGGTCCGTTCCAGTGTGATTCTTCATCATTCCAAGGTCAGACCTGTCAGCCTTTCCATAAGTCATGGGTTAGTCATGTACTTGGGACCTAGGCAGCCCTCCAGCCTCCCCCTCTGAGAAGCGCTGTGGCTCAGGCCCTGTCACTCTTCTTCAGCAGATAGTCAGTGGGGTTCCTTCTACCCCTGCTAACTCTTCTCCAGCTTGATTTCAGGCCCCAGTGGATGGCTTGAACCCTGTGCTGACCCCCTTTCTCTATCCTGACAACTTTTACAACTGCCAAATTTCTCAGGATGAGCCTCAAAATAAAAGTTATAGATTTAAAGAAACAACGTTTTGGAGTCACTGTAGATAATGTCTGTGGTATTACTCCCAATTCATGTTATTTCAGAAGGAAGGGAGGAAATGGACATTCAAAGACGACTTCTAACGCTCTTTCTTTTTATTGGCTGCTAGCTCTAAAAGCTTTGATTTATTAACAGTCCCTCTACTCATCCACTTAGTATCCTCAGGGATGATGTTGTTTTCTTCTTTCCAGATTTTTTTCAATCTTTATTTCTTGTTTAATCTGGGAAACTTCTTTTTTACTCAGTCCAAACCTCTGCATCCCATTCTATGTCACTGTATGCTAGTAAAATGAGAATAAATGTTTCTTTTGACCAGTGAAGCATTCCAATGGCTTCTTCAAAGACAGACCCTCAATACAGAAATCCAGCTCCTGGGTGGTTATTTTCAAGTCCCTTAGTTTCTTTGTCAAACCCCCAACCCCTGTTTTTTGTTTAAACTCAGATGATTAGATGGAATTAGCTACCCTGGGTTTGGGAACCTGTGCTCTATGTTTAATTTCCTATTCTGCCGTTAATCCAACTGTGTAGCCTTGGCCAGACTATGTACTTGTCTGTTTCCTTAGTTATTTAGCTTTCTTATCTGTCAAGTGTGTAAATTAGTATCTACGCTATGTAGTAGTCATGAGCAGTAGAGACTAATTGTCTAATCTAGACCAGTGCCTTAAATATGGGAGGGACTCAATAAAGGTTAAATATTATTATTATTATTCTTTTATTCATTCAGCAAACATTAATTGTGTGATTGCAATTGTGGCAATGGTGATAACTCATGATTATAGTAACTTGGATTTACCCCAGGGTTCTGGCTATAGTACTCGTTGCTCTGAAGGGAAGGTGGGTTTCTAATAGTCACATGCCTTGAAGTTCAGAGCTAAGTGACCATGAAGCTTCTCTTGTTTAAAACACCATGACTCCCCAACCCTCAGACCCAGTAAGAAATTCCTGTGTAGTTAGTCCCCCTCATGCATGGCTTCTAAGGCTCTTAGGCCAGTGTGTCTGGGAAAGTTTCAGGCTGGAGGCATCAAGAAGTATTAATGTGCAGATGCAGGATCTGTCAAGAATACGAGCTGTGGTGCAACAAAAACCACCTGCGTGGCTTGTGATGTTTTTGAAACAGAGTGCCGGAAAGAAGGGGCCCAGGGCCAAGAAAGGAAAACGGAGCTGTGGATTTGCGTGCAGCTTGGAGCACAGGCCCAAGAGCGGGAGGAGGAGGAGCACGGCTGCTGTGCTGCCCCGCCCCGCCCCCACTGCTGATTTTGGTGTCACGTTTTTTATGACTGATGGGCCATGTCAGGCTAAGGAATGCTGGGTTTACTTCTGTGCATGCAGAGAAGGGACTAGAAAAGGTCAGCGTCTCCCTTAAAACCTCGAGAATGGGTTATCCCAGGGGTGACTCCCCCATGCCCTTTACATCAGAATATAATAGGAAGTTTCCAGATGGTAACACAAAGCCATCTCGTGAGTTGCCAGGACCTGGGCTGCATGCCCCTCAGACCTCAGGAACAGTAAATCTGGAAGGAAGGCAGTTAATCTCCAATTAGAATGCTAGCATTCACCGTCTCTCACTACTTTTCTGAGCTTGCCAAAAACACAGCAAAGACGCTGCCATAGGTTGGGAACAGAGCCACTGCAAACAGGCGGCCATGTGCCTACCAGTGGCTCTGCTTCTGTAGGAGAGAAAAGGCGCAGCTGACTGATTGGCTGGGCCGTCCTGTTTCCCAGCGGAGACAGAGCCTTTGCCAAAGCAGGCCTCACGGCTCTACTGATTGTTTTTCAGAGCCATGAGTTAAAACTGGTTTTTCTGTTCCTAATTTATGCCATGAGAGCCTTGACTACAACTTAATTGGGAGTTCCAGAATGGTAGAGAAATAGCTACCGAGGTACGCAGTGCTGGCAGAAACCTGGAGTCAGAAACTGTAATTCAAAAAACTTCAGAAAAGCGATTTGCTGAATGAAGGGTGATCCTAACTAAACCTCTCCCCACCAAGTGGCACAGAAAGAAGTCCAGCACTGTCAGGAGCGGAGCGTGGAGATGTTGTGGACATTATCCAGGCCGAGGGGAACAATTTCCAGACCAGCTTTCCCACCTACAGTGCTATCAACATGCCTTCGCCCGACACTCCCACATTTCCGTCACATCCCTCCTGGCCTCCACGAGACTCTCCGCAGCCCTCCTTGCTCCGGCCACAGCAGGGGCAATCCCACCTGACTCCCTGCATTGGTTGATGAAAACCCGCATGGATGAGAGAGAAGAAGCAGGGTCAGGGGTGTAGACAACACCTGGAGGAGGAGAGAAAACTCCAAAACCTGTAATTGGAGTGATGAGTTGAAGATTGCTCCACCTCTGGACTGTTTAGCCCAGAAGTTAAGTGCATTGATGGGGAGATGCATTACATTTTTATTTGTTTATTTTTCTTGAGATGAGCAATTAGCAAACGTAGAACTCCTGAGAGGATACAGGATGCTGCTGGGAAGAAAAACTGTTTGCTGTCCTAAGTGGAATATTTGCTTTTATTAGGAGAGAGATAACAAAAGCCAGGGTTTTTTTTTTCCTGAAATATCCTAGTTTTAAAGGGTATTGATTGTCATAGAATTTCATTTGTTTCTCACCACAGTTCTGTAAAGTAAGCAGATCAGATGATATTAGGTCTATTTTGGGGGGGATTGGGATGCTCAAGACAAAACATGTAGGATCAGCAGAGCTGGGTTCTCACTCCCATTTTTCTGAATACAGATCTAATTTTTTTTTCCATTTGAGCTCACTTATTTTTATTTACCTAGATGCCTAAGCCCAAGAACTTCCTAAAATAAAATAAAATAAAATTGATTTTATTAATATGTTTATTGACGATAACACAAAATATTGTCTTTGTGTATATGTGTGTGCATGTGTATGCATGTTCAGGCGTGTTTAGGGTTCATGTAACATGACTTGGCTTTCAGTTAAGTTATGTATAATCAGGAAGGCCTCTGTCATCATTTTTGAATAAAGAGGTACTAAATAGGTTTGTAAATATCGAATCTGCTTGAAAGGAAATAGAATATAAAAGACTATCTGATTTGCAAACAGTGTTCCTTTCAGGTATGTTCTCATTATTGCAGTAAATGGAGATTCAAAACTAAAGTAAAAATGGTCTGAAATTATTGTTATCTGTTTCTGTTGAGAGTATTTTTCTCTTGAATAACTATCGTTATTCAGTCTAGGTCCTTGCTTCACACTGACTAGCTGTGGCCAAAGCAAACGTCAGTTGAATAGGAATTTACTGCAAGTCTGCTGGGTTTGTTTCAGGCAGCATGTTAAACCCTGAAGTTGTGGCCATATTTACTTATCCCTTTCTCTGGTTGATTTCCATGGGATTGGATTCTAACATACCAGATGTTCTTCTGTGCTCTCTACTGTGTTAGTCAGGATAGCCTCAGTTACAGTGTGATAACAAACAGCCCCCATGTCTCAACAGTTTATCACGAGGAAGTTTGTTTTGTCCCCACAGAAAAATTCACTAAAGGTCCAGGTGATTCTACAAAAGCTTTCTTCTGAATGGTACCTTCATGATTCAGTATCTTCCAGTCTTTATCACCTCAATATGAGACTTCACATTAGGAAGTTGAGAAACAAATTCATTGATATTTCAGGCTTTCTCTTCTAAGCTTTGTCTATAAGCAAAATACATTGATTTTCACAGCCCCAAGGCCATTGTCACATAGCTCCATTTAACTGGGAAGCCATATAGGAAGTAAAGTCTACCTTCTATCCAGGAACAAGAAGACAAATTGATATCAGTAGCCACTGGTAAGGTTTATCACACTGTATCTATATTTGAGAGACCAAAGAAGAGGCTGTAGACAATCACAAACAACAGCATTTGGTAAGAACCAAATGAAGGGAGAACAGAGCTGGAGCAGTTTATAGACTTACTTGGGCTGGGGTTGTCAGGGAGGCAGAGCTAAGCTGGGCCTTGAACCATGAAGAGGAGCTGGAGAGAGGAAAAGGAGCTTCTGATAGGAGGGAGGCTCAGAGGGGTTCTCAAAGAAAGGAACAAAGCAGGTGAGCTATCCTCAGGCCTGCTCTAGGTGAGTGATTCAGCATGGACTGTGTTGTAATAGTGCTAAGTTTTGTAAGCTAAATAAGTTGAGAAGTGAAAGCTGGAGAATAGCAAAAACCCTGTGTGGAGAGGCATCTTTGTAGGACTTGAGTATGCATGGTTTTCCTGGGAAAATCTTGATGAACATCTTAGGGCATTGAAACTTTCCTGAAAAGTATTCCCAGGAAGCCGAGGGGGATGGTAAGGGCCTCATCGTCCATCAATCTGTTTAACCAACTCTTAGAGAATCTCAGCCTCCTTTTTAAAAAAAAAATTGTCAGTTTTATTGGAGTATAAGTTATATCCAATAAAATTTACCCTTTTTCTGAGTACTATGATTTTTAATAAATGCATACAGTTGTGTAAGTACCCACACAATGAAAATAGTGAACATTTATATCACCTGAAAAAGTTTCCTCATGCTCCTCTGTAGTCAATACGTTGTACTTTCTCTACACCCAGCCTCTGGCTACCTCAGCTCTTTGTTTTTGTCCTTATAGTTTTGCCTTTTCTGGAATATTATGTAATGGAAACATATAGTCTGAAGCTTTTTTGAATGTGGCTTATTTCATTTAACATAATGCATTTGTGATCCATCCATGTTGTTACATGCATCAGTAATTCATTTCATTTTATTGCTGAATACTGTTTTCATTCCATGGACGTCCCAGTTTGTTTATTCATTCACCAGTTGAAGGACATTTGGGCTGTTTCCAGTTTGGGGCAATTATGAATAAAGCTGCAATAAACTTTCCCATCTAGATTTTTATATGAACATATATTTTCATTTCTCTTGGGTAAATACCTAGGAGAGGGATCACTAGGTCAAATGGTAAGTGTATGTTTAACTTTATAAGAAATTACCAAACCCATTTCCAAAGCATCTCAGCTCCCCTCTTAATTCCAGCTGCTCCTTGCTCTCATGATGCTCTAGGGAAGTTTTTAAAGGTAATAATGATATTTAATCCTCATATATTCATGAATTTCACAATTTACAAAGCACTTTCTAGCCATTGTTTTATGTGATCCTTGTAGCATCCAAGGTAGGAATGATGCCAGATTTAGAGGCAGGAGATCTGAGCTACGCTTTTCCAAACTTAGATAAATCCTTCAGCTTTCTAGGGCCTCAGTTCCTTGATTTGAATAATGGGAGTGATATTCGTAGGGGACATTACGGGGATAATTGTGATTAAGAGCTTGGATTTAGTGTCAGTCTTGTGTTTGAATCCTAGCATGGCTACTTACTCTCGATATCAGCAAGTTACTTATCTGAGCTTCATGTAAAACAGGAATAATAATAACCATTCATGGAGCCATCTTAATGATTAAATGAAATATATGCAAAGTCCTTAATAGAATGCTCACTGCAGAGTAAGTGCTTCATAAACAACAGTTATTATTACTATTGACAGTATTATTGCTATGGAGAGAGTATGCCTGAAAGTTATACACCAATTGCAAGGTGTTATATGAAAGTGAGCCACTTAGCAATTAATAAAATTAGGATTCAAGATATCCAATATGACTTATATTCCTGGTCATGACACTTCTAACATGCTTGAATTTTTAAGCCCAGAACTCCATCTGGCTCACTACGTGGTCTCTTTAAAATCTTTAAAGGGTTGTTAAAATAATGCATCTTGTGAATCCAGACTGCAAATCTATAGCATCATGCCCTTTTTTGTCTTGGTCTCTCTGGCCTCAGAATGCATTCGTTAAGGCAGAGTCTGATGACTGTGAAAAAAAGAGAAGTCATTCTTACGGCCACAAGGCCTCTAGAAGGAAGCTGTCTAGGGATCCCCTGGCCTGAGGCATTTCAGGGGCCCATTATTGGGGGCCTGTCTGGGCTACTCTTGATGCTACCAAGGCCCTGCGGGGAGTGTGGCATTATAGTAATGAAGGCCACCTGGGGGAGCCTTATGGCGCTGAATAAAGATAGGTTTTATGAGGTACACAGAGTGTTTTATGTACTTTCCTAGAAGTGGCTCTAACTGTGTACACATTCGGTGCTCAGGTGCCACTCGGGCCTGTTGGGCTGGTTGCTACATGGTTAATTAAAGTAACCATGGAGTATGTCGTGCACATCATCACTTGGTCATGAATAGCTCTGTTTGCTTTAACCTTTCATTTTGAAGTAACTTTAAGCTAACAGAAAACTTGCTAAAATAGTCTAAAATCTTCTATATACCATTTATCAAGATTCACCAGTTTTTAACATTTTGCCGCATTTGTTTTACCACACTCTCTCTCTCTCTGTCTCTCTCTCTCCCTCTGTGTGTGTGTGTGTGTCTGTCTGTGTGTGTGTGGTGTGTTTGCATGTGTGTGCTTATTTTGTAATTTTTCTGAACCATTTGAGAATAGTTTACATATATCATGCTCCATTACCTCTTAAGACTTTTGTATGCATTTTCTAAGAAAAATGATATTCTCATATGTAACCCCTGTACAGTTATCAAATTTGGGAAATGTACCATTGATACAAAATTTATATTAAACCTGTGTTGCATATTCTGGTTTGCTCAATTGTCCCAATCATGCCCTTAATAGCATTTTTCCCTCCATTTATAGATCAAGTATAGGGTCACGTATTGCATTTAGCTGTCATGTCTCTTTAGTTTCCCACAATCTGTAACAGTTTCTCAGCCTTGCTGTCTTTCATGTGATTGACATTTTTGAAGACCACAGAATAATTATTTTATAGAATGCTCCTCAATCAAGGTTTGTCTGGATATTTCCTCATGACTGTATTTTGAATATGCATCCCTGGTGGGAATACTATAAAAGGGAGGTTATGTTCTTGTCAGAATATCACATCCAGAAGCCTACCACGTTTATCTGCCCATCAACAATATTGATGCTAATTTTGATCGCTGGTCAAGTGGTTGTTCAATTTCTTTCCTTATAGTTCTGATGTTGTCCTTGCAATTAACAAGCTTTCTCTCCTATATTTAGTGCTCATTTATGATTCCATACCAATATTTACTATGATGATTACGTCTCTTCATTCACATTTATCAGTTGGCAATATATTATCAGGGAAAACCCACTTTCTTATTTGTCTATCCTCTATCATCTGTCAATCTAAGTATATATTCATGAGTTATTAATCAATGGATTATAATCCATTACCCTTCTTATTTATTTTGATGCCAGTAGAAGCCTCTCCAAGCTGGCTCCTGTGTCTTTTTGACATTCTCTCTGTGTTCTTTTGAGAGATCCATTACATCCTGGTACAATAAGATATTCCAGATTTATCCCTTATTTTTGTCACTCCATTCTAGAATCAGTTCTCTCTCCAAGGATCTTTTTTCCTTCTACCAAGGGATGGTATGGAGAAACCAAGATCCAAGTCCTAGTTGTGCTCATTGCTACTGGAGTGTCACTGCTTCTAAGTCCTTTCAGTAGACAGAGCTGGGGGAAAAACTATGTGTATATCTTTAGAAATCACAAATTCATACCAATACCTTCAAATTCCAATCTACCTCCACATGATTCTTCCTTGCCTTCCCTCTTTCCTTATTTCTACCTTCCTTCCTCCACAGTGAAAACCTTGACATCAATTACATTAACGCATTTACAATTCTCAATTCTACAATGCATAGAAGTTACTTTTAGAATTACTAAACCCAAAATACTATGAAAAAATAAAAAACCCTACTCAGAAGAGTTCAAAGTTTGTTTGCAGTTCCATTTCCTCCAGACTGAAGTTATAAATTCATAGAACTGTGTTCCACAGTCATTAGTATTAGTTCTATTTTTTCCATGTGTGATTATTTTATTCATTTTAAATATACAGTGGATTTATGTTTCTTTTTTGCATTTAGTTTGAGTTTTTCCCACCATCTTTGTTAATTTTCTTTTTGAATGTAAAAGAACATCACTATGCTTCCATAAATTCAAACTCTACAGAATTCTATACTCAGAGGAGTGCCCCCCCTTATCCCTGCCCCACTATTGCAGTAAAATAAGTTTATTGTTTATGTTAATCCTTTCCATGTTTCTTTATGCAAACTATTCAGATTTATATGTATTTTTTTATTTCTTTTCTTTTCAAAACAAAAGGTAGCATGATGTATATTCTTTTAACTACTTTTTACGAAGATTCAATATGGCAATAGATAAAAATCCTACCCTCTGCCTTGTTCTTGCTATGGATTTATAATACTTTCATATCGTGGCAAAGCAGAAGATTTTGAAGAACCCCCAAGGCTTAGCATAGAATTGGCACCCTCTACAGATTGTTGGTTAGATATTTAATTAACCTGGTCATTGAAGGGAATGGAGGGACAGCACTGAAATATAACTGAGTGTGTACTGGACTGTTTAACAACTTGCCTGTGTCTCCTGTCACCTTCGGACTGAAGTCTAAACGCCTTAGCTTGGCTTATGTCGGCCTTTAGAATACTTCCCCAGTTCCTTCTTTTTTTACTTGTCCACATAGATCTCATGTAGCTAAAAATCATGAAGTGCTTGATCTGCCTTCTAACATACTCTTTCAGACTTTGAAGAATTTGAAATTCCATTTTAGTCGTGTAGGATTCTCTTTCTGCCGTTTATGCCTGGTCAACATGTAACCATCCTTTCTTACTTAACTTACCTGCAGCCTTCTCTAGGAAGCCCTCCTTAAACTACTCTGGCAAACATTATTTCTCTAACAGCACTTGGTATGCATCACAAATACAGCACTTATTGACCTGTGTTGTAGTCCTTGGTTTACTTTCATGTCTCCCCTGTGAGATTTCAAGTTCCCTGAGACTTAGGACCCTTGGTTATCTCCAATGATTAACACAGTGCCTGCTGAAAATATTTTTAACTGATTCATGAAATTGATAAGAGACTTCCTCTGCCTGGGTATCTGTCTATTTTACATGCCTGATGAATGGTCTCCATAAAATTATCTCTACAGGATTGTTATAAATCAAACATTTTAAGATGCTACAAGACAATGTGATTTTTTTTTTCTCCTTGACCAAATTCATTACTGACAGGAAGGGGGCGCCATTTAACAGCTTGTGGAGAAAGAAAGGCAGCTTTTGTAACTTCTTACTTTTACAGAAAGAGATAGTATTGCTATTCTAGATGAAATTGAAATAGATTTCATATTCCTTTCTGAGATGTCAGTTTACTTAAACTTTGACATTTGAATTGAGAATGAAGGCAAAGATCCCTTATGTAAGCTCTATTGTAAACGTGTGCATAGCATTATTCTTACAAATTCTGGGTGGATTTATGAAAGGTAAGAATGTTGATAAGGAAAAGGAATAATGGTTAATAACTCCTTATTAAATTTATTAGTACATGTTGTACATGTGAATGTGTACATATGTATATTATAGTACAACGTCTGGAATTGGAGGAGGTGTTTCTTTGAAAAAAAAAAAGGACACCAAAGTGTATTTTGTAATGCCTGTTTCCATCAGGATAAAGAGCAACCGGAGAAAAAAAAGCATTTCTATCTGTTTCTTGTGTCACCAGCAGTAAATGCTCTGTAGTAAGCTTATGCACACATTTCAGGGAACTTCGTGCCTGAGACAATGCAGAACCCAGAGTCCTTGGAGGTCCCTTTGGACCACGTGTAGCTCTGAGATCCGAACGATCAGAATGCTCAAGTTGTTCTGTTTAAAGGAGGGATAGTCTTGATAGAAGCCTCTCCATGCAATCTGCTCCTACTATCTTGGTGCCTGTTTCGATCTAAATTGCTTCAAATGCATGGGCCCAGCCCCACAAGGCATAAATAGAGCTTGTTATTGTAAGAGGCAACCTCAAGCCACTCTCTAGTGCAGTTACATAAATAAGACCAGGGCCGGCTTGGAAGGGGTGTAAATCTCTGGCTAAAATGAGAGAAGAGGGAGCCATTCACTTTAAACCACAGTTAACATGCTGACTGAGTTTCCAAATAAACTTTTATCTCTTAAGACTGATTGCTAGTAATAGTTATAAAAATGAGCGTGAGAATGTGGGCAAGGAAGAAGCGACCACACCTTTCCAGATTCTTCAAGGCTGTCTTCATGGGCATTTTCCTAGGAGCAAGGCAGAGGCAGCTCTGGCTTCTGAATGTAATTCAACTTTCTTCCAGACCCAAAGAGGGAGCATTCCCCACCACTTGGCTTCTCTTGTGTCCACCTCCCCCACCCCTTTTTCTTGCCAATCACAGAACCCAGAGCTAAACAGGAGAGATGGCTCAGAAGACAGGTTTTTAGCTAGCCTTTTCCTCCTGCATAAGGGATGCAAAGCCTTCCTGCCTTTGCCTTCAGTGAATTGCACAGAAAAGCTCCAGGAACTCGAAGCAAAATGCCTCATCTTTGTGTCTGCCTTGTCAGTATTGCAACAGGAGTTAGACCGATTGCACTGCCTGCACTTTTGGAACATTTTTCGAGCCAGAAAATGTTGCCGGTAGATTACAGTTGTCAGTTCTCTTACAAAAGTGACAAGGGCAGCATTTCTTTGAGGTGTTATCTTCATCTAGCTTTCTGGTTTGTTTTCACTTGATTTAGAATTGTATTTTTCCTTAAGAACGATCTCTTCTGCTGCCAACATACACAATGCAAAATAGCAAAAATGTGTTTTGTGTTTGAGCTTATTTGATTTTTCGCTCATAATTAAACTAAACTTTTCTGCTTTAGGTTAGACCTTTGCTGTAAAGATCAATGATTATGAATTACTGCTTTTCTCCTACTTTTTAGAATCTGCACATCTTAAAGTAGTTTTCAGCACTTTCAAGGAATTTGGTTCAGTTTATTTTGGGATGACTTGTATTTTTTCCTCCCTCTGAAATAGATATTTTTTTCTTTTCTCCCTCCTTTTGTGTAAGTCATAATACCAATCAAAGAAAGCTTTTTTGAACAAACAAACAAAAACCCTGTGATAATTGAAATATAAGTAGCCAAATGTGATGTCCTGGGAAATCTTTATAAATATGAGATGCAGATTTCCTCTGACATCCTCAAATGCTGGTCATCTTAGGGCACAGTAAAGAATTATGGCTCAATGAACTGCATGCTGACATATAACTAAATAAGTAAATAACTGGAGTGAAGGCAGACTGCTGTTTAACAGCTTCCCCAGTTACGTATACACTTTCAAACAAGCATGAAATGTGGGTCTCTGGACATCACTTAAAAGAACCACAAATAAACAGAATGTGATCCCACACTCCTATTCCTCCTGGACAGTGAGAAAGCTTGGCTGGGAATTGGGGTGGTTTCTGTTGCTCTTCTGTCCCGTGCACTGTAAACACAAACCCTGTCGCTCAGAAAGCTCAGGGTAGTGCTGCTGCTGACAGACCTGGTGAGCCCAGAGAAGTGAGGAGGCAAAGCGTCTGTGACCCGTGGGCTATCGCCTCACCTTTTATTTTGCAGAGAGTCCCACTCCGAACTCAGATATTTCTATTCTAACATCTGGGCTAAGTCAGCCTAGGGGACTGGGAGCCAGATTTACAAATTCTCAAGTGTAGCTCTCTTTTTTCACCTGCAAGATATATGTTAAGCTCAAGCCCTGCAGTCTGGGGTCAAACGGATGACAAAATAATAGCACATATATGTGGAACACATTTCTTTTGCTTTAAACACAACATTAGAGCGAGAAGGCCCATTAGACAGTTTCTATTCTAATTTCCTCTTTCTACACATGAGGAAACAGGCAGAGAACAGAGCTCAAAATAGAGTTCAAGTGTCCTTATCCTTGGCCTGCTGCTTTTTACCTTGACATTTAACTGTCTGTATCAGCTAGTTACCTGTTACTATGCAGCACACTGCCCCCAAATCGAGTGACTTAAAGCAATGATGATTTATTGTTTGTCACGATTCTGTGTCTGCTTGAGCAGTTCTGCTGTATTCACATGGGCTCCCTTATGCAGGCCAGTGGGCTGGAGGCAGGGCTCACCTGCCTCTTGGTCTTTGCTTGGTCTTCCCCCAGACTTCTTTGCAGCATGAGGGTCTCAGGGCACAGATCCAGGAGGGCAAGTCCTCGATGTGTGAGCCCTTATCAAGCCTCTGCTTAGTCTCTTTGCTGATGTCCCGCTGGCCAAGACTGATCTCGTGACCAAAGTCAGAATGAAGGTGGAAGAGGGGCGCACAAAGGTATGGCTATCAAGAGTCGGGGCTGCTGCTGTAAAAATCTGCGGAATAGCTTGTGGCCGCCTTGCCCCAGCAGTGTTTCACATAAGAATGGTGTCCTGAGAAATGTTAAAAGACCTGCCTTGGAAAAAAGATTTCTCTGGTCAAGATTCTGTGCAGTAAATCCCAAAGACTTTAATGTGCTAATGTGCACTGTGCCCCAGCCCACATTAGAAGAGAAGAGGAAGAGGAGAAAATGGCATTTCCAAATGTATTTGATCCAGATTTCCTTTTCCTTGTGAAACGGCTGTTAACACCATAGAAAATAGTTTTTAAAGCAGTGGCCTAGGGCATTAAGAATGAGTCCTCCTACCTTTCTGCCCTTCCCCTTCCAGATACTCAGTCCATGGAGCTTCCGGATCAGATGCTAATTTGTTGACATCGTGCATTTGCACAGGGCCAGGCAGGGGTGGGTAAACAAAGGCTGAAGTGCCTGAAGCTCATGGACTACACTGCCTTGGCACAGCCCTGGGACTTTGAGACAGAAAACGACTATTCTAAGTCAGAACATATGTTCCTTCCCTAGGAGCTATATAATCCCAAAGAACATTGTTCTGCATTAGAAAGCTAGTTCCTGAATATGTCAGATACTGCAGAAAAAAGTGTCTGATATTTTCTGCCTGTCCTGGGTTTTTATTTTAAAACACTCACTCCGAGTAAGCATAGAATTATCATTTTCTTCAAAATATCCTATTTTTCATAGTAAATCCCATTTTCAATGTGTGACGCATGCACAGTGCAAAAATTAAAGCAGTGCCCATGGCTATACAGTGAAAATTAATCTCCTTCCCATCCCTAGTTCTCCCCAGAGGCTGTCACCAATACCTGTTTCTCATATGTCTTTTCAAAGATAGTCTATGTTTATACAGGAATATATATACAAATAGCACCATAATACATGTGCTACTCTGCCTTATTTTACTTTAAAAAAAAACAACTTCATCAGAGACCAGTCTTTACAAATAGATGGATAGTTAGCTAAAAGAACATCTAGAATTTTCCACAGAATTTTAACATTGACCATTGCATTTGAACTTCATAGATGCCTTGAAACTCTTCTGGTTTTCAGATTCATGTCTTTTCACTTTTTACTAAACTATATTATAGGTCATAAATTTCAGTTAACTACAACCAGCCATTCTGTTTATGTTCTCTGTCTATATTGTCTGTTCCAGGCTGTTGATGTGACCATGAGGACCTTCCCTCAGTCCTAAAACAGTAGGTTGGTAACAAAGTAGTGGCAGAATGAACCTAGAGCCAGCCCCCAAGACTCCACTTCATTTTTCTGAGTCTTAGTTTCTTATTTCGTAAAAATGAAGATAACCACAGTGGCCCTGTAGAGAGTTATGATAATAAAATGTGAAAATATGTTTGGAAGTATTTAGTAATCTCCAGGTGTTATATAGCTATTATCCAATTCAAGTTAAATACCGATAGAATTGCTATAATCAAGGCACCCTTGCTTTTTTAGAGTGTAGATCTCCCAAGCACCCAACTGAGGCCAAGAATGAATGAAATTCCAAAAATGCAAATCTGATCATGTTGCTGCCCTTTTAACAGCTCTGCAGTGGATTATCACTACCCAAGTGAGCTTGCAAGGCTTTACGTGATTGACCTTGCCCGTGTCTTCAGCTTCATGTCTCATCAGCTAACTCCAACCCACCCCTGTTTTCTCCTGTACTTCAAGAGAATAATCTTTTATTTCCTAAATACTGTCTGTGACTCTGGTTCTTTGCACAAACAAGTCTCTCTGCCTAGAAGATTCTTTTTCCATGACAAGTGGAACCCCTTCCATACAGGCACACACCTGTCCTGTCCTGTCCCCCCCGCCCCGCCCCCTCCTACAGGTCCTCCAGGAGCATCCAGAGCATCAAGTCTTCCAAGGTTGAGGACTGATCCCAGGAGGGGCAATGCTTCATTTCTTGACTCTTCAAAACACTGCTGAATTCAGTAGCTATACATGAAACATTTTTTTGATTGAAAGGACAAATATAATAGTTAATACAATAAGGCAGTCAGTGCTCTGGACAACATTTTCTGTGTCCTGGGAAGGGGGAAGTGTGCCCTATGGAGCAAGATAAAGTGAGGGGACTGATATATTTAAATAGTAAAATGCTTTTATTTCAGGAAAGGAAACCAAATGATAGTCTTTACTAAGAAAAGGCCGTTATCATATAATCTTCCCTTCCAGACTCTTTTCTAGAGAAAAGGGCATCCTCGATGTAAAAACTGAGGAATAATCCTGGGCATGGTGGGTGGTGGAGAGTGTGAAGGAATCAGGACAGAGAAGGCAGCTGGGGAGTTGTTTGAGGTGCCAGCTCCAAATCCAGCCACACACTATGAAATTGAACCAGCCTAATCCCCGGCTCTGGAATGAGGTGTGGTTCTGAGAGGGAATCTAGGTCTTGGACAACGATGATACCCTGATATTATCAAGGCACTGTGTGATCCTGTGCGTGTGTGTACGTGGGTGTGTGGGATTAGTATTGGGAATCTGGAAAGTCTTGGGAAGAAAATCTGTGGTGTAAAAGTCTGCATGTTTGGTTTGCCAGCATGAGAGTGACAGAAAAACAGTGAGAAGAAATAACCATATCCAGTCATTGAATTCCATTGACCTATTTAATATAAATTATCTAATAGGTCCCTATGATAAAATACTACTTTGATTAAAGATCAACACAGCTCTTTGTTATTGTCTTAAAATTTCTTCTCTTCTTTCTCCTGCTCTTTGTCTCTGGGTTTCTTTGTGTGTGTACACCTGTGTGTGTGTGTGTGTGTGTGTGTGTGTGTATGTGTGTGTGTGGTGTGTATGTATTGAAGCTTTTGTGGATGTAAATATTCAGAATAACTTTAAAATGTTTTAAATGCCAGGAAACCTCCTAACAGTATTGGTTGCTAAAATAAGGGTCACTTTTTATACGAATTTAAGCGTTCAACAACATTTTTAAAGTTTGTTTTTCTTTTTATTTTCTAAAGTTTGGATTGGAACAGCCTGCTTTGCATATATCTGAAAGAAGTTTATGAGAAACCAGAGTCCATATTAGAAAATATTAACCGATCATGACCTTGTTAAAATAATCAAATGGTGGTGTCATAAACAATATTAAACATCCAGTGAGGTTTGTTCCTGCATTTCAACCTTCATGGTAAATCATCAGAGTACTGCAGCCTTGTAGAAAAGCAGCAGTAACCTCTCAAAGAGTAGGAAGCTTGCTTGAGTGGAGCACAAGGATCGTGCAACACCCTTTCCATACAGCGTGGGGTGACAGTGAGATTGTCCCGGGGGAAGTGTCTGCAGGAGGGTTGGGGAGATGATGGAGCTGGGGGTTTAATACTCTGATTTTTAGACTTGAGCAGGTTGATATGGTGCATATTGCTGATATGTGAAAAATTTTGAAAGATACCATTTCCCAAAGTGCCCAAGAGGACTTCACTCATAGACAACACCCTTCAGAAAGTGGTGCCACCAACAGTGACCTTACCCGAGGGACAGCAAAGCGGGTGGGCAACAGCTTGCGCTCTGATACGTGGCAGAGGTCTGTTTGGATTTCAGTCTCGTCATTTATTAGTTGTAGGAACACGGGCAGTATACTTAATTTCTCTTACTTCGTGTTTCTTCATATTTGAAATGTGTATAATAGCACTAATTGTTACTTGTCGCTTGGTTGTCCTGGGATCAAACGGGGAAATTAGTGTATGCATGGCATGTAAAAAGTGCTCCAGAAATGTTAACATCATATTTAGTTCCGGTATCACTTTCATAGGATAGTTCAGGTTTTTGTTAATTTTATTTTTAAAGTAATGTGCACACATGGTTTAAAGATTCAATTAGTTCTACAAGGCTTATCATAAGATATGGTAGGTCTCTGTCCCCTGCCTGTCTCTCCCCTCTCACCCTCCCTTCCCATTTCCTTCCCCCAGAGAAAATCACTTTCAATTCATTTAGCTTGTTCTTTTGGTATTTACCTCCTTATCTCTAAATCAGAGCTTCTCAAACAGTAAGCAGCAAATACATTACAGGTGTCAGGAGATATTGATCCTTTCTGCCCTCAGGGAGGTCAGGTAGAACCTGGGGTGGCCTGATCCCCTGTCTCATTGCCTCCAATCTCAATTGTCCTTTCCATTTGTTCCTGTGTGCCTTATAAATGTGTGTGTGTGTGTGTGTGTGTGTGTGTGTGTGCGCGCACACACACGGGCTGTCTTGAACAAGATTGGGAAGCATTGCTAAATATAGTGCTACTTACAGATGTTTCCGTTTAGGCATTAAGCACTGACTTCACAACACACCCATACACACACACATTTCCTGTTTCTCCCCCTCTTCCAATTTAGTTCTCATAATTTTGCTTATATGAATATTTTATTGTTTCCTCTATTATGACTAGGTAAATCCTGAATCATGTACTAAATCATAATTTCTTCTCCTTTTCTGCACAATTTTCTCTTTAGTGAATACTTGTCTTGATTTTTTTCTTTGTTGAGTTTCCTCTGTACTTACCACTAATTTAGCCCAAATTCTTCACCAGTTGTCAAAATCTTCAAGTATTCTTTAATACCTGTATTTTATATTCTAGAAGAAAGATCTCAACCAAATCCTAAACATCTGCTTCTAATGGATTCTGTTGTCTTCTCCTCTTGGTGTACATCTTTTATTATCTTGGGGACTTTCTATTTCCAGAATTGGATTCACTCTTACTATAGTTACATCTTCTGTTTTGATCGCTTCCTTCTTTTACTGGACCACATTATCCAGTAGTTCTAGAAAAAAGGGGTAATGGGAAGTTATACTCTTTAAAGAGCATGGTGTGCCTTAAAATGTCATTATTCTAGTGTCACCCTTGATGGAAAGTTTGGTTGGGTGTACAATTTTAGGTTGTAACTCATTTTCCCTCAAAATTTGAAGGCTCTGGTTCATTGTTGTCTACCTTCCTGCTCTGTTACTGCAAAGTCCAAAGCTATTTTTGATTCCTCATCTATTGTATGTGACTACTCATTTCTCTCTGGCAATGTGTATGGTCTTTGAATTTCAAGATGATATATATTGGTATGAGTCTGCTTGCATTCACTATGCCAGGCATTTGGCAATTCATATTGTTCTGAATAGTTTTGATATAGTTTTTCACTGATGATTTCCTTTCTTCCTTTTTAACAGTGTTTTCTTTCTGGAACTCCTATTATTTGGATATCAAAAATTCTAGGCTGATTTAAGTTTTCATAATCATCTCTTCTATTTTCCATCTCCTAGAGATTTTGTCCTGCCTTTTGGGAAATTTACCTAATTTAATCTTGCAATTCTACTGTGTTTTTCATTCCTGTTATTATATTTACTTCCAAGACCCTTTTAATATTGTCAGAATGTTTGTTTTTTATAAAGTACATCCAGTTCCTACTTTATGAATGTAATACACAAATAACGACTTTTGTTGAAGTTTTTTCTTGCGTTTTTAAATTATTTCCAAGTTGCTTTTCTTCTTCACTTGCTCTTATGTCCCTATGTTTCATGTCAGCATCTTTTCTGAATGGTCTAATTGGATTTTAGAGTGATTCTTTTAAAGGCTAATGTGAAATTCTGAGTGCTTTGGTGGAGTTTGTCAACCAGAGTCTTCAAAGTAGAGAGATGATCTGGATGGGCTGCCTTGTGGAAATTCTTAATGCCAGTACCTTTGTATCTTCCTTCCTGGGCTAGTCAGATTCCCAAAGACAATTTTCCAGTCTTTTCCTGACAGGATACCAAGTTGATTTTCAGTGTTCTACAACTCCATCAGTGATAGAAGACTAGGAATGAGGTAGTATGGTGGATCTCAGCACCCAGCGTGTAAATGTGCACATAATCTTGGTAACTGCAGAAAGGTAATACCATCCTCGACTGTGCTTGTGTTTCCCTGTCCAAAGGCCTTCTGTTTATTTGGACCTGGGGAGAGAATGTGGGGATTTAAGTGTTTCTTAAGCAAACTTTCAGGGGTTTCCCACTTTTTAACCCTAACCCTCACTTCCATCCTTGGAGGTAACTGGTGCTGGACATTCCTGAATTAGAGGGAGGGGGTTCTGCCTTAAGTGCGGTCACACTTTAGCTTTTCCTACTGCTAACTTGGAATTCATATTACTCGGGTTTCCTCATTTAGCACGAGTTTCCAAAGTTTTGTTGCTGTTTTCTCTTCCATTAATTTTTTGCATTTGGTTTTATGCCTTAAACATATTTCCTTCATGTCATTTTCTTAGTGCTTCGGGAAGGTGCAAGAGTACATGCGTGTGTTTATTTTGCTGCCTTCACCTGGAAATCTCCCTTGGGTTTTTCACTTCCATCTCTTTGATTATTCTGTCGTTTCCAGTTGTAATGTCTTTCTGTTGACCTTCTTTCCCTTCACTGACGCCCAGCCCTAGCCATGGCTGCATGCTCAAGCCTTTGTTAATAGCTCTAGCCCACAGGAATACCTTATTTACTTTGCCCTCAAAGCAATTTGATTTTTCTCTACTTAGTGTCTGAATTTTCACAAGCCTCTGCTGTTGAAACTACTAATACTACTATTTCTAATAATAATATTGATAATAATAATGTAAAAGAACACTTTTACTAAAATGTTTAGTATTTAGCATTTACTAAATGCTAAGCACTATTCTACCTGCTATACATACAGTGTCTTACCTCATTCTTACAAAAGTTCTTTCAGTTAGATGCTGTTTTTCTTTCCATTTTATAGCCTGGAAAATTGAGGCACTCAGAAGCTAAGTAAACTGCCCCCAAATCACACAACTCATAATTTGTGGAGCCAGATTTTAAAATGCAACTGTCTGATTCCTGTGTCTTTCTTAATTATTTGAAATAGTTATGAGAAGAAAGTACTATTATGTCTATTTCACACATGAGGAAATAGTCGTCTAGAGAGTCTACATGATCTTCCCAAAGTTCCTTTATGGCCAGCAGGAGATAGAACCAAAGTTCTGTAATAACAACTCCAGGACTGTACCAAGATATCACATTACCAAAATCAGTAATGCCCTTTCCTAATTAGCAAAATGTTATGTCTCACTGTTTCAGGTTTTCTCTAAATTGTTGATGAACTGATTAAATACTTACCATGTGCTGCATGCAAATGCAATATGTGGTGTTAAAAATACATTTCTAGCATTTCAGCATTGAATTACAGTTTGAGAACATTTAATCCAACTGCCTTGTCTGGCAGATACAGGTGATACTCAAAGAAGCTGAGTAACTTGTCCAAGCTTACATTGCTAATTACTAAAGAGGCAGTGTTAAAACCCAGTCACCCAATGTACTCTTACTTGTACATAATAAAATACCTTTCAAATGACTCATATTGCTAACAACTCAAAAAATAAACAGCATTTTTTTCTAGAGCGTTTGTTTAGTTTAGCTGAAAATCACATTATAGAGTATATTTTTTTTCTTACAAATAAAGTTTCTTTGTGTCAGATATTTTCCATAATAAACTAGAGTTGTTTTCCAGCTGATGTATTTTGGCCCCTAAAACATGATAGAAATCACACAACAGAGCAAACTCACAAATATCTATATTGTTTCAAAATGTTTTGTTTTTTCCTGCTAAAGCATGGGTGACTAGGAAAAAGAGGTCACTGGTATCAATGCAGCCCTGAAACTTAAAATACTACAAATCAGAAACAGCGTTTCTTCTCTTCTTGATTCACAGAAGTGGGCCTGTGTTCTATGTGCTGTCTCTTTAAACTCAGTCTTGGGTTTTATCTCAGTTCCAAGGTAAATATTCTTTAAAAGTCCAAATCTCTTAGCTGTTCCTTTAAAAGGTTTATCTTGTGCACGTATTGCTTGTTTATTTAGCAACCCTATGAAGCTATTGAAGTGTTTGTTTAGTAGTCTTTCTAAATTATTTACGGTGAGTGCCAACTAATCTTCGGTCACAGTGAATTTCACGTTCTGGGAATCACTGGGCTGATTGATTATATTTCCAATTGGGAATTTCTACAAAGTGTTGAGGCTTACATTAGTGTCACATCTACAAGCATCTTTCTGCAGGAGAAGTGAGCTAGATTTTGCACACTTGATCTTATTCCCAAAGGAAAGACTTTGGGAAACCAGTGTGCCTGTGGATATTGGAAAGGTATTAGTGACCCCCGTATTCATTTATTTCTCTCTTCCTTTCTTAATTGTTAGGGTGGAAGTAGAGAGCCGAGGGGACCTTAGTCAGGCACTCCAAAACAACTGGAAAAGTAATGAAGACAGGAAGCAAAATATACAAATTCACAGCAAATATGTTTTGTAAGAAATGTCAACAACACAGGGGAAATGCAGTCTTTGGCTCCTCGTCCTATCTTAAGTCTTGGCAGTTTTACAATTCGGGGCAAATGACCAGCATACCCTGAGCTGCACTTCCCTAGTTCACGAAAGGGCCTCAGTACTTTTAAGAAAAGGGAGTGTTCAACTTCGTCTTTGAGGGCAAAGATTAGAATCATAGAATGTTAGCACTCAGAGGGAATTCATAGATCATCTACTTTCTAGTTCAGTCTCTTTGTTTCATGGTTGAGGTCGCTCTGAGGCCAAGAGAAAGGATATAAGTTTTCCGGAGTCATACCATAAGCTAATGGCAGGGCATTGATCAAAACCCACCCAAATCTTGATTCCCAGACGACAATGTCAGCAATAATGCATTAAAATGCAACTAAAATCCCAGCTACTTAACTTGGCTGACCTCGTCTTCTGTCACTCTCCTCATTATTCCCTCTGCTCCTGCCACACTGGCCTTCTTGATCCTGGGACACAGCAACACATTTCCTGTCTCCAGATTTTGGAGATGGTTGTTCTCTGGGTCTGCAATGCTGCCTCCTACCTTCGCCCATCTTGTCTCATCCTGGGTGTTCTTCTGTCAATCAGATCTGAGTCTGTCTGAATGCCATCTCCTCAGTGAGCCCTTCCCTGACGAGGTAATGCTAGGTGGCTTCCCAGGATCTCGTTATCATATTATCATATTTTATTTCTCATCATAGGACCGACCATAACCCAGTTTTGGCTGTGGTTGTTCCCCTAATGGGATGGAAGCTCCATGAGGGTATTGATTTTGCTTGTTGTGTTCCTCAGTGTCCAGGACATGCCAAGAATATACAGTAGACACTTATTAAATAAACAAAGCAATCATTTGAAAATATGCATAGTCAAAAAATTTCACTGTCACCATACAATTTGTCAGATATTTGTTTTCTATACTTGAACGTCACCAAGCTCTGGGGTTTATTCTTAACCAAACTTTATAAATGTACATATTTCAAAATAATATATAATACATAAATTTATATATGAAAATGCATGCATACATATATATACATAAGATTTAAATATTGGATCCTATCTAGTTAACCAAATATTGACATCAAAAGGGAAGAGTGATGCACATTTTATGATTTCTTATTGCACAGAAAATTGTTTTCCTGGGGGCATCTTTGTATTGTGCAGGAACCCCAGTTCTTGGAAAATTTGAGCCTCCTATGGTGTTATTAAGAGAACAGCCACTGACTTGGGGATGCAGAGACTGGTAATGTCCACCACATGCATCAGCAGCTTCACATCTGAGCAGCTTGGAGACACAGGGGCCTCTAATAAGGATGGTGCTCACCACTTCCACATAACCAACAGGATCCAGTGTTCGTTGTCTTTCTGCCTGGAACTTCCTTGATGTGAGAGTGATGTGTACATTTCTAATTTCACTCCTTCTAACTTGACAGGCTTAGGGTAGCCTGGGTGGGAATAGAAAAAACCCAAAAGGAGTGGTAAAGGCCCGTTTTCACTGTTCCTGCCTCTCACTCCCCACACACACTCAGACAAGAGATGCTCTCCCTATTTGAAATTGTAAAGACACTGTTAGTTGTCTAAGTACTTTCTTGTCAAGTACTAAGTGTCACATTTTAAATATCTAATATTTGGTCTAATCTGGATAGCTTATTCTCGGCTCTTAAGGAGGGAGAACTGGAGTACAAAGGGGACTGTGACTCCTCTGACTTCCATCAAAGGGGAAGCAGAGTCTGTCTTTTTCTGTCCATCTGAATACTTCTTCTACAGAAAAAAAAGGGGGAGGGGAGAGCCCTGTTTTGTAGACAAATCAATCAATTTACTCCAAAAGTGTCATGAAAGCGATAGAATCATAAATCTCTCAGTGCAATTCACATCTCTTAAATGTCATTGGGGCAAAACTTGCTATCCCTTGCTAGGAACTCATCCCACAACACTCTTATTCTAAGGCACACATGAAACTTGACAACTAGCCTCCAAGTAAGCTCATCCTACAACACTTGACCGATATCCCTACCTCCTGACAGGACACATGGGGGCACATCACAGGAGATGGGAGAGCATCCCCTCCCTGCTGTCACAACCCATGTTTGAGCGTCACCCCACATCTGTAACAACCTGTGTGTGTGTGTGTCACCTCACATGTCACAGTCCCTGTCTGATGTCCCCAACTCTTATCAGGAAGCAAGGACCTGGGATCCTTTTAAATTAGTGATTCTACCCTGGGTTCTGGAGTGAAAGAGAATTTGTGTGCACCATTCAAGGGTGGAGTCTCTATTTCCCACAGGCCTCTGGGTCTCTCAGAAGTAAGCCTTGTGGGACATCAAAGACAAATACTCTGGGGGCTCATCTTCCTGGTGCAGGACCTCCAGCCTAGGAAACTCAGTGTGGGGTTCAGAGCCCTCACTCCCTGGGAAGAACCTGTGCAATTGTAGTTGTAATTTTTTCCACACTACCAAAATTCTGTGGTTTCTCCCCAGTGCCACAGAGGTATTCATTACCTCTATTGACAAGACGCCTATTAGCTCTATAAAGATAACGAAGCACTCTTCTCACAGCACCACAGTCACCATTAGGATACACTTTGAGTCAGACTAGTATTTGAGTATTGTCTCTGTAAACAGGAGGGAAACATCAGATTCAGACTCTCCGTTTTCCTTTTAAAAAGAGTAGGTGCATGACGCCGGAAACACAAGCGACAGAAGGCAAACAAATAAATTGGGCTTCATAAAAATTTAAAACTTTTGTGTTTCAAAGTCATCACCATCAAGAAAATGAAAAGACATCCACAGAATGAGAGACATTTGCAAATCACGTCTGATGATAGTTGTATCTAGACTATATAAAGAATGCTTTTATCTCAATAATAAAAATACTGCTCAGTTACAAGTGGGATCTGAATAGACAGATCTTTTTCCAAAGAAGATATACAAATGGTCAATATGTACCTAAAAAGATGCTCGACATCATTAATTCCCTATCCTCCCCTCTACCTCCTCCAGGCCTTAAGAAACTGCTAATTTACTTCCTGTCTCTATACAATAAATTTTCCTGTTCTAAGCATGTCATGTAAATGGAATCATTCAAATATGTTCGTTTGTGACTGATTTCTTTCATGCAGTTTAAAGTTTTCAAGGTTCATCCATATTGTAGCATGTATCGATATTTCATTTTTTTAAGAACTTTTATTGAGATACAGTTAACAGATAATAAACTGCATATATTTAGAGTGTACAATTTGGTATCCCAATCTCCCAATTCATTCCCCCCCAACCCTCCCAGCTTTCCCCACTTGGTGTGCATATGTTTGTTCTCTACATCTGTGTCTCTATTTCTGCCTTGCAAACTGGTTGATTTGTACCATTTTTCTATAGTCCACATATATGTGTTAACATACAATATTTGTTTTTCTCTTTCTGACTCACTTCACTCTGTATGACAGTTTCTAGGTCCATCCACGTCTCTAAAAATATCCCAGTTTCATTGCTTTTTACAGCTGAGTACTATGCCATTGTACATATGTACCACATCTTCTTTATCCATTCATCTGTTGATGGACATTTAGGTTGCTTCCATGTCCTGGCTATTGTAAATAGTGCTGCAATGAACATTGGGGTTCATGTGTCTTTTTTAATTATGGTGTTTTCTGGGTATATGCCCAGCAGTGGGATTGCTGGGTCATATGGGAACTCTATTTTTAGTTTTGCAAGGAACCTCCATACTGTTCTTCATAGTGGCTGTATCAATTTACATTCCCACCAACAGTGCAAGAGGGTTCCCTTTTCTCCACACCCTCTCCAGCATTTACTGTTTGTAGATTTTCTGATGATGCCCATTCTAACCAGTGTGAGGTGATACCTCATTGTAGTTTTGATTTGCATTTCTCTAATAATTAGTGATGTTGAGCAGCTTTTCATGTGCCTCTTGGCCATCCGTATGTCTTCTTTGGAGAAATGCCTATTTAGGTCTTCTGCCCACTTTTTGATTGGGTTGTTTGTTTTTTTGATATTGAGCTGGATAAACTGTTTATATATTTTGGAGATTAATCCTTTGTCTGTTGATTCATTTGCAAATATTTTCTCCCATTCTGAGGGTTGTCTTTTCATCTTGCTTATAGTTTCCTTTGCTGTGCAGAAGCTTTGAAGTTTCATTAGGTCCCACTTATTTATTTTTGTTTTTATTTCCATTACTCTAGGGGGTGGATCAAAAAAGATCTTGCTGTGATTTATGTCGAAGGGTGTTCTTCCTATGTTTTCCTCTAGGAGTTTTATAGTGACTGGCCTTACATTTAAGCCTTTTATCCATTTGGAGTTTATTTTTGTGTATGGTGTTAAGGAGTGTTCTAATTTCATTCTTTTACATGTAGCTGACCAATTTTCCCAGTACCACTTATTGAAGAGGCTGCCTTTTCTCCATTGTATATCCTTGCCTCCTTTGTCATAGATTAGTTGACCATAGTTTATGTCTGGGCTTTCTATCCTGTTCCATTGATCTATATTTCTGCTTTTGTGCCAGTACCATACTGTCTTGATCACTGTAGCCTTGTAGTATAGCCTGAAGTCAGGAAGCCTGATTCCACCAACTCCATCTTTCCTTCTCAAGATTGCTTTGGCTATTCAGGGTGTTTTGCATTTCCATACAAATCATAAAATTTCTTGTTCTAGATCTGTGAAAAATGCCATTGGTAATTTGATTGGGATTGCATTGAATTTGTAAATTGCTTTCGGTAGTGTAGTCATTTTCGCAACGTTGATTCTTCCAATCCAAGAACATGGTATGTCCCTCCATCTGTTTGTGTCATCTTTGATTTCTTTCATTAGTGTCTTATAGTTTTCTGAGTACAGGTCTTTTACCACCTTAGTTAGGTTTATTCCTAGGTATTTTATTCTTTTTGTTGCAATGGTGAATGGGATTGTTTCCTTAAATTCTCTTTCTGATCTTTCATTGTTAGTGTATAGAAATGCAAGAGATTTCTATGTGTTAATTTTGCATCCTGGAACTTTACCGAATTCATTGATTAGCTCAAGCAGTTTTCTCGTGGCATCTTTAGGATTTTCTATCTATAGTATCATGTCATCTGCAAACAGTGACAGTTTTACTTCTCCAATTTGGATTCCTTTTATTTCTTTTTTTTCTCTGATGGCTGTGGCAAGGACTTCCAAAACTATGTTGAATAGTAGTGGCGAGAGTGGACATCCTTGTCTTGTTCCTGATCTTAGAGGGAATGCTTCCAGTTTTTCACCATTGAGAAGGTTGTTTGCTGTGGGTTTGTCTTATATGGCCTTTATAATGTTGAGGTAGGTTCCCTCTATACCCACCTTCTGGAGAATTTTTATCATAAATGGGTGTTGAATTTTGTCAGAAGCTTTTTCTGCATCTATTGAGATGATCATGTGGTTTTTATCCTTCAATTTGTTAATATGGTGTATCACATTGATTGATTTGCGTATATTGAAGAATCCTTGCATTTCAGGGATAAACCCCACTTGATCATGGTGTATGATCCTTTTAATGTGTTGTTGGATTCTCTTGGCTAGTATTTTGTTGAGGATTTGTGCATCTAAATTCATCAATGATATTGGTCTGTAGTTTTCTTTTTTTGTAGTATCTTTGTCTGGTTTTGGTATCAGGGTGATGGTGGGCTCATAAAATGAGTTTGGGTATGTTCCTTCCTCTGCAGTTTTTTGGAAGGGCTTGAGGAGGCTGGGTGTTAGCTCTTCTCTAAATGTTTGATAAAATTCACCTGTGAATCCGTCTGTTCCTGGACTTTTGTTTGTTGGGAGATTTTTAATCACAGTTTCAATTTCATTCCTTGTGATTGGTCTGTTCATATTTTCTATTTCTTCCTGATTCAGTCTTGGAGGGTTATACCTTTCTAAGAATCTGTCCATTTCATCCAGGTTGTCCATTTTATTGGCATATAGTTGCTTGTAGTAGTCTGTCATGGTGCTTTTTATTTCTGCGGTATCCGTTGTAATGTAACTTCTCCTGTTTCATTTCTAATTATATTGATTTGAGTCCTCTCCCTCTTGCTAGAGGTTTATCGATTTTATTTATCTTCTCAAAGAACCAGCTTTTAGTTTTATTGATTTTTGCTGTTGTTTTCTTTGTTTCTATTTCATTTATTTCTGCGCTGATCTTTATGATTTCTCTCCATCTACTAACTTTGGGTTTTGTTTGCTCTTCTTTCTCTAGTTTCTTTAGGTGTAAGGTTAGATTGTTTATTTGGGATGTTTCTTGTTTCTTGAGGTAGGATTGTATTGCTATAAACTTCCCTCTTAGAACTGCCTCTGATGCATCCCATAGGTTTTGGATTGTTGTGTTTTCATTGTCACTTGTCTCTAGGTATTTTTTGATTTCCTCTTTGATTTCTTCAGTGATCTCTTGGTTATTTAGTAGAGTATTATTTAGGCTCCATGTGTTTGTGTTTCTTACAGTTTTTTTCCAGTAATTGATTTCTAATCTCATAGCATTGAGGTTGGAAAAGATGCCTGATACAATTTCAATTTTCTTGAATTTACCAACGCTTGATTTGTGACCCAAAATCCTGGAGAATGTTCCATATGCACTTGAGAAGAATGTGTAATCTGCTGTTTTTGGATGTAATGTCCTATAGATATCTATTAAATCAAGCTGATTTATTGTGTCATTTAAAGCTTGTGTTTCCTTATTAATTTTCTGTGTGGATGATCTGTCTTTCGGTGTAAGTGGGGTGTTAAAGTCCCCCACTATGATTGTGTTACTGTCCATTTCCTCTTTCATAGTTGTTAGCATTTGCCTTATGTATTGAGGTGCTCCTATATTGGGTGCATATATATTTATAATTGTTATCTCTTCTTCTTGGATGGATCCCTCGATCTTTATGTAGTGTCCTTTCTTGTCTCTTGTAACATTTTTTATTTTAAAGTCTATTTTATCTGATATGAGTAGTGCTACTTCAGCTTTCTTTTGATTTCTGTTGGCATGGAATATCTTTTTCCATCCCCTCACCTTCAGTCTGTATGTGTGTCTAGGTCTGAAGTGGGTCTCTTCAAGACAGCATATATATGGGTCTTGTTTTTGTATCCATTCAGCCACTCTGTTTCTTTTGGTTGGTGCATTAATCCATGTACATTCAAGGTAATTATTGATATGTATGTTCCTATTACCATTTTCTTAATTGTTTTGTTTATGTTTTTGTAGGTCCTTTTCTTCTCTTATGTTTCCAGCTTAGAGAAGTTCCTTTAGGATTTGTTGCAGTGGTTTGGTGGTGCTGAATTCTCTTAGCTGTTGCTTGTCTGTAAAGCTTTTGATTTCTCCGTCAAATCTGAATGAGATCCTTGCTGGACAGAGTATTCTTGGTTGTAGGTTCTTCTCTTTCATCACTTTAAATATATCATGCCACTCCCATCTGGCTTGCAGAGTTTCTGCTGAGGAATCAGCTGTTAACCTAATGGGAGTACCCTTGTATGTTATTTGTCGTTTTGCCCTTGTTGCTTTTAGTAACTTTTCTCTGTCTTTAATTTTTTCAGTTTGACTACCATATGCCTTGGCGTGTTTCTCCTTGGGTTTATCCTGCCTGGGACTCTCTGCGCTTCCTGGACTTGGGTCACTATTTCCTTTCCCATGTTAGGGAAATTTTCAACTATAATCTCTTCCAATATTTTCTTGGGTCCTTTCTCTCTCTCTTCTCCTTCTGGGACCCTTATAATGCGAATGTTGGTGCGTTTAACATTGTCCCAGAGGTCTCTTAGGCTGTCTTCAGTTCTTCTCATTCTTTTTTCTTTATTCTTTTCTGCATCAGTGGTTATCACCATTCTGTCTCCCAGGTCACTTATTCTCCCTTCTGCCTCCGTTAATCTGCTGTTGGTTCCTTCTAGTGTATTTTTCATTTCGGTTATTGTGTTGCATATCTCTGTTTGTTTGCTCTTTAATTCTTCTAGGTCTTTGGTAAACATTTCAGTCTTTGCATCCAGTCTCTTTTCAAAGTCCTGGATCATCTACAGTATCATTATTCTGAATTCTCTTTCTGTAAGGGTGCCTATCTCCTCTTCATTTAGTTGTTTTTCTGGGGTTTTATCCTGCCCCTTCATCTGGTACAAAGTCTTTTGCCTTTTCATTTTCTCTATCTTTCTGTGGTTGTGGTTTTCAGTTCTACAAGACAAAATATTGCTGATACTGTTTGATACTGCTGTCTGTCCTCTTGTGGAGGAAGCTATCTAGGAGGCTTGTGGGTGCTTCCTGATGGGAGGGACTGATGGTGGGTAGGGCTGGGTGGGCGGAGCTCAGTACAACTTTAATCTGCTTGTCTGCCAATGGATGGGGCTGTGTTCACCCCTTGTTTGTTGTTTGGCCTGAGGTTACCTAGCACTGGAGCTTACAGGCTCTTTGGTGGACTCTGGGAGGGCTCATGCCAATGAGCACTTCCCGGAACCCCTGCTGCCAGTGCCTCTGTCTTCTCAGTGAGCCACAGCTGCCCCCCACCTCTGCAGGCAACCATCCAACACCAGCAGGTAGGTCTGGTTCAGTCTCCTATGGGGTCACTGCTCCTTCCCCCTGGGTCCTGGTGGGCACACTTTTTTGTGTGCCTTCCAAGAGTGGAGTCTCTGTTTCCCCCAGTCCTGTGGAGGTCCTGCAATCAAATCCCGCTGGCTTTAAGAGTCTGATTCTCTGGGGATTTCTCCTCCCGTTGCTGGACTCCCAGGTTGGGAAGCCTGATGTGGGGCTTGGAACTCTCACTTTAGTGGGTGGACTTCTGCAGTGTAACTTCTCCAGCTTGTGAGTCACCCAGCCAGCATTTATGGGGTTTGATTTTAATGCAATTGCGCCCCTCCTACCGTCTCATTGCGGCTTCTCCTTCGTCTCTGGATGTGGGGTGTCCTTTTTGGTGAGTTCCAGTGTCTTTCTGTGGATGATTGTTCAGCAGTAGGTTGTAATTCTGGTGCTCTTGCAAGAGGGAGTGAGCGTGCATCCTCCACTCTGCCATCTTGATCCTCCTCCTTGATATTTCATTTTATGGCCAGTTGATATTCTATGGTATGGATATGTTATTTTTTATTTACCCATTTATCAATTGATGAACATCTGGCTTGTTTCCACTCTTTGGCTATTATGAGTTGTGCTGCTGTGAACATTTATGTACAAGCTTTTGTGTGGATGTATGTTTTCAGTTGTCTTGGGTATATGCCTTGGAGTAGAATTACTGGGTCATATTACCACTCTATGTTTAACCTTTTGGCCACTCCCAAACTGTTTTTAAAAGTGGTTGCAACATTTTAGCTTCCAATCTGCAATGTATGAGGACATTGATTTTTCCTTATAATCTCCAACACTTGTCATTATCTGACTTTCCATCCTAGTGGGTAGGAAGTGGAATCTCACCTTATAGTTATTGTTTGCATTTCCCTAATAACTGATGAGGTTAAGCATCTTTTCAAGAGCTTTTTGGCCACTTGTAAATATATCTTCACTGGTTAAAAAAGTCTATTCATAGCCTTTGTCCATGAAAAAAATTAGATTATTTGTCTTTATATCATTGAATTAAAGGGTTCTTTATATATTCTGGATACAAATACGTTTTCACATATAAGATTTGCAAACATTTGCTCCCATTCTGTGGCTTGTCTTTCCATGTTCTGAATGGTAGCTTGCAACATAAGCGTTTTACATTTGTCTATTTAAAATTTGTCTATTTGTCAATTTTTTCTATTTATCTATTTTTTTTATCTGCCAATCTGTCCATTTTTTCTTTGTTACTTGTGCTTTGGTGACACTAATTCAAGGTCACAGAATTATTTCTATAGTTTAAGAGTTTTTATTTGTGGCTCAGACATTAAGGTCTATAATCCATTTGGAGCTATTTTTATATGATTTGAGGTAGGGGTCCAGATCTTTGACATGGTTGGATTCATGGGTACCAATTTGCTTTATTTTTTCCCAATATGTTTCATGTCTTGTTTTTTTTCTCTTACTCTTTCATTGCCTTTTCATTTTAAATTAAGTGAATATTTTCTAGAGTAACATTTTAATTCTTTTAATGATTTTTTAATTATATTTTTGAGTTATTTCCTTAGTGGTTGTTCTAGAGCTTACAACACACATCTTAACTTATCAGAATCTATTTCAGGTTTATACACTTAGGCCTAGTGAAGTAGAGAAACCTTACTCCTATGTAACACCATTTCCTCCCTACCTTTTAAAACTATTACTATTATAAATATATATAACAAATCCAGCAATACATTTTTATAATTATTACTTTATATATTATATATTTTACATACCTGAGAGAAGAAAGGTATAGCAAGTATATATTTGCAGAGTTTGTTATAGTGACCATCTTACCCTTTCTGATTCATCTCAGTTCTTCCTGTGGGCTTGAGTTAGCATTTGGTATCATTTCCTTACTTCAATACAGCTTTGTTATTGTCAGATATTTGTTATATTTCTGTATATTATGACCCCAACAATGCAATATGTGCAATAATGGAATATTGTTTTACATAATTGCTTTTTAAACCAAACGAGAAGAAAGGAGAAAAAATATGTAATTATACTGTGATTATCATTGTCAGTGTCCTTTTGCTTTTTCATGTGAATTCAAATTACTGGCTGGTTTCACTTGCTTTAAGCCTGAAGAAGTTTTAGTATTCCCTGTATAAAAGGTCTATTAGCAACAAATTCTTTCAATTTTTGTTTATCTGGGAACAATTTTAATTTGCCTTCATTTTCCAAAGATAGCTTTGCAGGATGTAAGATTCTTGGTTGATATTTTAACTTCCAACTCTTTTAACATGTCATCCCACTGGCTCTGGCCACCTTGATTGTGAGGAGACATCAGCTGTTAATCTTATTGTGGTTCCCTTTTATGTTATGAATTATTTTTATCTTGCTGCTTTAAGGTATTTTCTTATTTCAGATTTCAGTATTTTTATTAGGACACGTCTGGGGGTATGTTTGGTATAGAGGTGCTTCTAGTCAGAGCAGAAGCAGACCATGAGGGAGAAGCTCCATAGCTTGCCTGAGGGTATTCACTATACTGAAGGTATGGGTGGGGGCCTGGGTGGGGGCCTTTGTTCTTAGAGCACTCATGCTCTGTGAGTACACATGTGGGAGGGCAGATAGGCAGCCCCTGGTCTTCTGGAGTATTCTCTATGTGAGACCTCTTTCCTATGAGTGAGCTGAGATGGGGTAATGAGGATCCCAGTATTCTTGACCTACTGGGCCTGGGGGAGAGCTTCTACTTTATGAGCTGGGGCTGGTTGAAGAAAAAAGACATGGTCCTATCCACAGCACCTGCCTGGAATAGAACTTTTGCAGTGTGGGTCTGGAGGGATAAGAAATGACAGCATCTTATCCCTCCTGGCATGAAACTGTAGCCCCACACTGGGAGCTGGAGGCTTCTATAACACCAAGTTGTGGGGGCAGAAGGGACTAATGATGTAGAGTGTGGCTAAATGCCACAGATTTTCAGCACTCTTACCAAAATTTGGTAGATTTTCTTGAGTGATTGTTTTTCTATCTTCTGTATGCCATTTGGAAAATTTCTGAAGACTTGATATGATTTCTTAAAAATAGTTTTTACCAGTTAATTGTTTTGATAGGGGCAGGGTCTGATGATTTCCTTATTCTGTCATTCTGGAAGTCCTAATAGAACTTGTTTTTAAAGTTAACACTACATAAAAGAAATTACTCCTGTGTACTTTTTATTTTAATTCCATCTCTCTCCTATTCAAATGCTGCCAAAGATTCCCCACTGCCTGGAATCTACATTATTTATTCTAGGAGCCAAGGCTCTTCACAATGTGATGTCTGCATCTTTTCCTTATTTTTCTGCAGTATTCTACATTTTATAGTGCCTTCCTTTCGTACAGGTTCGTACAGGTTGGTTCACTTATCTTCTGTTATTTTTCATTCATTCTGGTATTTGTTTATGCCTCTCTGTATTTTTGTCCAAAGTAGCCAAACTTGTCCTTCATAGCTCATTCCAAACATTCACAGATCATTACAGCTGAAAATACATACTATTCATCGAAGCAACAGGACCCTTCTAGTAGACCATTCTATGCTGCTCTTTACTTTGTTAAATGCATGCCATTTCTACCCAACTCAGTTTTAAGCACCTGAAGTAGAAATTGTTTCTTATGCTTTTTACTTCTTTTCAGAACTTGACCCAGGGCAGATCATACACTGTGTCTTTAGTGAATTTTGTAGAGTGAATTATTTGTGCATATTTAATTCCAGCATATGGGAACCTCTTCTCTTCAGAGGAACAAGCATGGCCCTTATAGATGAACTCTGATCATTTTATGGTTCTTAATATGTAATGTATCTCAAGTGTTTGCTCATTAATACCATATTTGTAGTTACAGTGTGTGAATATACCCAGTTTTTGTTGCCTGAAACAAACCTCATGTTACAGCAATTTTTCTAAAGGCCCAAGGACTAAAGATTACTAGGAAAGATAGTCTCCATTTTACAAAGTCATAATATTTCATTCAATTTCATTCAAATGTTTACTTTTTAAAATGAGACACCATGGAGGATGTCATGAATTTACAAACTTGAATCAGATACAGCCTTACCTTAAGAAACTTAGAATCCAGTGGAGAAGATTCTAATAAGAAATAAGAAAAAACAAAAATCAACACACATATAGGGCAAATTGCATCATTGGCACACTATATTGTGGGTCTGTGAAGTCCCTCAATTGAGGGACCCTGGACAGGTATTCATGTGAGGAGATGGAACTTTAGAGCCTCCTGAGCCCTGAAAAATAGAAGATGGATATATGTATGAGCAATAAGCTGAAGATCCAAGAAAGAGAGATTGACCAACATCCCAAAAGGGGAAAACTAAAGGACTTTTAAAAACTATGGGCATTCCAATATATTTGTATCATAGGTGTCATGGTAAGGTGGAGTGAGATACAAGAATGGACATTTAGTTTGAACCAGATCCTGAAGAATCTCAAGTGGCAAGTTAATGAGTTTTCAGTTTATTTCATTCTCACTGTTAGGATACAATTGAGTTACTGAATATTCCTAAATCAGGAACTGAATTTTTAGATCTAGAGCTGCACTGTCCAATATGGTAGTCCCTAGCCACGTGTGGTTAATTTAAGATTAAATTAATTAAATAAATTAAGACGTTCTCCAGTTGCACTAGCCATATTCCAAGTGCTCAGTAGCCTTATGTGGCTAGTATCTACCATAGTGGATAGTACAGAACATTTCTATCCACGCCAAAATTTCTATTGGACTAGATTTTAGGTTCTGATACCAGTAAAAAAGGAGAGTTCGTGAGGTATGGAACATAGAGATGGGGAGATGGGAAAGTAGCAGTGTAACTGGTAACATGTTTTCAAAGTAATACAGATGATGAAAGGTATCTGGAGGCTCAACTGAGTAATGACAATATAGGGAGAGTTGAGGACACCGCTGTGATATACATGTTAGATATTGACAAAGGATTCTATAATTAATTACCTGTTAGGAAGGAAGTCAGGGAGATAGACACTATAAAACAGAAAGCTGGCATACTTTGAGTGACTGGCTAGGCAAGTGGTGCCATTCATTGATATAAGGGGGGATAAATGGAGTTAGTTGGCAGGAATTATTGAAATAATGAGTACAGTATAGTAATGCTAGGTTTGAGTTTCCTATAGAATAGCCAGGTAGAGATTTCCGGAAGACTAAGAAGAATATTCTAGAGCTTAAGAATATATTTGTACTTACTGAACTTGACTCAGAACATGGAGTGATATTTGTGGTGCATTAAATTTTGTTTTTAGATTAAAATATAACTTGAAATAGCATATACTACTCACTCATCTCTAATTGATAAGTTTGTGTCCCTATATACTTAAAGGGCTTTATTAATTGAATTCATTTAGCGAGCATTTAATGATTATGTACAAGATTAGCAAATGGAGATACACAGACTTCTACAGCTCAAATCTTTGCTCACAAGGGTTCACTTTTCAGTAAGAAAACAAATGTGAAAACAAATAGCCACAATACAGTGTGATTAGTGCTAGAGAAGTATAAATGGGGAAATGCATTAAGATCTAAGGATGTATAGAGGAAGAAAATGTTCTCTGGGGGACTCAAGAATTAAGTTTTCCAGAGAAAGTGACTTCCGAGGTAGATGCTGAAGAATGAAGAGGAGAGAGTATGCAGAGCCCACATGTGTGGAAGACCTTGGATGACTTACTATAATGCAGAGGCCAGAGAAGGTTGGTGAGGCTAGATTCTGATCAGCTTTTTATGCCATTCTGATGAGTTTGGGTTTATTTTGGAAGAAATATAACCAACAGGAATTGTTCAAGGATTTAAAGATACGAGATGGTATTGTGGGTTTCCAGTTTAGGAAGTTACCTAGCAGCAATGGGGTACGTGGAAAATATTCTCTCTTTGATGTCTCTCTCTCTCCCTCCTTTCTTGTTTCCTCCCCCTATCCCATCCCTCTAATTTTTCTGTTTTTATATCCTTTCCTTTTGAATATTTTTACCTGCTGGGAAGCTAATTTTTTTTTCCTGGACGTGTCCCTAAAACCTTTTTACTCCCCTACTTCCATCTGCAGCATGACAGCCCTTCGAAAACCAGCATTTTGTAGATAGATGGAAACATAGCTAATATCTGTGTAGTGGCTTGATTTTGCAGATTTTGAGTTGGCAGAGAGGGAAGAACTTATTTAAAGTCACATCAGTAGACAGTACTTTGCATGCACTTTTGATATCTAAATCCCTGTTCAATTCTTTTAAAGTGCTTTCTATTTATAGTATAAATATATACATCATGGATTTTAAAAACATGAAACATGGGTTATTGGTTACAAATGCATTTATATTGTACTTTAAGAAACACATTCTGAGACTTGTTTTAAAATGTTTCCTCTAGTCCATTTGAACTTAATCATGTTTGTTTATTAATTTAATGAAATTGCATTTAGATTTTCTAATGAGTATTTTTTTAGTTTATTGCAGAAATAGAATTCTTTTCAGATTCAACCAGTATATTTAGTATGGTTTATGTGTTAATTTGTTGAATTACAAATGTATTCTTAAAATTTTTCCCTTTAAAACACATTTACAGTTTTTCTGGTTGAATTAATACATAGTCATTACAGAAAATTTAGAAAATATTAAAAATTAGAAGACTTCAAAAGCCATTCATGGTCTCATTAAATTATACAACACAATTTTTTTTTTACTGTAGATTTTCATTTATTTGTTTTCTCTACATGTTGACATGACTTTTCCATAGATAATTTTTATTCTTTTTCTAACCTAACCCTTATATGTATTTCCATGATATATATCCTTATTAACAATTCCAATGGATTTGTGATATTCCACCATGCTTCTATACTATATATATGAATCTATCAATGTCCTTATATTTGGATATTTAGCTTGTTTTCTACTTTTTAATAGTATGTATAATGCTATAAAGAATATTGTTGGATTTAGAGTATTGTCAAATTTGGGGGATTATTATAGATATCCCATGGTAGAAGCACCAAGTGAAAGGGAATAAATATTTGTATATGACGGTGATGCTGTTGACCTGGACTCAGCACAGATAAATGCCACAGGTGACTGCGGAATAGTCGTGATGAATATGGTCTGAGAACTCTCACTCTTGAGCTCCCCTGGGACCAGTAGAATAATTACGAATATTTACTTCATTTTAGTTGAGTTAAACCTTAGTGGTCTTTACTACATTGAAAACAAACAAACAAACAAAAACTTATTTGCCTCCAATTTCATTGACTCTGAGAAGCAAATTATCATGGGTGAAGATAGACCTCGATTATAGATTATTTGGGAGCAAAGATACTAGAAAACAGTGTTTCTAATGGCATGTCTCTTCATCCAATTCCTGTAATTTGATATCCATAAATGAACTTTACAGGAGAGACTGATATTATCTATTACAGTAATGTAATAGGTGTAAATTGCAGTACACTCACGGAGAAGAATATGTTGCAGATACAGCCAGGGAAGGCTTTGCACAGCAGTGATTCTTAAATGGATCTTGAGGATGAGGAGTAATTTGCGTCATAGACAAGTAAGGGAATTACAAACGAAGGAGCAGTCTGTGCAGACATACAAAGGCAGGAAACTCATTGCCTTCATCAGAAGTGGACATGGCTGAGAGGCTGGCATTGAGGGTAAGAGTAAGGCAGCTACAGGAGATGGTCAGGAAGCCAGGTCACTAAGGCCTGTAGGCTCAAGGGGAACTTTGATAGAGGATGGTAAGCCAGTGAATACTTTTACCCAAGGAAGAAAGCTCATTTTGTATATAAAATAGTAAAACGTAGTTAAAATTGTCTAACTTGCCACTGAACAGATTGCATGCTTTACATCTCAATACATTATCAAGTTGGCATGTGCTGTAGTTTCATTAACTAAAGAGGAGTTTGCTGAGATTGTATTCAGTGACAGGCAATTCATTCTTTTCTCCATGTCTATGAATAGTAATATTTTTAGAAATTACACCCAATTGTTTCACAAGTGAAGTAGCCACAAGAGCTGCTAAAAGTAGTGCTTTAGTGAAATCCTTCTCTAAATGATCTTATGTCTGACCTTCTGTACTTTATCTTCCAAAGATCAGCTTGTGGTGTTAATTATAGGGTAAGTACGCAGTTACTTCCTACAGCAAATCAGCCAAAGTCCAGGTTTGCTCTGGAGGTCCCCGGGATCAGAGCTCTGTGTTTCTTCAGGTTTCAATTTACCAGCCTCAAACCACTTAAAAGCAGGAGGAGGAAAGACTGGGGAGTGATCAGTTTACAAGTGACCTGGGAGTTCACAGCTTTCATCCCTGGAAATCACAGTCCATATAATAGGCCTTGTGCAGATACAATTGGGACAAATTGACTCAGGCGTCTTGCTTTCAGAAATGAAAATCCTTCTTTTCCCTTATCAGTGTCCCCAGTCCTGAGTTGTTGGAATCAAGCATTTGAGGGAGGATGGTAGTTGTTCTAAGGTCAAATAGAGGATGTAGGTCCTCAGTAAGAGTGTAGGCTGTTAAGTGGCACCCAACTGTGTTAATTGGTTAATAGGACTCTAGCTAGTTTAGAGACTTAAAAGTCATGTGAGAGGAACCATGCCTAGGAGGCTTTTTCCTTTCTAGGCAAGTGAGAGATGTAACTATGGAACACTGTGCAGCTGGTACATCTTCGAACAAGGCTACTGTTGTAGCAAATATTTTTGGAATGCCTTTTTAGATGTGATATCAAAATTTTTGAATGTTTTCAGGAAAGGCATCTTTTCCAGCTTGGTATCTTAAGTTGACTTCTAGAGGCAGTTTGAGTCACCAGGAACCCAGGCTAGTGGGTATGGTAATAATCATCGACAAATGATCATTCTCAGCAAAAAGCACGCTTCAAAAAAAAAAAAGAAAGAAAAGAAAAGAAAGAGGAGAATCTGAGGGGATTGCTTTCTACATTCATTTGGATGTAGGAGATCTGGCTGTTAGGAATTAAATAGTCTTGCTTTAAAGTCATTTGTCAAACAATTGGATCAAAACTTGGCATTTCCTACCATATGAACAAGTATTTCATAATGTCACAAGTCTTATGAGGCCACAGCACTATCATGTTCTGACATACTGCACATGGATGGATGATAGCGTAACTGTACTGACATCATTCAGTGCTTTAGGACTGAGAAAAGCCATTGCTATTAGTTCTTATCACTTATATATTAATGGTAATTATTCTGTAATTCATTGTCCTTTCTATGCCTAGGGTATTTTTTTAAAGCTTAATTCTAAACGTGACATTTGCCTAAAGCTTTTCACCGGCTCCCAAGTGTCCCAGGGAACAATATCCAATTGTCTCAGTCTTCCACATTCAAAGATTAGAATGATCTGCCCTGATTTAGCCCATTCAGCATTCTTCCAGGAATGCCATTTCAAAACTACATCAGATACCTACTAACCATGCATGACCCCCTATATTAGCTCTTACGTCTGCCCGAAGTTTCTGCTGTTTTTCCTCCACTCATTCTTCAAATGCAACTTGGTTAGTGAAGTTTCTCTATCCTTTTAAAACGCTCCCCCCCCCACTTATTTTTAACCAAATTCCCTTCCAACTACCTCTTTTCTCATCTCGCTGTTTCCATTAAAATTACCATCAATCTCCTTGTTATTAAATCCAATGAAGACTTTTTAGTGTTTATTTTTCTTGACTTCTCAGTAACATTTGATACAGTTAACTCACCCCCTTCTTAAAATATCTCTTTTTCCTTGGCTTCTGTGACATAACATTCTCCCAATTGTCCCCCGGATTGTTTCATTCTTCTTTGTGGCAATCTCTTCCTCTGTTCCTCCACTAAATTGTTGTATTTCTCAAATGACCATTTCTACTGTCAAAGACTTAATTACTTCCCACATGTTGATGATTCCTAAATTTATACTTTTAGTCTATCTCTCCATTGTGTGCTTGAGATCCATTATTTTCGACTGTCTAATGGATAGAAACAGTTGAACATCCCATGAGCATCTTAAAGTCAATATGTCCCACTTGAAGTAATTATTTTTACTCTTAAATCTGCCCTTTTCTTTCCCAATGGGAAAATTATTTTTTTTTCCATTTTGAAAATTGAAATGTAACATAGGATAAATATAATCTTAGACGTACAGCTTGATGGATGTTTATAACCTCACTCCCACCCTGATCAAAATATGGACTGTTTTTCACTCCCTGGAAGGATCCCTCATCCCCTCTCTCCCTCTACAGGCCCATCCCCACCTCTGCAGAAAGGTAACAAATTATTAATTTTTAATGAAAGTAATTGAATATTTACATTTTTATTATTTTTTCTCTTTTTTTCTATTTCTTCATTGCAGAATTGCTTTATCTTTAAAATTCCTTTCAGGTTTTCCCCCTGAAAGATAGAGTAGAAAATGGCCACTAAACATTGTCAGTTTTGTTACTTATTAGTTCTTGCTGAATGCATCTCCAGGATTGAATATTTCTTGTTGTCCGTTATTACGTTATGAACAGAAAGAAGATTTTTTAAAATCTTTTTTTGGGATTCCTAAAAGTATTGCTTATATGTATAAAAGGATAGGATAGTTTTCCATTTGTCCATCAATGGAGATTTTCCTCATTCACAGAGATTGTTTTCACTGTTCAGCCTGTGGAGAGGGGTCCTCCTCCTCCAGATTGTCCTTTAGATCTTCATTGTTTACAGTCAGCAGCATTAAACCTTTACGGTCCACTCAGAGGAGAGAACAAAACACAGGACATAGAACTGATCATGTGTTGACTCAATAGAAACAATTATTTGTTTAAAGCAGCATGGAAATGTCTTATATTTCCAAGGGAAAAAAAAACCAAAACAGTGCTAGAAATCTACAGCATGATAACCTTTGATTTCAAACAACATAAATTGAAGGAACTATTCAATTTATTGGATCAAACCCATACAAAGTTGCTTAATTATTGAGCTGATGTATTTATTTTCGCTGTAACAATCAATTGAAATTTTGGCTCCTTTTCTTCTTCAGAAATAATTTTTAAAAAATCTGCCCCTTTTATGGTTGTTAAACTTGGACAATGGTACTATTGTATTTAGCTTCTCAAATTTTTCCCATATCCAAGCAGACATAAAAACTAAACAAGTATCTAAATTAAAAAAACTAAATAAAATTGTTTATCTATTGATCAATCAATCAATCGATCTGTCTATCCATCCATCTAGCTGTGTATCTAGATATAGACATAGGTAGCTATGATGTCCTCTTCTGTTTACCCTTGTTCTTATGGTTCTAGTGTAGGCTCTTATAATCACTCACAGGGATTTTTTTACCAGTAGTCTCTTAACTGTTTTTTATGCTTCCTGTTTGGACCCCTTCCAACTATTCTTCTCACCGCACACAAAATAGTTTTTATGAAATACAAGCTGATCATGACATTCTCTTACTAAAAACTTTTCAGTTGACTTCCCATTGTCTTTTGGATAAGGTTCAAACCCCTTAACATATCCTATAAGACCCTGAATTTAATTTCATCTCTTACTATCTCTCCACTGGTATCTTGCTCTCGCCATAGTGAGACACAGTCTTTTTTCCTCTTCTTAATTTATTAAAATATTTCTCACTACTCATGAGGCCTTCCCTTTGCTTAGCAGCTTTTTGTTCCCCGCCTTGGCCTTACTCTGGGTAAGGTTCAGAGAACCCAACTCCCCAAGCTGCAGTACACTACCCTCCTTTGTGTTCTCCTGGAACCCTCTGTTTTCTCAGTGAAACACTTTGATTATACTATGCCGTGTTGTTTAATGTTATTTTATCTATTCCCTACTAGACTCTTTTATTTTCATCCCTTATCCCCAGAACCTAGCATAGACCTTACCTAATAAAAAAGAAGACTTTAGGAATAATCTTGTCCTCCCCATTCCATTGCCTACCTTGGAATAACCTCCTCATTAATCTGGATGCTGTCTGTTCCATTGTTGCATAGGTTTCATCCTGTAGTTTATAACAATTTATTATCAATCACTTAATGAGTTTTATTTTGCTCCAGACATTGTAGTAGTCGTCTATATGAAGTCTCGATCACTTTTTCTTAAACGTAAGGACTACAGTGTTCTCCATAAAATGGAGTGTCCAGGTGATATTTGTCAAAGGATTCTATAACTAAAGGGATTCCATAATCTAATTTTGAGAAAATAAAATGTAGATATAGAGACTTCTGTAGGCGAATGAAATCTCAGAGAAATAACCTAGGGTAGCTCAGTAGTGGATGTTTACCACAAACTAAATTTCCAATATAATACTTTTTTAATAACTCAAAAATAGGGACTTCCTAGGTGGCGCAGTGGATAAGAGTCCGCCTGCCAATGCAGGGGACACGGGTTCGATCCCTGTCCCAGGAAGATACCACATGCTACGGAGCAACCAAGCCCGTGCGCCACAACTATTGAGCCTGCGCTCTAGAGTCTGCAAGCCACAACTATTGAGCCCATCTGCTGCAGCTACTGAGGCCCACGTGCCTAGAGCCTGTGCTCTGCAACAAGAGAGGCCACCACAATGAGAAGCCTATGCACCACCAGGAAGAGTAGCCCCCACTCACTGCAACTAGAGAAAGCCCATGTGCAGCAACAAAGACCCAACACAGCCAATAAAATAAATAAATAAATAAATAAATAAATAAATAAATAAATAAATAAATAGATAGATAGATAGATACATTAAAAAAAATAACTCAAAAATAATCTTGAATGCTTTGTTTTAGGAAATTTGCCTCTTAGAGTGACACTTTCAAAATTTCTGCCACTGTATGAGCTGCTAGCTGCTAAGTGTTCATTGAATATATTTCCTGTCTCCTATCCTATTCTGGAAGATGTAGAGATTGGAACGGACAGAGGGAGTTTCTTCTCTGTCCTCTGAGAGCACCAAGTCTTCCCAGGGAGGTAAAATATATCCTTATTAACTAGTGAAGATATAAGGCAGCTAAAATTATAATGCTTGCTAAAATCCCCAGGTTTCAAGTTATCCAGAATGTGGAGCAAAAGAGGTGTTAAAAAAGCTCAGCGTGTGTTAAGTTCCAAATCTAAAGTGGAAAATGTTATTATTGGGGTCCAAAATAAGAGTAATTGGTCAACCTACATATCGTTAGCAGCTTAGAAGCTGTATATGTTCTCTTGTTTTATCCTCACAGCAAGGCTGTAATACCAATGTAATTATTAGTATTGCTGTTTTAGTGATAAACTGAGGGCAAGCGAAATGCAGAGTACATCTGCTTCCTCACTAAAGCCTACTAAGGAAATATCTATATGCCAGTAAATATTTCCTTCTGATAATCTGAACTGATAAAAGTAATGAAATGGCTAATAAATAAATGCGCTTCGTTTTGAAATTATTATAGCAATATAGATCCTTTTAGCATGTGATACTCTCTATACGAAAAGCACCTAGCACACTGCTTAGCACAGTGACTGGTACTCAAAATATAAAAGCTATTATTACCATCTGTATGCTTGAAAATTAATTTTTTGTTACATGCACACTCTATAGAATACTTTTCTATTATTTGATGTCAAGTACTTTAGTGCCTCACTTTCCTGTAGAAGTTTATGATGACAGAAATCTTTATTAACATCAGAAGACTGATACTTCCTTAAAAGTCTTTTGTGGTTTCACATCTGTGTACATATGATGGGAAGTAAATACTGTGTTTATAGAAACAATGTTTGAGGAAATTAACTGAATTTGTCTAATTGTATTTATAGTGTGAGGGTGAGAAGAAAAAAATAAAGTCCTTTCCAGTCCTAAGAGTTTAAGAATTTTCCTTTCCTCATTCAATCTTCATGAAATACAGGATTAAGAGCATAATCCCCTTCTGCTATTTATCACTTTTCAGTTTTACACAGAAGCATATTAATTTTCTCCAAATATCAAATCTTTTGGATAAAGCCACTTTTCAAGCTAAAGTATTTATTATTAATTTCACGTATAATTATTAATTTAGAAAATGTGTCAATGTTTGACACAACAGTTACTTCAAGGAAAAGACATCTTGTAAAAATCTGAACCTACCAAAAATTGTTGTGCCTATTCACAACAGTTGATTCACTATACAAGATAATTCAGCATTTTGGGGAGTGTTAAGTTAGGCAATGTTGGTAACTTGATACACATTTTCAGAGAGTTTCTCAGAAGTCAAATTTTAGGAGTATATCTATGACCCTATGTTGAAACTCTAAAATTCTGAGTGAATGGCCAGTAGGAAACCCTCATCTGATCCGATGATATAAGGTATTATGAATATGATTTTTGCCTATCATTTTTTCAAGATATGCACAAATATTTAATTTGTAGTGAGCCAATAATATATCACTTTTATTATTTCTATGTGCACTTTTGTCATATGGTGTGACTTAAGTGTACAATTTGGCATATTTATTCTATATTTTCAATTCCTAACAATCATTACCTATTGAAAAAGTCTCCTAGAAGTCTCCACTAGAGGACTGTGAAGAATCAAGCATGCTTGCACGTGACTTGGCATTTTCTAGAGTCCCTCCTTCCTTCCTTCTTTCCTTTCTTACTGTTTTCAGATAAGTCACTTGACCACATGCCTTCTGTAAAACCCTAGGTTATTCTATTTTATTTAACATATTTTAGTTGTGTCCCCTAAAGTGCGGTACACGTTTCCTTTTCTGTGTCAGGACCTAGCAAACCCAGAGAAACTTTCTGAAATTCTAGCCCCTTGTTCTGTGCTTGTCGGGAGGTAATTAGATCATTATGTAGTATACTAACAGATTTAGTGTTTTCATTCCCACAGCAGCCGGCAGGCCCCACCTGTCAGCTGGGGAGAGACAATCTCATAAACCTGCCAATACTATGATTTAGCTGAATACATGTTTGTTAATAAATCTTTCATCGTATTATAATCAAAGAGCCCTTTCAGTTTATGACCCACCTAATGAAGGATTTGGGGTGTCTGCTTATCAATTTGATGTTTGTAAAGGCAAAGCTAATGGGTGGGTGTCATTAGTATGTATCTACCCCCTTGGCTTAGGTGAAAAGTGGAGCAGGAGGGGTAGTAAAGGAAATGAGAGAAAATGTTAATTAAAAGTAAACGCACGGTGTGAGCCACCTACCCATTACCTTGAAAAGTAATGTCTTGTGAGAAAAATCAAATGTTTTGACATCTTTTAAAGTCTATTAAGCCACTAGGACCTACAGCAGTTCTTTATCAAATGCCTTTTTCAAAGATTTAGCTGCCACCATTATCATCCAAAGAATTTGATGTGGTTCTCTCCACATGGGAGTGTAATTATTAACATGGTGTGAGTAAAGTGTAGGACTTGCTGGAACTTGCAGTCCATGCCAGCGTACAAGAATGCAAATTTGTACTGCCTTTTTGGACATCAATACTACGTGCTCAGATTTCAATTTTATGGTCTGTGGTTAAAATTAAAATCAGTTAAAATATCCTCATCTTTCTTAAGACATTACGGGTAGGCACAATGATTATAGTTCTGGTATTTCTTAGATAGAACAATGCATACTCCCTGCTTCTGAAACGTATCAAAGACTTTAATGAATGGAAAACAAATATAAAGGGATATGTAATTTGCTAAAGCTATCAAGTAGTTTGAAACTTCTGCTGAAAAATCTTTAAAATTGAACCCACCAACTGCATGATTAATTTCTCACAGTGTTCCCTGCCTTGTCAAAGTTTTTTTCTGCTGTCCAGTTCTCAGCTGCCTTTGACTGAAATTCAGGCAAATAAATCTAGGGAAAGGGACAGTACACTGACCTTGGTTTCCTATGTGTTTCCTTCCAACTCTAGAGCAAGTTATAGTTCAGCTCCACAATCAACAAATAGCTCTGAAAACCAAATAGACTACACTGTTGGAAGTCAGAGAGAGTGAGGTCAAATAGAAGCTCCAAATGTCTGGATATAAAGTCTTCTCATCTTCTTTGTGGAAATTTCCAGGCTTCACATTCATTCATCAGGATATCCTCTTTGTGCACTGTTACCATTGAAATCTTTGGGCTGCTCCAGACTCCACCTGAAGGTGACACAGCTGTACCAGGCTGGATGACCTTTTATGTCCTATCTGCATTCACTGGTTTCTCTCTGTCCTTTCCTTTGTGATATTTTCAGTACCAGGAAGTTTCACTCACCTTGACCATTGTTTTCATACATTTGGGCTACAGACATGGGGTTGTTGTTTAATTTGAATCCAAAAGGATGGACAGGAAGGAAAGCAGACAGTAGAGATATCACCCATTTCCTAACTGAATCATAACACTCTATTTTCATGACTTTGTCACACTGAAGAAAAATGCAGGGCATTCGTTTGAAGAAGCGGAAACAGCGAGACTATGACATGTTTTCTTGTTGAGCATCTCTACACTAAATGTAGACAACCTTGGTTTTGGAGAGGATTGCTAGCTTCTCTGATGACACATTCCCCTAATAAACTCCAGATTTGGCTCAAAATGTATGTATGATTTCCTACTGCTAAAATTGTGAGTTCTTAAATAGCGCTGTTTTTACTATTTTTGTAATGAGTCTGCCGAAATAAGGCTGCCTGATTGATGCCTTAACATTGATAGTGAAACTTCAGCATGTATGTGTGTTAGATTTTGTTTTGTTTTGATTCTGAGCAAAATCATTGATGCTGGACAGACCTGGTTATAAATATTGGCTTGGCTACTGTGTAGCTTTGGACAAGGTAATGAACTTTCCTAAGGCTTGGTTTTCTCACTGCTAAATTGGAGATGAATAAACTTGAGTAGTTGTAATGAGTGAATGAAAAAAAAAAAACAAATGCTTAAATGCTTACCTCAGTGCAGAGCACATAGTACATATTCATTTAAGATAGTGTTTGACTAGTCTCTGTTGGTGTTGGGGTTTCTAGATTTCACATAACTGCTGGGAAGTTTAGGACCCAATTTTGCACATAATGGGTTCTCATTGTATACTTGTTGAATTAATTGATGAGTCTTTCCCAAGTATCCCAGAAATTCACACTTTAGAAGTTTTCCAATTCCACTGTAGGTTCCAGTATTACTCACTAGTGGGCATCAAGTCCTTAATTATGCTCAACAAAGGGAATGCAGTACCTTCCAATGCATTTTTTTTTTTTCTGAGCTATTCTGACAACTGGAAAATTCTTTCTTGTCATTAGTGAAAATCAGTCATCAAACTTAACAATTGTGTTTCTTCATGTGAAGAGCCCTTTAGGTATTTGTGTAGTGAGGGCATGGATGTCCTCATAGAATGTTCTCTTTCCAACCACATGGGACTAATATTATACAAACTTAGTTCAGGTCAACAACAATCATTAAACTGGATACAAACACTAGAGGTATTATTAAAAACAAAACAAGCATGGCAGATTGAAGACACACTTTTTGTGTTTTCTTCCAAAACCCCACTAAAATGAAAATAAAAGTGTAAAGAAGGAGTAAACCATTGAGGACACGGAGAATTGAGGTGCTGACAGAGAGATGTTAACGAACATTTGGAAGGTGGAAAGAAAGGTGAGTAGTAATTGATTTAAAAGACCAGAGAAAGCAAAAGTTAATTACTTGAGTTCTTGATGGTGGTGGAGATTAGTAGGGTTAATTATTTCTCACTATGGATCCTTATAAAGGCTCAAGAATTAGGTGTGCTAGTGCCATTGATAGTAGAGTGTTGATGTGACTAAAAACAAGAGAATTGATTGAAACATTTTCAACAAACTTTAATTACTTGGGGTAGTTGGGGTTAGAGCCTAAATACCATGTCCCACTTCACGTAGACAAATGACTGTGACTCTTCTTTCCTTGCAGATGATGGATAAACGTTGTTTCATTCTATTCTTCCTTTCTTTCATTAGATTTTATTCATTTGTTTTAATTTTTTATTTTAAAATAATTTTAAATTTAAAAAATATTCATGATGAGTTTCATGGTCTATTCATCATCCAACTTCCTTATGTTTTGCTAATTGTCGCATTAATATTCTTCTCCTGGTTTTGGGACCCAATATCGTGTTTGATATATCTCCATAGGCTCCTTCAATCTGAGTTAGTCTTTCTTTTTTTTTAATTGAAGTGTAGTTGATTTACAGCATTACATAAGTTTCAGGTGTACAGAATAGAGATTCAGTATTTTTATAGATTATATTCCATTTAAAGTTATCACAAAATAATGGCTGTATTTCCCTGTGCTGTACAATATATCCTTTTGCTTATCTAATGTATATGTAGTAGTTTGTATCTCTTAATCCTATACCCCTATCTTGTCCTGTCCACCTTGCCTGTCCCCATGGGTATCCACTAGTTTGTTTATATATCTGAGAGTTTTTCTGTTTTGCTATATACATCCATTTGTTTTATTTTTTAGATGCCACACATGTGATAATATATAGTATTTGTCTCTCTCTGACTTATTTTGTTAAGCATAATACTTTCTAGGTCCACCCATGTTGTTGCACATGAAAGGGCTTCATTCATTTTTATGGCTGAGTAATATTCCATTGTGCATGGGGGGGAGGGGTGTGTGTGTGTGTGTGTGCGCGCGTGTGTGTATCACATCTTCTTTATCCAGTCTTTATCCATTCATCACTTGATGGGCCCTTGAGTTGTTTTCATATCTTGGCTATTGAATTCTCTCTTTAACTTTTGCCATTTTAATTGATAACGTCTTGGTGTGGTTCTCTTTGGATTCATCCTGTTTGAGGCCTTTTGTGCTTCCTGTACCTTGATATCTGTTTCCTTCTTCAGGTTTGGGGAGTTTTCAACCATAATTTTATCAAATACAATTTTGACCCCCTTCTCTCTTTCTTCTCCTTCTGTGACCCCCAATAATTCAAATGTAGGTATGCTTGATGTTACCTAGAGAGCTCTTAAACTGTTTTCATTTTTTTAAATGCGTTTTTCTTTTTGCTGTTCTTATTGAGTTCTTATCATTCTATTTCCAGATTATTTATGTGTTCTTCTGTATCACTTAGTCTGCTACCCATTCCTTCTAGTGTGTTTTTCATTTCAGTTACTATATTCTTTAGTTCTGACTGATTCTTTTTTATATCTTTTATTTCCTTGTTAAATTTTTCATTGTGTTCGTCTATTCTTTTCTCTAATTCAGATACATTATTATTACTACTGCATTGAATTCTTTATCTGGTAAATTGTTTATTTCTGCTTTATTATTTATTTTTTCATGGGTTTTCTCTTGCTCTTTCAGTTGAGACTGGTTCCTCTGTCTTTTCCTTTTTCTTAACTTTGTCTCTATATATTTAAGTGAAACAGTTACCTGTTGCAATTTTGAAAGGATGTCTTATGTGGGTGTCCTTACGTCCCTATACAGTCTGTGTGTGGCCAGTGCCTTTGATGGGCGAGGTGAATTTGACATGAACACAATTCATGTTTTTCCTCAGAGTGTGCTGACAGCCATCACATTGGTAGGAGCAGGGACTGGAGATGGAGGGGCTAGGGCCTGGGCCAAGTATGAGGTGGAACTTCTCCTCTACTCAGTGGCCATTACAGCCCTATCAGGGGTGGGGTTGGATCCCATGTTGATGGAGCAGAATCCCTGAGGATCAGGTTCAAGTTGGCTCTGTCTCCTTCAAGTGTGTGCTCTGCCCTCTCCCAGAACCAGCACCCTTGCCCCAGAGGGGAGCAGTGCTGGAGCAAGAGGGGCCCAAGTAGACTCTTGGTTTGTGACCAGGTAACAATAGCCACTCCCACTGTTTTCAGATGCTGCCCAGGGTCTGAGTCACCTATGTGTCCTTTTTTTTTTTTTTTTTTTTTTTTTTCTGTTCACACATATAATTTATTAATTTAAAAAATTTTTACAATTTTTAGAGATTACTTTCCACTTACAGTTATTACAAAATTATTGGTTATATTCCCCATGTTGTACAATACATCCTTGAGCCTACCTTATACCCAATCGTTTGTATCTCCTCCTCCCCCACCCCTATAATGTCCTCCCCCCCACACTGGTAACCACTAGTTTATTCTCTATATCTGTGAGTCTGCTTTATTGTTATATTTACTGTTTTGTTGTATTTTTTAGAGTCCACATATAAGTGATATCATGAAGTATTTATCTTTCTTTCTCTGACTTATTTCACTTAGCATAATGCCCTCCAAGTCCACTCATGTTACAAATTGCAAAATTTCATTCTTTTTTTATGGTTGAGTAGTATTCCATTGTATATATATACCACATCGTCTTTATCCATTCACCTGTTGATGGACAATTAAGTTGCTTCCATGTCTTGGTAACTGTAAATAACGCTGCTGTGAACATTGAGGTGCATATACCTTTTTGAATTAGTGTTTTCATTTTTTTCAGATACATGTCCAGGAGTGGAACTGCTGGGTCATATAGTAGTTCTATTTTTAGTTTTTTGAGAAACCTCCATACTGTTTTCCACAGTGGATGCACCAATTTACATTCCCACCAACAGTGTACAAGGGTTCCTTTTTCTTCACATACTTGCCAACCTTTGTTATTTGTAGACCTTTTGATGACAGCCATTCTGACAGCTGCAAGGTGTTGTCTCATTGTGGTTTTTATTTGCATTTTCCTGATGATTAGTGACATTAAGCATCTTTTCATGTGCCTATTGGCCATCTTCATTTCTTCTTTGGAAAAATGTCTATTCAGTTCTACTGCTCATTTTTTAAATTGGACTCTTTTTTTTATGTCAAGTTGTATGAGTTGTTTATACATGTTGGATATTAATCCCTTATTCATCATATCATTTGCAAATATTTTCTCCTGTTCAGTAGGTCATCATTTCGTTCTGTCAATGGTTTCCTTTGCTGTGCACAAGCTTTTACAAACATATAATTCAATTTTCCTAAGAAAGAACTAAAAGTCAGACAAACACAATAGCTACATGAATTCCATAGTTTGACCTTTCTTTCTGGTCTTTTTTTTTTTTTTTTAATTAATTTTATTTATTTATTTATTATTTTTGGGGGGTACACCAAGTTCAATCATCTGTTTTTATACACATATCTCCATATTCCCTCCCTCCCTTGACTCCCCACCCCACCCTCCCTCGAGTCCCCCCCACCCTCCCCATACCTATGTGTCCTTTAGCCAAGCTCTCTCCCTGGTTGTGGAAACCCTCACCCCAGTGTGGATTTGCAAGGTGAAGTAAACAATGATGGAGCATTTGTTCAGCTCATGCAAGGGATCATGCTGGTGTGGCTGTGAGAAACTGGGCAGCCACTGGAACAGTCCTCAATCTGCCCTCTGTGCCCTGCCTTGGGAGCAGTCCAGCTCTCAAGAGCTCCTCAGGAGTGGAGCCCAGGCTTCCCATAGCCCTCCTGTTAATCCCAATGGCACTCCAACCAGCAAAGGGGGCTTGTCTTCTCTGTGTCAGATCCCAGGACTGGGGCACTCAACATGTGGCTAGAACCACTCACTCTCTAGGGTGGATCTCTGCCTATGTATTCTCCCTTTTCCTCTAAGTCCCAGCTGGCAAGCACAGGTTCCAACTTGATCACTTCTTCTTCCTTCCTACCCAATTCCATGTGGATCTTTCTTATATCCTTGGTTGTTTAGGAGTCTTTCTGCCAGTCTCCATTTAGTTTTCAATGAGAATTGCTCCACATGTAGATGTATTTTTGATGTGTTCATGGGGAGGTGTGAGTTCTATGTCCTCCTACTCCACCATCTTGATTGATTCCCGCCCCCCATCAGTCTTTCTTAGTCTTTTAAGACATTGACATTTTTAAAGAGTGCTGGTCAGTGGACTATCTCTCAGTTTTGTGTGATGTTTTTCTTCGTTATTAGATTGAGGTTATGAATTTTTTTTGCAAGAATAATGGAAATATATTTTGCTTTTCTCAGTACATCTATCAGGAAGTACTGATGTCAATATATTTTATTGCTCACAATGTTAATTTTGATCATCTGATTAAAGTGACGTCTGCTAGATTTCTCTACTATAAAATCACTATTTTTTCCTTTTTAATGAAAAAATATCTTGAATTTTGTACCTTAATACTTCTAGATTATGCTAATATCCTGTATCTAATCATGCTTTCACCTACTTCTTTTAGCATCCATTGATGATTCTTGCCTGAAACAATTATTACCTTTTATTTGCTAAATGTTTATTTTTTATTTCCATCATTCTCTCTACATTTATTAATTAGGGCTCCACAAAGTGTTGCATTTACTTATTTTGTTCTTTTTTATTTATATAAGGATAGGGTTTGGAATATTTACTTTAACCTATACGTTATGGTCTATTACCATCATTGTTTACTTTATTGCTCAAATTATAGAGATTTGGCCATTGTGAGCTCCTTTAAATTGGCTAGTATGATCTTTTGACAAGACCCTATCAATTTTTGAGAGTTTACTTAATTTCTAGCAGCATAACATCTTCCAGATCATCATGTACTTTCCCTGTTCATGTTCTAGAATCAATCATTTCTCCAACTTCCTTGTTCCTTTTATTTATGAATAGAATTAAGAAATCAAGATGTAGGTTCTATGTACTCACTGGTACTGGGGTATCATTTCTTCTAGACCCTCTCAGCATTGAGCTAGAAAATATATGTACGCATATGAACACATGCATACCTACACATTTATATTTACTTTTGCATAAAAGCTATAAGTCCATACAGGTACTTTTGATTCCAATACAACACTATGAGGTTTATTTTATCTTTCTTTCTTTCTTTATTTGTAATATCTCTAACAGTGAGAAACATGGCTTTCATTTTCCTTATTATAGTCACTTATTTTTCAATTATTGTGCATACGTAAAGTAGTTTTAGTAGTTTAGTTTTTACCTCTGTGGAAAACAAAGTATATTTGTGAACAGTTTTGTTTTCCCCATCTTTAACCTTACATTATATAATCAAAGTAATGCAGGATTTCTGTTGCATAAGTAGTTTTTTTCTTCCTCACACACTGCACTGTAATTATTTTATTTTTCTTGTAATATAGCTAGGTCTATTTGTTACTATTTTCATTCTACCTTGAATCACCTTTTCCCCCCATATACACATATCTTGGTTGATTGTAATTATTCATTTATTTGGGAGGTAGGCCAAACGTTACAGTGGTTTTGAGAGCCCAGATTATACAAATGATAAGCTCAGGTAAGTATCACCTCCTTTTCATCCCTTCTACTCCTTTTTTTTTTTTTTTAATTTTATTTATTTATTATTTTGGGGGGGTTACACCAAGTTCAATCATCTGTTTTTATACACATATCCCTGTATTCCCTCCCTCCCTCGACTCCCCCCACAACCTCCCTCGAGTCCCCCCCATCCTCCCCCTCCCAGTCCTCCAAGGCATCTTCCATCCTCGAGTTGAACTCCCTTTGTTATAAAACAACTTCCCACTGGCTATCTATTTTAACAGTTGTTAGTATATATATGTCTGTGCTACTCTCTCGTTTCGTCTCATCTTCCCCTTCTACTCCTTTTTAAACCTTCCATTCTTTCTACCTTATTTCTAACCACCCTTTACAAGCATTTAATTTCACTAGTTTCTGGTTGAACTTTCCTGTTAATTCTTTTTGCCCAAATTAGCAAATATGTGTATACTTTATTATCTCCTTCTCTTCCTTACTTGAAAGATAGCATACTGTAGATACTCTTCACAGTTTCCTCTTTTTCTCAATGATTTATTATGAAAATAATGTCATATAATTTCATAGAAATCATCCCCAGTTTTTCTTACAGTTGTGTAAGACTTCATTCTGTGATGTGCCATGGTTCAACCCGTCTCCTGTATGGTGTATAAGACGATTTCAGTATTTTGCAATTATGAGTAATGTTGTTATGAATAAACTTGTGCATATGTGTCTAAATTATGATTAAACTGATCCCTAAGTTTCAAGGACAGGAAAAAGAACTTTTTTTTTAACCATCTGAGAGTAAGTTGCTGACATGATGCACCATTCTTCTCTAAACTTATTATTATAAATGTACTCAAGTTTCACCAAGTAGCCAAATTCATTTCTGTCAGAAAAAGGATACTGTTTAGAACCACATATTGATTTTATTATTTTTAAGCTCTTTATTGGAATATAATTGCTTTATACTGTTGTGCCAGTTTTTGAGTTACACCAAAGTGAATCAGCTGTATTTATACATATATCCCCATATCCCCTCCCTCCCACGACTCCCTCCCACTCTCCCTATTCCAGCCCTCTAAGTCATCACCCATCATAGAGTTGATCTCCCTATGTTGTGCACCAACTTCCCACTAGCTATCTATTTTACATTTGGTAGTGTATATATGTCAATGCTACTCTTTTACTTTGTCCCAGCTTCCCATTCGGCCCCCACCCCATGTCCTCAAGTCTGTTTTCTACATCTGCGTCCTTATTCTTGCCCTGTCACTGGGTTCATCAGTACCATTTTTTTAGATTCCATATATATGAGTTAGCATATGGTATTTGTTTTTCTTTTTCTGGCTTACTTTGCTCTGTATGACAGTCTAGGTAGAACCACATTTTGATTTTAGTCCTCTTCAATGTGGGCTTGTTCTTCAGCCTTTTCTTGACTTTAATGACTTTGATTCTTTTGAAGATTGCAAGTCAATTATTTTGTAGAATGCCTCTGAAGTTTGGTTTGATATTAACTCATGTATAGATTCAGGCCATGTATCTTTGGCAGAAATATCAGAGAAGGGATGCTACATTCTTCTATTTGTATCCTATCAGGTGGCATATGGTTAAAATGATTTCTGATGATATTGTTTTGATCACTTGATAAATGTTTACCTTCTGGGTTTCTTCTTACTTTCTTCTAGGACTAGAACTATTCTTCTAGGACTAGGGTTTTTCTCCCACTGTCCCTTGTTCACGTATGCTTGTATGTTTGCCGATGCCCTAGGACTGGTATTGTTGCCCTTCCCCCTCGGATAATGTCTCTGTTCCATGATGGAGATGTAGGGGAAGGATCCAGCAGAGGTTCTTGTCCTTCTTGCATGGCTTCTGTTCCTCTCTTTCATATCTGAACCATAATAGACCCTTCTGATATTTTCTGTGAACTCCCAAGGGGTTCACAGGGGTCCACAGAGAACAAACCTGAAAGATATAGTGGACTTGCCTAGTTTCCATGACCTCCCCAGATGTTTCCTCTGTCCTGCCACTTCCACTTGGCCTTCACCAATTTGCCGGCAATTCCAGCTGAACTTTTTGTTGATGTCTGGTTCTATCCATCCCAGGTGAGTATGTGTTCATATCTACTCTTTCCCTTCAGTCACCATCTCTACTTAGATTTTGAGCCAGTTCTCTGTGACCTCTATTCTCTGATGGGTTTGAACTTGAAGTTAGTTTGGCTGTTTTTCATTATTAGCATGAGGATACTGCTTTGTCCTAGGTCTTTATATCCTGGAGCTGAAATTGTATGCAATTCACTGACCCTATGTTTTAAGATTAATTATTACCCATTCACTTCTTTATTCATCCATCTGTTTATTCAGACATTTACTAAGCAATTGCCATCTGGATTCTGGGGACGTAAAGGTAAATAGAATAATATTCTTGTACTCATGATCCTTACTATATGGTGGGGGGGGGGGGGGGCGGGTGGGGAAAGTCAGACAAAAGAGCAAGCAGTTACCCCTAGAATGAAATCTGAGGGGATGTGTTCCAGGGGCCAAGGGAATAGAGGCCAATAATTTTTGAGTTCTATTTTTAAGAATGTGTGAGAATATGCCAGGTAGGCAAAAGGTGGGGAAGTGCATTACAATCACAGGGAACGGAATATGCAAGATACAAAGCATGAAGCCAGAATGAACTTCTGGAACTTTAAGTGGAATAGTGTTTCCTTCCTTTTTTTTTTTTTTTTACATATTAAGAATTATGTCTTTATTTACACTAGTGTATTTTTTCATACCATAAGTTTTTCAGAATAAAAATAAAAAGTTAACCAAAGTTACAGAGCTGCATTAAACCTGATAGTCATAAACACACAATTTCCACAGACTTCCCGCCACCCCCCCCCCACATATATTTTAGGATAAGATTGTCTATATCTATTTAAAAAAAAACTGTGGGATTTTGATAGCAATTGTATTAAACCTATAAACTAATTTGGGAAGAATTGACATCTTTACTATGTTAAATCTTTTAGTCCATGAATATGCATGTCTCTACATTTATCTAGGTCTTCTTTGATTTCTTTCCTGAGCATTTAATAATTTTCAGTGTAGAGATCCTACACAAGTTTATTAGACAAGTTCTTTACTCTCTTGGGAAAAATTGTAAATGATGTTATGTGCTTTTGTTTTTTTACCTTTTGACTGCCTTCACCCATCCCCTCTGCCGCCCCCGTCCCCCCCAACACCCAGGGATAGTGCATGTACCTTTCTACAGAATATAGCTTCAGTTGAAGCAAAGTAAATACTACTGTAACATAGCAGATTATCAAAAACTTTATCCCACCCCCTCCATTTTCCTTGCACCACTCTCAAAATATTCTAGAACTCTCATCATTATTCCATTTAGTCTCTATCCAGTTGACTATTTAGGCACATAATAACAACATAGGTTTGCTCATTCTCTGCCATTAACTAGCTGTGCAACTTTTTCTATTTCTCCTGTACCCTGGTGTCCTCATCTATCAATTGAGGTAATGTTCCTCTCTCTGGCTTCATCACAGGAATACAGTGGTGATATTGTGAGAGAAAGGACAGGAACATGCTATAAAAAAAGGAACCCTTAAAATGCAACATGAACAGATTTCATTCCTGCTAAGAAATATTTTCTGAATTCCTAGATTGGCTAAATGTCCCTTCTCTTTGCTCTCACAACACCCTTACTTACATCTGTTTTATCGTTTAGAACATTTTACTGAAATTATCTGTTTATGTGCATATTTCTACCTGTAGACAGTGGACTCCTTAAATCCAAGAGGCATGGAGTATTTCTCTTCATAGCTCCTGCCCTTAGGTTCACAGTAGTATCTGTTTCATTGCACTGAAGTTCATCAATAGAAGAGCTGTGTCTTTCCAGAAGCAGGCTCGGTTTCCTGGGGCTTCCTCTTGGCCTGGACATCCTTCTATTATACATGAGGAAACCTTGTCAGGCTCCCTGGTCAGGCTCCATGATGCTGCCTGTTTCCATGAAGACATCCAGCATAAAAACTGCTTAGGTAAGGAAGCCCCTACCCCTCCTCCTAAATGACCCCAACATTTCTGAAACTCCTTAATACCAAAGCTTCATCTCATGAAAAGAAATTGGATGAAATTCAATAGACCATAAAATGTCGAAGTTTTAAGAGCCTTTAGAGACTGTGAATAAATTCTGTTCTGAAAGCAGTTGTTTCCAGGAGGAAGAGGAAGGCTGTGAGAGAAGTAGAAATGATACTTTGAGGAGGGCAGGACATGAAAAAAGAGGACAGTCTCTTCATCTTTTAGGTGTTTTTTTGTTTTTTTTCCATTTTACCAAAATCCAGCCTTTATCCCTTCTGTCCTCTGAGCTTAAGAATATCCTATCTATCCCAAGGCAGAATTTATTCACACTGACCTCAAGTTATCCCAGAAGGGCCCAGTAAGTGGGCACTTCCTCAAAGATGACCCTAAGATTTCATATGCATGTGCATAAAAATTGAGTACTTGTTTGGATGCTAGTGACCTGGTTTGATCTAGGTCAAGGATATCACTGTATTTTGTAAACCATGAAGGGCCTTTTCAGTATGAGAGAGAGGATTAGTGAAGGTGGCTGTGGAAGAGCAGGTGGGACTCTCTCTTTCTTCCCAGGGTTACTTTGTAAGGCACTGGTGCGTCAAGACATAGTTGGCTGGGATTCTTGAGACACAGATCTGGGGAGTCCAGTCTTGGGCCTGGGTAAACCTTTCATGCTTCAGAATTCAATGCCTAGCTCTAGCAGGGCCATGGCAGGCCTCCCCCCACTCCAACAACCAGTGACAGAGGAAAAGGGGCATACCCCAGGGGTCACAGCAGAATGCTACATGGCCCCCAAGTACTTGGCAGAATGCCCAGCATGCGTTTCTTTTAACCAGAGAGAGAAGACAGATCTTTGTGGGAACGAGACTCAGAAACCCAGGAATATATTGGAACTGAGCCAAATGTTGAATCCTGAAAGAAAAAGAGAAACTCCAGGCATTGGACCGATGTCCCTGGTTGGAACAATTGAGTTACATATATACATGCATGTCTATATATACTCACATGTGTTTATGTATATGTGCATGTATTTATTTCGTATTTCATAATTTGTAATGTTCAGACATATAACAGTTACACTCCAGGAGGTGGATTTAAACAAGGTCTTTAGGAATCTGAAGATTTTGCCCAATGAGCTTTAAACTCTGTCCTTGAAAATCTAAACCGGAAGAGACCTTGACCCTTCCACTCCTGTTTTATAGACAAGGAAAATAAGGCCTGGGGAAGTGATGTGACTTGCTCAGCAGCACATGTAAAGAACTATTGAGAGGTTTTTTCCTAAATTCAGGCCAGAAAAAGCCTGGGTGATCTCCTCTGGATCGCATGACTGAATGCCCTGGTAAGCCTAGCTCTGTACTATGTGTAAGGGCTTTCTCAAATATTGTCTCTATTTAAGCCTTACCTTCACTTTTGTGAGGAGCTAACTGTTACTTTCTGCATATTTCACGAGAGGAACTGGGGTCTGGAGAGGTTAAGTGACTCATCCAAGGTCGTGGGTCTAAGTGACTCAAACCGGAGACCATCTGCCACTCAGTCCACTACAGCTTCTCAAGGGGAAAGGAAAGCAATAAAGAGGTTAGTAAGCCATGAATGCTCTTGTCTAGGATTCTTGCCAGGCTCTCATCACAGTCCTCTGTGATGCAGCCACACAGGACTAGGCAGCATTGTGTAGGCATCACCCACACCCTCTGTGCTCTGTCCTTACAGTTCTCTCTTCATGGAATCTTTCCTGTCACCTCCTGTTCCAGCTGGCAGGCTCCTGACTTTCTACTTTCCTTGCCAGGTTCATTGTCTTAGTCAGTTCAGGCTGCTGTTCTGGAGACTGGAAACCCAAGATCAGGTCACCAGCCTGGTCAGGCTCTGTTGAAGGCCCTCTACTGGGTTGCAGACAGCCAGTTTCTTGCTGTGTCCTCACGTGGTGAAATAGGTGAGGGATCTCTCTGGAGCCTCTTTTATAAGATTACTAATCCCATTCAAGAGAGACGACCTCCATGACCTAACCACTTCCCAAAGACCTGGTATCCTAATACTATCACCTTAAGGGGGAGGATTTCAACATGTGAACTTTGGGGAAACATAAACATTCAGACCATAGCAACTTTCTTTCTTGGAAGAGCTACTGCCTCTGTCTTCAAGGTTCTTCTAGGGGCGTGTTTGTACCTCTGTTCAGCAGATATGAACCAGGCTGTCCTCGGATTATCTGTTCCCCTGGACTAAGGCAGGAATAGTGTGCAGGTCTTCACGGGTGCTCTACAGAAGGCCTGGCACATCATGGCTGTTCGATATAGACTAGAGAAGCAAATGTAATATGAATATTAGCCCAGGAATACTAGTTCTTTGGAGTCTGTGAGACACTACTACATAGTACCTTGATACAGTGAATGTTCCCAGAGTGTGGAACCCAAGGCCCAGATTCATGTCCGCTTTCTTATTGCATTGTCCTCAGCAAGTTACATCTGTCATTCTAGAACAGTGCTCTCCTGGTCCTTATCACTCCAATCCTCTGCTGACTCTGCCTGCTGGGACTATCAGAGGGGAAAGATATTTTGATAGGAAGTGTGTCAAATGGATGGAATAGAAAAATGTTTCAACAAGGAGAAATCAAGACAGATAGGATAACTGGTGTCTTGAGAGCTTATATAAAGTTCCCTTCACAGCTAAAACCCTGAGAATAAGCCTCACGTGTGTGGCAAAGGGTCTGGACGGAGAGAAGACCACGGTGTGGGGCTGCTTTTGTTGGTTTTTGTGGCTGTGTTCACACATGAGGCTATAAATCTGACAACGTGCAGCACTTTGGAGTGAGAGTGAAAGCTGAGGGCTGGAGGTGGAGAGATCTTTCTTCCATTTCCACTTAACTGCCCTTTGATCTGGGAGTGGAGATTCGGCTTTTAGGGAGGGAGTGCGCAGGTGGCAAGATGTAAACAAAACAACATCCTGGAGCCTTTGTCAGGCCTTCTGAAAACAAAGTGGAAACATGGTTGGCTCCTGAGCTGACCAGACCTTGAAGAATGAGTCTGACACATAACTGAGTGGTTCACACCCTCACCTATTGACGGGGTTCCATGGCAGCCAACAGTGAGCCCTCTGCAAGCGGATTGGAGGTGATCACCAGGCCCAGAGGACTTCTGAAGGGTTCTGCTAGATTTCCCTTGAGTAATCCTGTGGGAGAATCACAATTATTTTTGCACACAAGACTTTGGTAACAAAGAGAAATGTGCATCTCTGCCCTGGCTTTACCACTGTGTATTCACACACGTCGGCGTGAATTCTATGGGATGGCTGTAGGTGGGGGATTAAGGGAAAAAAGTGGCTGATCTGTGATCTCTTCCAGAAGGGAGCAAGAGCACAAGGCAGGAAATGAGTTCAGACACTTTTGCAGTCTGTCTCCATTCTATCACCACGGAGGTACTGAGGCTGGTACTGTTTATCAAGAACCTGTCCTGCCGGGGCTCTGCGCCCAGGTGTTTTCCTGGAGCCTCTACCATGGGCTCCCAGGGCCTGGCAGCTGCTGAAAGAGGCAGCTCTGTGCAGAGAACAGGCAGCCTTGTTAGGTGTTGGTTCTGATGGGGCCAAGTGGTCAGAGGCAGAGCTGGGGCTCATTCATTTGGGGACCAGAAGCGGTTCACTTAGTCTGGTACCCACTCGGCTCCTCTCTCCTGGCCTCACCCCGTGTTCTCTCATGAATTCCTTCGGAGCAAGAAATGGCATTTGTGTATTTTGAAAAGTCAAAGGGCAGTGTTAAATGTTCCTACCTCTGAGAGAAAGCACATTGCCTTCCCCATTGTCGTGCAGGGGAAGAAAGCCCAGCTCCACTGTGTGCTCATGACTCCATCCAGGCCGGGTGGGTGCCAGGTTCTGGTCTATGCGAAACTCCTGAGAACGAACAGCGGGGCTTCAGCTGCAGTTAATTTTCATTTGCTGTTTGTATATAAATGCTTTTAGTACTTAAACTAAATTCAGATCAATTAAACTAATGTTGTTTGACATAATATTCCTTGTTCCAAAATCAATATCCCTTCATTTGACAGACTTATTCTTGAATTCAGGATGTTTATTGTTCTTAAAGCTTACCTATAGACCTGGTTTTTGTCTTTAATGATATAAAACAGCTCTTCCTTGCATACTGTATGCCAGCGTGTAATGGGGTTCAAATTTCTCTGGTAAATATCTTTAATTGTACCATCATGCTTTTTAATCTAGCAGCACAGGACCACTTTCTCAGTCTCCATTTGTCTCCTTAGTTTTAAAGACATTCCTTCAACAGTGTCTGTTTAGAAGGAGTTGGGGTGAATGAAGGAGCCAGACCGGGATTTCAGGGCCACTGCTCCCCGCTTTCCCAAGAGCTGGGGCAACTGCGGAGAAGGCCCGGCCGCCCAGACGCTCCAGGCTGGCTGTTAGACGGTGGCCACTTAGCTTCCACCAACCCCCCAGTGCCCTTCTGCTCCTTCCCCATCATCATAAAGTAACATGCAGCTACTAAACTGCGCCACATTTTCTCATGTGGGTTTTTCCCGCATGCCCTGCAGCTCTTCTTCACTCTGCCTTTGGCTCTTATAAATCTTGTTCTGTTTTCCCTGGCCTTTGTCCAGAGACAGGCCTCGCTCGGCTCTGGGGAGAGCAGCCTGGGGGTCATTTATCACTTGAACAGTGGGAATGGGGGCTTGAACAGTAGTTTTTTTGCCATCCCATGACAAAGGTCTGTGCGCTGTCACCTAACTGGAAGAATCTGGCCTGTGTTCCTCTAATTGCTCCACCTTGATGACTTTGCCGAGGTCAGTCTTGCCCACTTCATGACGATTGACAAAAGGATTGTCTGAGAAGAAGGACCCCTTGGTGATGAAACAGGAATGGTTTGCAATGTTTTTCTTTTTTTCCAGGCAAATATTTTCTTTAAATTAATAGTCATTGAAATGATGTAAGCTGGCATTTGTGAGAGCTTTAATCAGCCTCTAAAATACACCCGACTTTGCTCTGTGACCAGCCCTCAGACAGGATGAGGGCTCATGAAACCCGAGCTGGGCTTGCTGTCTCAGCCATCCTACTGGAAAGGCTCCTGTAGCAAAATGTGCCCGGACCCTGGGAAGGGAGCAGCTCTGTCCCAGTCCTAGCACATGCACATGCACGTGTGCGAACACACACACACACACTGCTTTTTTTCTATGTTATTTTTCAAAGGAGCATAGATTGAGATCACGGAGACTTGGTTGAACTCAGGAGTTCTTCAAATATTGCTGAGGCTGGCGGAATGGGAAATTGGGGGAATAATGGACAGAACTTAAAGTTTGCTCTGGACACAAAGTGTGACTTCTTCTAGGGCTCAGTTTCCCTCTCTATTCCGCTTTGTCTTGTTTTACTCTGCTCTCAAGTTTTCTCTTTCTCTTTTCTTCCTTCTCTTCTCACCCCGCCCCTCTCCTCTGCTTCTTCACAGGATCGCATCTGGAATCATATCCTGGATGGTCTAAACATGGTTATAGTAAATCTTCTGTACTTGTAAGTTGCATAAAGCAGTGTTGGTTAATACAGCTTGCAAGGAAAGGCTTTCCCACAGTCCCTCTCTTCGTAAGCCATGTTTCTTCTCCTGGGACGCCTTTGATCATTGCCTTTACCACACCTGGCTGCATTTCATTTCCATTCCTCCAGATTCCTGTTGCCTCTGGCTAATTGCTCCGTCCATCTGCTGAGTCCCGTTCCAATAAGGATCTAGCCAGGCCAGGAGAGGAGACAATGCACTGTTGCTCCTTGGAGAGAATTTTCTGAAGGACCATTAGCCTCTTGCTCAGCAACAGCCTCAGCAGAGGCCAGAGAGGGAGGCCTGGGCAGAGTCAAGAAAGACCGCCAGGGCCTGGGGCTATCACTGTAATGCCCTAGAAGATATCAGGAAGAGGAAAGCCTGTACAGAGTTTTCTCTAGAGATGCCTCTCCTCCACCACCCTAGGAGGGAGGGCAGTGGCTGCACCCCTGGTACATCACAGGGTGGGGGGTGATGGCATCTACCTGATTCCCGGAACTGCATGTGAGGAATTTTTCAGGTAGGTTTGTTTGTTTGTTTGTTTTTCAATGTTACTTCACTTCTGCCATTTCTGTGTGAGGTGGGAAGAGCTGGAAGGAACATTCCCATTTCACAGATGAGGAATATGAGGCCAGAATAGTGACTTGGGCAAGGTCACTTAGTTTCTGCATGGAGGAGTGGGGGTGGGGGGGCTAAGATTTGAATCTAGGCCAGTCTCCTGATCCACAGGTCACTGCATCTCTTTTCAAAGGAGTAACCCTGTTCCTGGTCTCTGCCAACCTGTTTGTTTCTCTTGCCCTAAAGTCATCGAAATGAGTTTATATCTCAGAAGGCTTAACCCTATCCAAAGCCAGACCTTCCCAGAGTGCTGACCAGAGTCATCCACATGGCCCTCAAGGAGGAACAGTGCTTTGATGGACAGCTCCAACAGCTGAGCCGAGTGGAGCCCTCAGGTCCCCGGGGCAGCGGATGGGGGCCTATCAGGTAGCCCTTGGTTCCTAATCAATGTAATACTTGACTTATTTATGCTTTTAAAACCAAGGAAATCTCCATGGCCCCCTCAAAATCCCTGGTTTAACATGTGTCTGGTGGAGATAAAATGAAACAAGATGGCCCATACAAGGTGGCCAAGTTCGATGCAGGACACATGGCAGACCCTTGGTAAATGAAAGACTGAGTCCTTTCTAGAAGGAGCTTTGAGGCTGATTCCAAAACACAGGGTGACAGGCTAGAAAACTGAGGGTAGAGTTGTCCAATTCTGGTTTAGGTAATTTTAGAGCAGGGTCACTTTATTTGGCTATCTCTAGGAATTGGCTGGACAGTTTACAGACCCTCAGAGGGGCCAATGTTTGAAAAAGGTGGAATTCTAAGGGAATTCTTCTTGGGCATTTGGCCTACAAGTACAGCAACTGGACACTTGGTTTATGCAGTTTCTCTCTCTTTGAGGAAAAATAATGTTCCAAAATGGTATAGAGAATCAACAGGAAATCATAATGACATTAAAATACAGAACATGTCTAAGACAACCTTCTAAATATTTAAAGGCCAGAGGTGGTAAAAATAATGTACTCAAAATTAAGTTGAATACAACTTACAAAACAATTTTCAGTCCATCATCTTATTTCATTCTTACCCCTGATGTGGCATTATTATCATTCCCACTCTGTGGATGTGAAAACCTGAGGTTCAAGGAAATGAAGCATATTTCCAAGGCAGATCATAATTGACAGGTTGTAATCCAGCTGTGTTGGACCCTCTTCTCTTTCACATAAACACACGCTGAACACACAGACCTGATAAAGGCAGCAGAAAGATGATGGTAACCCTTATAAGCCAACGTCAAGCCCCCATGGATTTTCAGTGAGATTGATATTAAGATTGCTTAATAATGAGGTTAATGAAATATAATCCTAGGACTAGGCTTTGGTCACACAATAATTGAGCATCTATCTTCAGTTCATGTAGGTCTTAGCATATAGAGGCTTCTAAGCAAATGTATAATAGAATTAACATTAGTAAGAAGGAAGATCTTAGTAAAGGAACCAGAAGTGGTAGGTGCAGGGCAGGGGGTAGGAGGAAGTAGGCAATGAAACAGAGAATAAAATGAACATGGAGAAAGAGTGAAAATGGAATGCTCTCTTAGCAGTTTCCCTGAAGGGCTTGATGTCTTCCCTGGTAGCTCAGGACTGCGAAATCCAAGGCCAAGTGGGCCTTTCTTCTGCATTCATGGATCATCCTCAATCCCACTCAACCTCTGCCTTTCAATAACTTCTCAAAGCATACTTTGCCTGTAGCACTGTTCTCCTTTAATTATATATATATATATACGTAAATATATATATATATATTTAAAACCCAGAGCATTATTAAGAGAAATGCATGCCATATGTTTCTGATTCATTTAGACTTAAATCCTCAGCCTGCTGTTAGCTAAGAGAAAGGCAATATTCAAGAACTCATCTTAATAAGCAGTGTTAGCAAGGACCTTCGTAAGAAACAAGTTTTGATTTTGCTGGGAACAGTGAGAGAGTACGAACCTTGAGCGGTTTGGGTAGGATTTGGAACTTAACCACTGAGAACTGCAAAGTGAGGAGTGCATGGTGAGAAGCACGCCTTCCTTAGTCTCGACTGAGGATCAATCTCTGTCAGACTGGAGTTAGTTAGGTCTCCAGGGAGCAAGGGGAAGTAGTAATTTAGGAGAAAAAGAGCTGTTACCTAGGGCTGCTGTTTACCTTACAGTAAATATGAGGGAACAGTGGTTAATAAAATAGCTTTATATTTTTCCTTTAAGAAAATAGCCATAATGTATGAAATATATCAGTATTCAGGCTTTAAAACAAAACAATATACCTTGTGATTTAATTAAAAAAAAAAAACAAAAAAAAACAAAAAAACATCCAAACACCCAACCCTACTTCCCCTTTCTTTGTTTGCAAGCTTATACCATCTAGGTGTTAATTGGGTCTATTTTTTTTTTTTTAAGAGGATTATTCATCTTTACTGTGAACTTTTCCCCCCTTGGACTCCTTATGTTAAGCATTGCATTTAACCCACACTTTAGGGGGAAAAAAGTAATATCTTTGTTGGTTTAAACTGTCAGATTGACTCACATAATGGAAAACGGGTTAACTGGAAGTGGGAGAAATATTTCACTAAAAACAAACATCCCAGGGATGGGGTTAGCTCCACCTCATTCCCAGCAGCAAAGTTGGGTTGCATTGGTGCCTCCTGTCCTCTCCCAGGGGGAGAGGTTGGGGAGGAGGCACAAGGAAGAGAGGAGGTTGGCTTGCTAGGAGTTACTGCCAGGAAGCTGGCCTTTCTGTCTTCTAACCTAATACCGCTTCTTATTGGAGAAACCCTGTGCAAACTGGCGAGGAACAAAGCAGTTGGTTTCATGCCCCAGCTTTTCTCTTGCTTTATTATGCTGCGTCTAAATCCACTGTTTTCTGTAATTTACTAAAAGTGTGCTGTGTTACTGCATATTCTTTCTCCCGAGTGACCGTGCAAATCCAATTCTCCATGTGGAATAAGCCTCATGCCTTTTTTTGGAAATGTTCGATTTTAAACCTCATCAGTACCTGGCATATGGTCAGAGCTCAATAATAGTCACTGAATATTGTTGAAAGAATCTTCAGAGGGTGGAAAAAATGGTTAAAGGAAGGGTCGTCTGGTAGGTAGTAGTGTTTATTGAAGAATCAGATGGTTGGTTTCAAACCCTGGTTTTGCCACTAAGAAATTAGATTAGGCCCCAGTCCATTTGTAAAGTAGGCATAAGAATAGCTACTTCAACTTTTTGTGTAAGAATTAATGAATTATGTATATGTCAGTCCAGGCACATGACAGACATTCAATGAAGAGCTGCTGTTTGCTCTTTTAGGGTGTCGTGGAGCACTGTACATAACCCTGAGGCTGCTTGGGTCAAAATCCTATTTAACCACTAATTTAGATGTCGTTTAATTTTTCTAAACCTTAATTTCTTCATGGTAAAATATAGATATGATACCTGTGCAAAGGGTTGTTGGAAGGATTAAGATTTTTTTAGGTGTATATGGTGATGGGTAAGGTCATCAACTTCAGCCTTGTTCCTGGAAATATTCTTCAAGCATTCTTCATCTTTGAAAGCATCTTCTTCAAGCAAGTCGAAAGGTTTTGGCTCATGAGATGCCTTCAGTGACTGTATCTTCAGGGAAGATCTTCGAAGAGAAGATCAATATTTACTTCAATCTGTTATAATTTAAGGGGAAGGAAAACTCAATAACATGGGAGCAACATGAACTTCAGCAGTGCCTCCCATTGGCAAAGCAGACCTCAGACTACCTTGCTCCTCTGATAACCTTGGCTGAAAATGAGCATCTCTTTACTGCTGCAATTGCACAGTATGGTCAACGCCAGAGTAATCAGCAACTGATAATGCTAAGAAATGATCTTTCCTACGCTGTATCAATCTTTTAAAATTTGAGTATAAAATGTTGAAGATAAAGTTGCCGTAATATTTACTTTGTGATAAAACTTCAGATTTACTCTCGTATCTCGAAAGAGCAGTCTGTGATAGTGATACTCAGTCTCTGCCTCGGCCTCCAGCCAAATATTGACTTTAAAAAATCAGCCATTTAGCACTGGGCCAAAATCTGTGCACCTTGATGAATGTGTAGTACCTAGTCAATTGCTGAAAATAACAAGCACTCCATGGATGAATATTTTATTATTTTGGGTTACAAGGATGAAGGGAGGTTTCCCTGGCATCTGAACATCACAGCACACAGAAGGCTGTCCACTGATGTGTTGTGAATCTTTGGCAAGTTTATTCCTCCTCTGGCATGATTTACCCAAGTGTAAGACAAGGGGAAAGTTTAGACTCCACAACCTCTAACTCTGAACCCTCTTCACTCTCACTGAGCACTCTCAGTGTTTTCTCTACTAATCACTGTGAATTCAGTACAGATCCAGGAAGCAGCCATTCCAGGTACCCTTCTGGACTGCTAGCTCTTTATTATTCACCAAAACTCTAAGACCTAGATTCTTAGCTGAGTAAAAAAGCCGAAGCCATTAGACAGAGAGAGGAAAGATGAGCCCCTTCCTGATGTTGAAGCATTGACACTGATATTTATTTCCCAAAGGCCAGCCCAAATCAAAGCTAATAGCATATCTGCAAAAATATAAATTTATAATAAAACTCATTTTGAAGAGAACCTAGATGGAAAAATATGCGAGGCAACGAGCAGTGCCAAGAAGTGGCCCAGATAGTCAGTGCTGCGTATATTTCCAGTTCCTTTATCACAGAAAAGGATAGCGAAGAATTGGCCATTTATTGATCTCTATGTTCCAAGCCATTACTAAGTATCTGACATGAATTTTCTATTCACTGCTCATCACAGTGCTGTCAGTTGAGTATTACAGTATGCCTTTTATTGATGAGAGAGCCAAGGTTCAGAAAGATTCAACTGCATCCTAAGGTCATGTAGCAGCAGAGCTCGGTGGCTAAACACAAATACCCTGGAGTCAGACTCCCTGGATGTGTGTGCTGGAGTCACCATTTATTCGTCCTGTGGTCTCCAGCAGTTTTCTCATCTGCAAAGTGTAGATGGTGATAGTGCACATGCCTGGGAGTTCAACTCAGTTTTTCCTTGGGTTGTTTTTGGAAAATTTCTGTGCACAAATTGGCTTGTAAACCAAAATATTCTGAATAGATATATATTAGAGAAATTGGTCTGGGACTTTTATATCTCATGATTTCAGAAATGGAGACCACGGGCCATAGGACTTAGCCCCTTCCCACTCCCAGCTCATAAAAGCCTTTGATGTGGGGATTGAATCTGTGATGCAGTTTAAAGTCTTTAAGGAATTCTGTGACAGCGTCACTCCTAATAGCCATAAACTTTGTCTCGCATGACTCCTGGTGATGGATGAAGGGAACCTTCCGTGTTACAAGTTTAGCATTAGTAGTCTTTCCCTTATAGAGGACCCTCCTCTTGATGGTTCTCTGATTGCATCAGGAATGCAGGACACAGGTGGCACAGGGGGCAGTCTATTGGCTGCTTTCTCCCTCCATGAAAAGCTCTTGCTGGCTGAACTAGAAGTAGGAAAAAAAAAAATGTGTGCAAACAGCAATCTGCCATGAGTCGGAGAAGAAAGGGATCTGATTAGAAGAAGCAAGTGGTGGCTTTTGTGTGTGCCTCCTACATCAGCACTTCTTCCGAGTCAGGGAGAATTGCAGCCAGAGACATGAATAATGTTGAATTTACTACAAGTTTACCTGAGATTACAGGTGAGTTGGATACAGCCAGTATCTTTTGGTCCAATGTTGACTTAGTCTTGTTGTCACAAATCAGCTATTGATTTTTGGGGTCCCCATTAGTCTTAGGGAAGAGAGCTAATCCTTCTTTCATGTGTGTTTATGTACCATATTTGGCCGGAGCTCCGGGTGCACTTTTCACCTTGATCTGCAAGTAGGAAGGCAAACACATGACCTCAGTACTAGAAGCCACCCTGGCTGGTCACTCTCCACTGTTTAATTTCTCTCTGACTTCTGCCTGCCTTCTAATCCCAGGTATTCGGACATGTTACAAAAAGAAAGAGACCCCGAGATCAAAGCACTGGTCATGATTTTACTAGGGGCACCTCTGAAAGCATTTGTAAGGCTCGTGTGAATGGCTGCTGCTGTGACCTCTAGAAAATACTTTACTCTCCAAATTGGGGCTAACAGATTTATCACTCACTAGGCCCTGACCTTCCAGGTCAGCCTAGGGTTATTTTTGTGTATTATGGGCAAAGACATGGTAGTCCTGTTACAGAAGCCTAAAGAGCAAATATTGATAACATGATTTAGGGATAAAAGAGAATTCTGAAAGCATATTTTTGATTTTAAAATTTCCTATAAAAATGTTAACTTTGTCAACATCTGCTTGGGCTCATTGCCCCAAGACAGATGTCACTGTCAGCCACCAGCATTGCAACAGTTCAGGATGATGGATGCTTTCGTCTTCTTCTCTGTGGAATTTCAGTTTCTACTCTGTAGAAGCCTAACTCTGATTACAAAGGAATTCTGAGAACAGTTTCGTTGTTTTTGTCTTATTAGTTGTAGGAAGCGTACTTTAATAAAGGGGGAGTATCAACATATGCATAATAAAATCACTTTGTTCTATTCTGATTTTATTGAAAAGATAGTGATTTTAATACAGTTTGGGACATTCTTCTTCAAATCTGAAGAGTAGGGCGTTGGCAGGCAATATAGGGCAGCAGTTTGGAGCACAGAATTTGGTAGACTTAAGCTCAGATCTTGATTTACTATCCGTGTGACCTTGGGTGAGTTATTTCATCTCTTTAAAGCTTCATTTCATAATCTATAGGTGGGGGTAATGTTGGCATTCACCTCACAGGGTTATTGGAAGAATAACCCGGATGTATGTAAGATACTTAACATTACGCTACCCTCAATAGAGGGTAGCTGGTATTGTTATAATTACTCAATCTCTAAGACCTCCATTTTACTCATTACAGGATGACCATGACTTTTACTTTATAAAGCAGACTAGACTCTCTTTTCACATCAAAATATTTTGGATACCCACCAGTTAATTTTTCAAAATGTCAAAAATTTAGGGGGTGCTTCCTTCGTGCCAGGCTCTGCTTTATGCATGTGGCTCACTTACTCCCCACAATCACCATTCGCCATCTCCACTTTACTTGTAAGAACACTGAGGCTCTACGAGTTTAATGATTCCCCCAATGTCATATTGCTAGTATGTGAGCAAAAATCACCTAGCTCCAGGTTCTGTCTCCCTAACCACTGTAGTATACGTGCTGCCTCGTTTTAGTTTAGTCTTAGAGTTTTAGGTCTATACATGATCCTCTTGCATGTCCACTTTTTCCTCCCTTTCTATTAGTACTTTGACATCTTTCTAAAAAAATGCGTAAGTTTCTCTTAAACGAAATGAATTAATAAAGGAATAAATTAACAAATACAAAACCTTCATTACTCATTTATAAACTCCTTATGATCTGGTTTTTGTCCCACTGATCCTGAAACTCCTCTCTCCGAGGTCACAATTGAATAGAAAAATGACTATCTATGAACAAAAAAGTAGAAAGTTGTTTAGGAAGCTGTAGCAGTAGTCCAAGTGAGAGCTGTTGGTAGCTAGGACTAGAAGAATAGTAGTGAAGATAGAGACTATTAGGTTATTACAGTATATTTTGGAGATAAAGTCATAAGGATGTACTGGTTGATCTGACGTAGGAGGTAAAGGAGAGGAATAATGAATGATTCCATTTGATTTGAATAACCAGTGGATGATATTGCTGTTTACAGAGAACAGTGGATTCAGAGTAGATTTGGGAAAAAGGTATGTGGGCTTTTGTTTGTATTTGTGTGTGCATGTGTGTGTGTGTGTGTCTGTGTGTATTTCTGGGAGAGTGTTGGAGGATGGAGATGTCAAAGGATTTAAGAGTCTGGAGCTCAGAGTAAGATCTCTGGTGTGAAAACAATATGTGAAACTCTGGATATGATCACTTAGGGAGAGAACATAGACAGAAGAGAGAAGCAGCCCGGGAAAGAGTGCTGTCCTTTAGGATCTGAGCAAAGGACATAACAAGGGATAAGAAGAAGAAATGGACAGTGAGATAAAAATAAAATGAGGAATCTGGTGTTACTAGAAGTTATATATGTATTCCCCAAGGTTTTCTGAGCCTGTTACGCTGGCGAAAGCCTCTACACTTGTACATGCCTTGTCTCCAATGCCTACAAGGCCTTCCTCAATTTCTCTGTCTGGCAAACTCCTACTCTTTCTTCAAGACTCAGTTCAATTCCTTGGAAGCCTCCTCTTCTTCCTCACTTCTTGTTTCCCTACCTCAATCTTAGCCCAAATAACTGGGCACTTAGGGTTGTATAATCTAACTGTCTTATAAACTCTCTGGCTCCATTGAGGTCAGCTCCTTGAGGGCAATCACTGTCTATTATTTCTGAATCTCCGAAAACTAGCACAATGAATGTGGAAAAACAAGTATTTGACTATTGTTGGTTGAATAAAATGTATGCATGACTAGATTCCCTTTTAAGCTCCAACATTTAATGTCAAACCATTTAATTTCTACTAGAGGACTCCACCTAGAAGCCCAACATTAAGTTCCACCTAGAGATCAAATTCTGCATTTCTCAAATTGAAGTTACTCACTTCCCTTAAGACCTCCATCTTCTATTTCTATTTATGGTGCAACTATTATCAAGTCCTTCAAGCTTGGAAACAAGAAATCACTTTTGACTCTTCTCTCTGTATAGCCAGTCGGCCACTATTCCTGTCCATTTTCCCTCCATATATCTTGAATCTGAATCTTTTTGCTTTCCCCTAGTTAGCAACTTGCCCAAGGTCACTGAGCTATTCAGAGCCAGGGTTGGAATCCATTCTGTCTGACTCACTAAGTAATATCACCTTTCTGGCTTATGCTGGAGTAACTGGGATCCTTTGATAATATGGCAGGCAATTCCAAAGAATATAACTTGTAATTTTCTGGAACGTTTTGGGAAGGAAAATACTCCATGGACTTTTGTTTTTTCTTATGTCTGAGATGTAAACCGGCTATTTTATGAGGCATTGACAGAGAAGGAGATGGATAGACTGATTTATTTCCCTCGATAGGATGTAATCTGATGACTGTCTAAGGATATAAAAGTTTATAAATATCGTAAAATATTTGTATCTAGAATATTTCTGTTAAAAATCATCAACTATATTAACTAGGACATCTTACTTCCACTCCCGAAAAGTTCTAGTCTACTCAGTTTTTATGTCTTCTCCCAAGATTAAATTGCTCCCTAGAATCTCATCCTAGCCACCAGGTAAACATCATAATTCTGAATTTCCATACATTTTTGTCTTAGCCCTGGGTGATATTCAGAGAATGTTTGCTGACTGGAATGAATAAAGAATTGAATGTCCATATTGCTTAGTAAGTGAATATGTAAGTGTGTATGCACAGTAGTACCAATTAGCTGAGCGGTGTTTTTTCCACTTTCATACCATTTGCCTGTAAAGGAAAGATGGGAAGGAAGTTAGCCTCTCACATTGTGACACTGTGTCACCACTAATAACTTCTCCATCTCTAAAATCATGAATTCTCACATCCTTCTTTCTGATTTCTATGCTACCCAAATTTTATGCCACTCCATTCCTCAAACTCATTGGTTCCACCAGTTTGATTCCCTACTTTCAAAAACCCGTAGTTTTGGCTTCTAATTCCTTGCTGATTAAAATAACTGGATGCGAACTCTTGCTATAAACACTATTAAAACTAAACAAAATATATGAAATGACTGTTTTCAGACAGTACACAACAGGAAGTACAGTACTGTGATTCGCATCATCCAGTTTGATACTAGAACACAATGCAGGGAGGGGAAACTCAAGCAGAGCATAGTGGTCTCACTGAGATGAAGAGGGAAAATAAAAGAGCTGGGAAAGACTAAGACAGCCAAAATTTGTGGATCAGGAATGAAGCGAAACAAACAAACTGCTGTGGACTGAATTATATCACCAAAAACTAAGACCTTGAAGCCCCAACTCCCAAAATGATGGTATTGGAGATGGGGACTTTGGGAGGTAAATAGGTTCAGGAAATCTATGAAAAACTTATAGTTAATATTACGTTTAAATGTGAAACATTGAACACCTTTCTTCTAAAATCAGGAACGAGGCAACTGTGTCTTCTCTGACCACATCTATTCAAAATTTTACTGGAGACTGTAGCTAGTATAATTAAGGCAAGGGAGAAAAATAAAAGGTAAATAGGGAAAGGAAAAAATAAAACTATTTCTTTCACAGAAAATATGATCATGTGTTCCACTCAAACAAATAAATAAGATCTCAGGATACAAAGACAGGATGTAAAATTAGTTTTATATCTATATACTAGCAAATAAATTTTGGAAAATGAAAACTTTTGAATACTGTACTACTTACAGTATTAAAAACATGAAATACTTAGGATAAATTTAACAAAAGATGTGCAAGACCTCTACACTGAAAACTAAAATATTGCTGAAAGAAAGAAGACCTAAAAAAAATGGCAAGGGATTTCCCTGTTGTCCAGTGGTAAAGAATCTGCCTTCCAGTGCAGGGGATGTGGGTTCGATCCCTGATCTGGGAACTAAGATCCCACATGCCACAACTACTGAGCTAGTGCACCTCAACTAGAGAGCCCATGTGCCGCAAACTACAGAGCCCACAGGCTCTGGAGCCTGTATGCCACAACTAGAGAAGAGAAAAGCCACACACCACAACTAGAGAAAAGCCTGCGTGAGACAACAAAAAATACCACATGCCTCAATGAAGACTCACATGCTGCAGCTAACACCTGACACAGCCAAAAAAAAAAGAAATAATAATTAATTAATTAAAAAAATAAGTAAATGGCAAAATATAACATTATACTGAATTGGAAGATTCAGTTTTAAGATGTCCATTTTTCTGAAGATGATCTATAGAATCAATGCAATCCTAACCAATCCTAACGAAAATTCCTGCAAGCTTTTCTTTATTTGAACACGTTGAGAAGGTGATTCTGAAATTCATATGAATATGAAAAGGATCTAGAATATTCAAAATGTGTTTTAAAAAGGAGAACAAAGTGGAGGTACATATAATATCTGTGCTGTCAAGACTTACTGTAAAGCTATAGTAATCAGAACAGAGTGAGACTGGAGCAAGGAGAGACAAATAAAACAATGGAACTTGATACTTATCTCTGATTCAGTCCTCTCCCTTGAGCTCCGCAACATTTTTAAATAACTATTTTATGTCTCTTCTTGAAAGTCTTAAAGACATCCTAAGCTCCATATATCTTAAACCCAACCCATTAGCTTTTTTCTCCTAAACTCAATCCTTCATTTACATTCCCCTGCTAGTTGTACAAACCAGAAACTGAAGAATAATCCTCAACCCCTCCCTCTCTTTGATCCTCCACATTACTGATTCCTTGCTAGGAACTTTCAGTCTTATCTCCTAAATGTACCTTGAGTTCATCCACATTTCTCTACTTCCACCCTATTCTAATATTTGCTACCTGGACTTCTGAAAATGTTTCCTAAACTAGTTAACCCACATCTACTCTTAACTACCCCCAGAGTATATTTTTGAAATAAATATTGTATCATGTTAAACCTTGCTTAAAATACTTCAGTGTCTTCACATTGGTTGTAGGAGAAAGATAAATTTTAATATAGCTTTCGGGATTCTACCTGGTCTAGTCCCTACTTGCCTCCCTAGCATCATCTTGCACCATTCTGTCTCTTGCTTTCTCAGAGAGTAGTGCTTATGTTTTTGTTTTTGGTTTTCGTGCAGAGGAATGCAAACACTCAATGTATTTGTGAATTGAATGAATGAATAAAGTCATTACATATCCTAACACTACTACAGCAAAGATACAATTATCTTTCTATTTCCTATTCGAACTTGACAATCAGTTGATATTACATGTGAAGTTCTAATGTTTTAGACTATAGGCATAGTCAAGTTACTGATGCATATGCATTCTCCAAAATGACAGGAGCTTCATAGTTTTCTTCCAAAGTCAGTGCATCATTTTTGTGGTCTTGATATATGTTAAGTGCTTATATTTAGATGCCTTCTTATGAAATTGAGAACTGAAAGATTTAATTTAGAACTATGTTCCAGCATGTGCTCCTCTGTTCATCACATGTAGTTCAAAGGTGATGCCAATGTAGAGGGTTGCAGTATAAAAGGCAAACAGTGTGTCAGTTCATACTCAGTGTTCTAAAAGAGAGTTCTCAATTTCTTGGTCATAACATACTTAGCAAGAGACTTGCATCACATACTCCCATGGGGTGCACCTAAGGTTATATGCAATTTCCTGAGTGCTAACTAAAACGCCACCCCACTCTCTCTCTTTAAGAAAGCATGTCGTAAAGCAGTTGGGTGAGAGTGACCTTAGTTGGGGGTAATCTTTTTTTGTTTGTTTGTTTTTAAGGTTTTTAAAACAACACTTATTTCTTACAAGTTAACATGTACATAAAAGGAAACCAAAAAACACAAGAAGCAGAACACAGAGTCATCCATCATCAAAAGCAGTTTACCATTTGATGTGTCGTTCCGGGTCTTGTTTCTGTATTTATACAACCACGCATCCATTTTATTGTAATTAAGATCACACAGTTATGTATCATGCTTTTTCACACATCGTGAATATTTACCATTTCCAAGTCCCAAAGCTATGGGGGATCACCTTGAGTCGGATTTATAGTGCTCTAAAATTACATCACTCACAAATTTCAGACTTTACCTACCATTAATAACAAATTACTTGTGGTGCATCTCACCAGTAAACTGGGCATAGGAATGCATTATAACACTGAGGTATACAAACTACTTTTTAGAAGGTAATAATTCAATGGTCTTGAACCATCACTGTGTTCTAGCCTGAATGAATATAGCAATCCCAGTGCTGAATACCAGAGGAGAAATTGTGCACACATGTACCAATATTAAAATATGCCTTTGTGTAAAAACATTTCTCTGTTGTGTGTGTCCATACACCCAAATGTTCATGCATATTCCCAATAATGCTGGTTATAAATTTCTTATCCACAAATTTGGAGAGCAGAGGGCATGGAAATCTTGTCAATAATATATGTTTCTTAAATAGTTTTAAAACTGCAGAAAGTAAAATCCTCTAGACTTTTGTGAAGGTGGATGTGCTGTGATTAATTCTATTAGTGACTCTGTACATGAAGAAATTATTAGGAGTTCATAGATTCCAGTGGATTTAGCTGGTTTCCTCTGCACCCATTTTTCTAAGCCATCCCCTAATGGTCAATGTCTATGAGAAAAGCTGAGCATTTGTCCTCCTAACCCCTGCAGCAATCTCTTCTGGGGCATCATCTGGTCTTTTCTTGAAACCTGGAGCCCTGAGTTTTCTACAGGGGTGTTTGTTCTCATGTTATAAGTCTTTAATCTCAAGAAAGACTTTCCTAAACTTCTGTTACATCTGACTTTATTCTGCTTCCACCCGCAGATCCTAGGTCTGACTTCTGGGCCACACTCAACAAACTTCCTCAATAGTCTGCTTTTTCCCATAGTATCTCTTTGTCAGTTTTCTTGTCTTTGAGTTCTATTTTTTCCTGTTTAATTTCCTCCATCCCTTCCACTCTTTTTCATGTGAAATATTTATCTAACCTCTCAAGCAGCACCTCTCTAAAAGTATAGTTTCCAAGATGGAAGGTGGTGTTCAAATTGGTAATATTCACAAATTTTTTTTCATATTAAGGGAATTCTATAGGAAGTGGCATTGAAGTTAACTAAGGCAGATGGTGAAGGTAGGTGTGTAGGTAGAGGGAGAGCTTGTGGGACAGCACAGAATCCTGAAAGCTTGTGATATCACAAGAAAGTCAGTATGGCTGGCAAGTCTGTTATGCTAAGGAGTTTGATCATTTTCATTCAGGTTATCCAGAGCTTTCAAACTTTCCAAACAAAGCCATTGCATGGTAACGTTCATGTTTTAGAAAATCCCCTTTGGTATTAGTGTTGCAAAGGGCTGACAAGGAATAAAGTTAGTGCAAGAAAACTAGTTAGGATATTTGTCCAAGTGAAAGGGATGGAATAGAAGCAGAGATAGATCCTGGACACATTTTTTTTTTAATCCACAAGAGTAGATAAATAATTAAAGGATGCTTCTAAAATATAGGCATTTAAGAACACACTTAGAGTCTAGGTCTCTAGTAATCCTGGGGAAAACATACCCATTTTTGTCATGATGTTTCAGAAGCAGATATGTTCCACTCAATGGGACCATGTCCAGTCAAAGAAAACCCCCTAAAATATGAAGCCTCAGGAACCTGGAAATTGCTGAGGACAGGTGCATATGTCATCTCTGGGGAGTGCTGTGGTCCCACAGTCCTAGTTTTGTTCCCTGAGACTGTTACAGTCTTTGCTGCAGTGATATCCTTATTCAGGATAAGAGTGATTCAGGGTCTTTTTATTCCAGTGAAATGCTAATTTTCATGATCTCTTTCCATGACTACTCCATTACCAATCAAGGAAAAAGGAGTGGCCTTGGAATAAATTGTAGTTGCTTCAGTTATGAATGTGTTACATCTCCAAGTCAGGTCAGGAAGTGGAGGGGATGGGGGAGATGGCAAAGCTTGGAACCAGTGTTTCACTGAAGTGTTATCTGGCTTCTTGCCAAACACCAGTGCCTGCTGACTTATGAGTGACGCTTTTATCTTGAATTTGATGGAAAGATGGATTGTGCTACATTCAGCCCAGGAATGTTTTAAAGCCTGAATAAGCTGGAGAATCCCTTTTGCTTCAGCTTGGTGCTGGCTCAGCAGCTTGATTTCTACCTCTGCTGTCACCTGGTCTTTGGGTTCTTCTGTTGGGACAAACTCTGGGGGAAGGCAGGGCTTCCTGAATCTGAGGCTGCATTATATTAGCAGGTTGTCAATGTCTCACCACCTTCCCCTGCAGAGTGGGTACTGTTACAGAATTAGCAGACCGCACTGCCATTTCAGGGATCGTTGTTACCCTCGGCAAAGCCTGGTTTTCTTTTACACTCTCACATAAAGTGCAGACCGGAGAAGCCACCCCAGGGAAGGTCCATACATGGTAGATGGAGAGTTTGGATGGCTGAAAGGCAACTACTCATGCCCTGAGCCCCTCTTCTGTATCACTGTGACCCTCTGTGACAGGGACAGGGAACACAGGAGGCTTCAACTTCTTCCTGCTATGAAGAGAGCGCAGGAGATGTTTAGCACATCAATAGATGAATGGATGATGGCCCCCCTCCGGAGTAAGTACCGTGATCTCTCCGCTCATCCTGGATTCTGCTCTGACGCTTGTATATGAGGACTCCTCTTGGAAGTAGATCTGCCTGGTTAGCATCTCTGATACTAACTTCAAATGACAGAAACTTACTACTACTACATCTGCCATGGATTGATTCTTCTTGAGTATGAAACCATTCTTGAGGAAACAACCTCCATATTTTATACACACATAAATCAGGGTTTGGTTTTATTTCATCTAAACGATGCCTTCTTCAGTCCTAAAATGTATCCCCTGGTGGCTTATTGACCAAATATGTATCCACTGTTTCCAACTCTCATAACTACATTTATTAATTCATTCAGGCAGTGAGTGATTTTTAAGTGCCTATTAGCACACAGGCTTGTATCAGTTACTGTGGAGGATACCAAGGAAAATATGATGTTATCTGTCTCCCCTAGAATATAAATGCCTTGAAATCAGTGGATTTTTTTTTCTAATTTCTTCCTATATGCCTAATTCATTCCTTTATGTCTGCCATGTAATAAGCATTGCATAAGTGATTTTTGAAGGGTAAGTGGATAAATGAAAGAATGATCTTGCTAGAAGACAAAGAATGCATTTTTCTCTTTTAAACAGACAGTAATTCAATGGGCCTTGAGGAACAGGCTAAAATATCTCTGAAGTCTATACATTCTTAATAGTGAAAGATTTTGTCAACCCAGAATACAAATCTCTTATCTGCTTAATTCTCCAAAGAAGCAGTTTTAGGACGCAAATGAAATAGTAGTCTTATGTGTCTGGAGTTGGCTACATGTATTCAGTAGTCATGTGAGTAGCATCAGAAGGCCATTCAAGTAAATGAATCATGAATTTCACAAAGGTATAGTGATGAACAAAGACGGAAAGTTTTCCTGTTCATCTGAACACCCATTTTCAAGCTATTAAATAAATAAATGCAGATAAGTTTGGATTACCCTATACTCTGTACCCAGAGGCCTCTGGAACTGTCGAGTCACCACAGTACTCTTATAGGGATTTATGAACCCTTGGAAAAGTATACAAAATGCATAATTTGTGAAGAAATTTTTGTCAATAGTATAGTAAAATGCTTGATGATGTAATTTTCAACTAAACAGTGTTTCATAACTGTGGAATGAACCAAATATTTACTGAGCACCTACTGTATAATGGGCCCTCTCTTTGGGGATACAGTAACTAATGAAATCCTCAAAGAGCTAATATTTCAACTAGCGAGACAACACAGAAGCATCTGCAGAGGTGTCTGACTCCAGAAGACTTAAGAGACAATATAATACCACAATATAGTTATCACAGTTACTTTCTAAAAGCATGATAATAAAAACAAGTGATTGATTCTTTGGGGGAAGTCATATACCGTCATGTCTCTTGCCTACCTTGAACTTGAATTTGAAAGCTGATCTGTTCATGATGCATGGGGCTGAGCAGATCCTAATAAAAAGGAGCTTGGGCCCTTTGATCTTTCCAGTAATTGTCTTATACTCTCTGCTTTGTTCCTATTTGCTTCTAGTTCTTCATTCTATCCCCCCTTCCCATCGACTAGTTTTTGGCTCCAGAGTACTCTTTAAACATATGGAAATGTTCAGGTACTCTTGCTTTTACTCTTGGCATTTCTTCTTAGACATAAGTCCACCAACTGGGTCCAGGCTCCAGGACTGCCCTGTAGATTAGCCTCACAGCTGAAACACTGTGTAGTTTCTTCCCAAGTCCCACCTTGGAAAATATGCAGAGATATTTAATTTTATGATGCTTTGTTTTAGACAGATATCTCATTTCTACTATAATTTGAATTTGTATTTTTTCTGACAGTAAAATGAAATTATTCCTACATGAGAGAACATGAAACTGGATTTTTTAGATTCAAAAGGAGTCCTATTCCTGCATTTACTTGAAAAAAACAAATATTTCATTGGCATCTGGGAGTCAAGCCAACAAACACAAGTGGTCAGCTTCTTTACAAGTAGGATGAGAGGATTTGGGTTAAACCATTTCTCAGGTTCTTTACAGTTTTAATTTCCAAAGCCTCTTTAACACTGATTCCTGAGGAGGATGGAACTGTATTGTTCTGAATTTCAGACTAACACGTTATCTTCAGCCATGCAATGATAGAATTAGGAGGAACTTAGGAATCATGCATGACAATCTTATTTTACAGACTTGGAAAGGAGGTCCAAAGGGAAATTACTTGCTCTAAATCACACATCAATTGAGTGCAGAACTGAACTTGGACTCTTGACTTTATTCTGCTGACCTTCCATTGTCCCAGGGAATAAAACCTGAAGGACTACTTCTGAAAGCAAGTGCTTAAAATCTTCCACAAAAAATCTCGCACATTCACACATAGTAAACGTGGAGTTTTGATTTAAATACTCAGCTGTTGTAGAGCCATCGAGATTGGCAGTTGACCCCTTAGCTTCTATTGGTCCACAACCCAGTAAACTGCCTACGCTTGATCCTGAGCCTGAGATGCTCATTTTTGTTCTTGCTTCCCAGTGAGCATTTAGCCCTTGCTTGAAAAATATTCCTAAACCATCTTGAAGGTACAGCAAATTTAACTTTCTGAATCTATTCTTTTCCATATGTGCCTTCTAACTGAAACATCATATTCAGTACTTATAACTCAGAAAACATTTTATGTCATACTCCATAATTAAGCCTTTTATAATTCAGGAATAACATCCAAAAGTTTTGAAAAAAATCTTAGGAAAGGTCTTACACTCTCTAGGTAAGACCTATGGGTTTAATCAAGGAATGCTTAATGAATGTTGAAGGGACTTCTTCAAACTTGTTTTAGCAGTTGCTCCTGAATTTTCAAATGATCATAATTGGCTTCCATTTATTCTAAAAACTTGAAGAAATAACACATTTCTTGATGAAAGCATTCTGAAGAATTATGGAAAAAAAGGAACTTTGAATATTTTAAGATATATTCAGTTTTCCTTGGAGTCATGAAAGCTCTAGCCATACCCATCTTTGCAGAACAATTACTTCCTCTCTAGCTACCTTTTCTAGATTTAAAAACCTGGAAAAGGTACAATTTCACCAGCCACCACTAGTACCCAGTGTCAGCAGCTCATATAAAACCTGGGAAAATATAGTCAGGATTAAAGAAATCTGTAAAACTGTGAAGTCGGGCCATAGCATGTAAAATGCAATTCCTTTTACTGAGTACATAATTTATTAGGAAAGCTCTTCATTTATAGGAAATGTGCTTGACACCTTATTCTTGGCAACTGCCTGATTTTTTTTAGAGGAAAAATATGGATAAAATGTTTCCCAGTATAGGAATTCATTAATGTCTCACTAAATAGCTCTGTGTCTGTGCTTCATGCCCACGCCTCTATCCCCAAGCACACTCCTCCTTTCTTAACTTTCTCCATCAGTCCTAAAATAATTCACCGTCCTCTGATCAGTCTCAGGGCTAGCACTAACAAGGGTTCATCCCTACTCTTACCCAGGTCCCCAGGTCTCCTTCTTCCCCTACCATGTTCACTATTAAATTCAAGTAATGAACATTTGGCTTTTGGACTCCTGTTGCTATTGCTGTACTTCTCTCCCAGTTCTGTGAACCATGGCTAACTTTGTAATGAGGGGGATTTGGTCTCTGTCCCTGGTTATTTTCTCAGGAATACATCAGTTACAATTTTGTACAGCTTTGCAAGTAGAAGGAGCCCTTCATTTTCAGATCCCTTTTCTTGAAATACAGTAGAGAGGAATCAATGTCACAGGCCCTTTCTCTTGGCCAGAGCCCCCCTGTTTTTCCAGGTATATGTTTCTCTTGTGTATTTCAGCTGCCTGACACCCTTTGGTCATCTTCACAAGGTCTTTAGGTGCATATTGAGTGGGGCCATGTGAGCATCAGGACTTGGGTGTAGAGATTAATTATTGATCTTCTAAATGTGCTGTCCTTTGCAGTTTCCAAAGCTCAGTTTAATTTCTGAAAAGGGAATGTCCTGATTTATTTTCTCAAAGTAAAGCTCTGAGATATTCTATCTAATTGTCACCTCTAGGGTTTCTTTCTACTCTAGGGAAAGCCTCACTCATTCATTTCAGAGATAAAACCACCTTTTGGGGGTGATGAAGTGGAGTGGATGGGGCCAGCATATGTGGCCATTGATCAATGAAGGGCAAGGTGGAGAGGAAATAGAGAGAAGGCTCTACTCTGAGCTCTACACACTGAAGTTCCAGGCCAGCTGGCACTATGATTCTGTCTTTGGTTTTCCAACTCTGTTCATACCCACAGCTCCATTGGTAGCCAAGGACCTGGCTCAGGCCAAGACTCAACTTATCCTGTGGTTGCTGAGAAGAGTTTATTTGTAGAGTGTGGGGGCTGGGGTATAGATGTTGGTTAATAAAGTTTATCATTTCATAAATTCCTTATTTAAAACTTTGCACCCAAGACAATGCATCCCAGAGCATAACCTGGTTGTTAATTCCTAAATTTATTTGTGGAGACTTCTGCAAATTATTTGTGGAAAAAAGCAATCAAAATTCAAGTTTTAAAAGATTATTTCACTAAAATATCAAGTTTTTTTTTTTTAAACTCTTGCTTTAGGATTTGTATTTTCATGAATTGTCTCAAATACTACTAGCAGTTCAATCAGGCAAATCCTTTGTTAGAACCCAAGTGAATTTATACCTGGGCTAGAGTAAGAAGAGAAGATGTTTAAGGTTAAAAGGGGGAGTGAGTTAGGAAGAGCTGTCAGTCTTCCTTGGCACATCTGTACATCTGAACAAAAGCCAGATCAATGTGGTGTTTTATTTTGGTGACTTGTTCATTTACTTTCCAAAATAGATTACATATCTCCTCAGATACCATGGTCCTGAATGTAAAAGAAAACATAGAGCACGTGCTGGTTGCAGTCTTAATTATTATCATCATCATTATTACTATTAGCCATCCTATGTAGAGCACTTATTGTGAGCTAAATACAGTACTAGGTGTTTTTATGTCATTTAATAACAACTCTATGAACTGTTATTTTCACCTAAACTCAATGAAGTTAAGTACTTCCTTCAACATTATACAGCTCACAGTCAACTGAACTGCAATTCAAAGGTTCAGGCTATGTATCTGTATGAAATCTGTTTTCTAATGAAAATATATCCTAGGATGTATTTTTATCTAACAGCATGGACCAAAAAGAAAATTTCAATTTTGGTTAAATTTGTGTTGAATTCAGTAGTTCTGGACCACCGGTGCTTTTTAGACTCACAGAAATTTCCATGAATCAGTACTGATTCTTTCATACAAGAAACAGAGTAAATGAGACCATAGGGCAGCAACTAGGAGGTAATTTGATCATCCACCAGCTGAAAAAGTAATTATAATTACGTTAAAATAACTCTGAGGAATTTCATTTTTTAAAAAACCATAACATCTCAAACAAAGAAATTCTATGGATAATAATTTTGATTTTATGGTGTTTTTTATTGTCATTGCTTTTTATTTTCTTTTCTCCAGTTAGAAACCACCTGCTTCCTCCCCAAATTGTTGTTTTTTATCATGAAATATTTTAAATATACTCTTAAAAATAGGGAATAATATAAAAAAAATCTATGGCCATTCTCCAATGATATTTTCTCTCCCCTTCCTCAGAGATAACCAGTTTCACAAATTTAGCATTCATCATTCCCACGAATGGCTTTATACTTCTGTGTCTGTAGATATTCATATACTTTATAAAGTACCATTTTTCAAGTTTTAAACTTGATGTTAAAAGAATGGGAGGGGGCTTCCTAGGTGGCGCAGTGGTTGAGAATCCACCTGCCAATGCAGGGGACACAAGTTCGATCCCTGCTCCAGGAAGATCCCACATGCTGCGGAGCAACAAGGCCTGTGCGCCACAACTATTGAGCCTGTGCTGTAGAGCCCGTGAGCCACAACTATTGAGCCCACGTGCTGCAACTACTGAAGCCCACGCGCCTAGAGCCCGAGCTCCACAACAAGAGAAGCCACGGCAACAAGGAGCCCGCACACTGCAAGGAAGAGTATCCCCCCTCACTGCAACTAAAAAGAAAGCCCGCGCACAGCAAAAAAAGACCCAATACAGCCAATAAAATAATAAATAAATAAATAATTAAAAAAAATACTAGTAGATACAAGTATGTGTGTGTGCACAAAAAAAAAAAAAAAGAGTGGGAGGAATCAAGATGCCAGAGTAGGAGGACGTGGAGTGTACCTCCCCCATGAATATATCAAAAATACATCTACAGGTGAAATAATTCTCACTGAAAACTAACTGGAAACTGGCAAAAAGAATCCTATACAAAAAGGCTGTAAGAGAGATCCATACAAAATCAGATAGCAAGGGAAGAGATGCAGTCAAGTCTGGACCTGTGCCCCAGGGAAGGGACTCAAAGGAAAAAGGAGATTATAGTGGCAGAGACCCTCCCTGGGTAGGGAGTGGTTCAAGCCACACATTGGATGTCCACCCTAGCCCTGGGGTTCAACACAGGGAAGACAAGCCCCCTTGGCTGGTTGAAAGGTCAGTGGGACTAATGGGAGGTCTATGGAAAGCTTGGACTCTATCTGTGAGGAGGCATGCTCCTGAGGCAGGATGAAATAACTGAGTGCATCCTTACTTTGAGCACAGTAATATGTTAGTGCTACATTAACTTCTTTTTTTTATAACTTCAGTGAGATGTAATTGATGTATAACACTTTGTAAGTTTTAGGGTGCACAATCTGATGATTTGATACACATATATATTGCAAAATGATTACCACAGTAAGGCTAATTAACACCCCCATCACCTCAGACAATTGCCATTTGTTTGGTGTGTGTGATGAGAACGTTTAAGATTTGCTCTCTTGGCAAATTTCACGTGTATAATACAGCATTGTTAAAATGTGTGTGTGTGTGTGTGTGTGTGTATCAAGAACTGATTTTTTAATTGCAAATTTTTACCCTTTGACTAACATCTCCTCATCTCCTGCCTTTCCTTCCCTTCACACCACCCCTGGCAACCATCATTCTACTTTCTGTTCCTATGCACTTGGCTTTTTTAGATTCCACGTGCAAGTGAGATCATACAGGATTTGCACTTCCGTATCTGACTTTTTTACACTTAGCATAATACCCTCAAGGTCCATTCATGTTGTGTCAAATGGCAGGATTCCCTTCTTTTTTATGACTGGATAATAGTCCATTATACAAATTTCTTTATTGATTCATCTATTCATGGACCCTTAGAATGTTTGCATGGCTTAGCTATTGGGAGTAGTGCTGCATCACCCTTTGAGTTATTTCATTTTCTTTGAATACATACCCAGAAGTGGGATTGCTAGATCGCATAGTAGTTCTATTTTTAATTTGTCTGAAGAACCTCCATGCTATATTCTGTAGTGGCTGCATCAATATACATTCCCACCAACAGTGCACAAAGATTCCCTTTTTCCAAACCCTCACTAAAGCTTGTTATATCTTGTCTTTTTTATAATAGGCATTCTAACAAGTGTGAGTTGATATATAATTATGGTTTTGATCTGCATTCCCTTGATTAGTGATGTCAAACATCTTCCCATGTACCTATTGACTATTTGTATATCTTCTTGGGAAAAATGTCTATTCAGGTCTTCTGCCCATTTTTTAATCAATTTTTTTCTCTTGACTTGTATGAGTTTCTTGTAAATGGATATTAACTTCTTTTAAGATATATGGTTTGCAAATATTTTCTCCCATTCTAGGCTATCTTTTCATTTTATTGATTTTTTTATTCTTGCTGTGCAGAAGCTTTTTAATTTGATGTAGTCCCACTTATTTATTTTTGCCTTTATTGCTTGGTCTTTTGGTGTCATATCTGAATAATTATTGCCAAGACCAATGTTAAGGAACTTTCCCTCTGTTTTCATCTAAGAGTTTTATAGTTTTATGTCTTACATTTAAGTCTTTAATCCACTTTGAGATAATTTTTGTGAGTGGCTTAACAAAGGGGTCAATTTCATACTTTGGCATGTGAATATCCAGGTTTTTCAACACCATTTATTAAAGGGACTATCCTTTTCCCTTTGAATATTCTTAATTCCCTTGTTAAATATTAGTTGGCAATATATATGAGGGTCTATTTCTGCACTCTCAATGCTGTTCCATTAGTCTATGTGCCTGTTTCTATGCCAGTATCATACTGTTTTGATTAACATAGCTATGTATTATAGTTTGAAATTGAGAGGTATGATGCCTCCAGACTTGTTCTTCTTCCTCAAGATTTCTTTGCCTATTCAGAGTCTTTCTGCTCCCTATGAAATTCAGGATTGTTTTTTCTATTTCTGTAAAAATTGCCATTGGGATTTTGATAGAGATGGCACTGAGTCAACATATGGCTTTAGGTACTGTGGCCGTTTTAACAATATTCATTCTTCCAATCCATGAACATAGGATATTTTCCCAAATATTTATGTCTTCTTCAGTTTCTTTCATCAATGTATTATAGTCTTCAGTGTACAGATATTTCAGCTCTTTGGTTAAATCTATCCCTAAGTATTTTATTGTTTTTGATCCTGTTGTTAATAGGATTGTTTCCTTGATTTCCTTTTTGGATAGATAATTGTTGGTATAAAGAACTGATTTTCATATGTTGATTTTGTATCCTGTAGCTTTACTAAGTCTGTTTATTAGTTCTAATAGCTTTCTTGGGGAATTCATGTTTTCTACAAGTAGGATCATGTCATCTGCAAATGCAGATGTTTTACTTCTTCCTTTCAAATTTGTTTGCCATTTATTTATTTAACTATCTATCATCTAACTATCTATCTATATCTATCTGTCTATCTTCTGAACTATTCTGAGAGTTCCAGTACTATATTGAATATGAGTAATGAGAGTAGGCACCCTCATTTTTGTCTGGATATAGAAGACAAAGTTTCAGTCTTTCACCATTGAGTTGCAAGGTCTCCTCTATCATTTCTGATTTTATTTATTTGGGTTTTATCTCTTTCTTTCTTAGTCAGCTAAAAGCTTGCCAATTTTGTGTTTATCCTTTCAAATAATTAGCTCTTAGTTTTGTTGATTTTTGCTATAGATTTTCTGGGCTATATTTCATTTATTTCTGGTCTGATCTTTGTTATTTCCTTCTTTCAGATAAATTTAGGGATAGTTTGTTCTTTTTCTCATTCCTTGAGATGAAAAGTTGTTTATCTTTCTTTTTTCTTAATGTAGGTGTTTATCACTGTAAACTTCCTTCTTAGAACTGCTTTTGCTGTATCCCATAAGTTTTAATATGTTGTTTCCATTTTCATTTGTTTTAAAATATCTTTTGTAATTTCACTTTTACTCATTAATTGTTCAGCAGTGTGTTAATTCCCACATATTTGTGAATTTTCCAGTTTTTCTCCTGTTTTGATTTCTAGTTTCATACCATTGTTTCAAAAAAATATGCTTGGTATGATTTTAGTCTTCTTAAATTTGCTAAGACTTGTTTTATAACTTAACATGGCACCTATCCTGAAGAACGTGCCATTTGCCTTTGAGAAGAAAGTATATTCTCTTGCTATTGAATGAAATATTCTATGTTTGTCTGTTAGGTTCATTTGGTCTAAAATATAGTTCAAGACCACTGTTTCCATATTGATTTGCTGTCTGGATGATCTTATCCATTGTTGAAAGTGGAATATTAAATTCTCCTACTATTATTGTATTGTTGTCTGTTTCTCCCTTCAGGTCTGTTACTATTTGCTTAATATATTTAAGTACTCTTAGGTTGGTTGCTTGTATATTTAAAATTGATAAATTGACACCTTTATCATTTATATAATGACCTTCCTTATCTCTTGTTACAGTTTTTGACTTAAAAATCTATTTTGTCTGATATAAGTAAACCTATCTTTGTTCTCTTATGGTTTCCACTTGTGTAGAATATCTTTTTCCATCCCTTCATTTTGAACATCTGTTGTAACCTTGAAGCTGAAGTGAGTCTCTTGCAGGCACACATGTAGTTGAGTCCTGATTTGTTTTGTTCTGTTTTTTACCCATTCAGATACTCTATGCCTTTTGTTTGGAGAAATTAATCCATTTATATTTAATGTAATTATTGATAGGTAAGGACTTATTAATGCCATCTTATCATTTTTTGGCTATTTTGCAGTTCCCTTGTTCTTTTCTTCCTCTCTTGATGTCTTCCTTTGTGAATTAATGATTTTCTAGAGTGGTGTGCTTTGATCCCTTTCTATTTACCCTTTCTTTATCTATTATACATTTTTTCTTTATGATTACTGTGGGGCATACATAAAATATCTTAGTCTAATTTTAAGCTGATAACAACTTAACTTTGATTGCATACCAAAACTGTACCCTTTTATTCCCCTTCCCACGTTATGTTTTTTTATGTCATAATTCACCTCTTTTTTTTTTTTTTTTTTTTGGCACATGAGCTTAGTTGCTCCGCAGCATGTGGGATCTTTCTGGAGCTGGGATTGAACCCGTGACCTCTACATTGGCAGGCGGATTCTTAACCACTGCGCCACCTAGGAAGCCCAATTCACCTCTTTTTATGTCATGTATTCATTAACAAAATATTGTAGATACAGTTATTTTTAATACTTTTGTCCTTTAGCTTTTATAATAGAGTTAAATGATTAAACACACCACCATATAACAGTAAAAGAGTATTCCAAATTTGACTATTTAGTTACCTTTACCAGTGTGTTTTATATTCCTGTAACTAATTAGCATAATTTCATTTCATCTTTACAAACTTTGAGCATTTCTTGTAAGGCAGGTCTTGTGGTGATGAACTCCCTTGGCTTTTGTTTGGGAAAGTTTTTATCTATCTTTCATTACTTAAGAACAACTTCGCCAGTTAAAGTAATGTTGGTTAGCAATGTTTTTTCTTTCAGCACTTTGAATACATCATCCCACTATCTCTTGGCCTGCAGTATTTCTGTTGAGAAATCTGCTGATAGCCCTAGGGAAATCCCCTGTATGTACGGATTTTATTTTTTCCTTTGATGCTTTAAAATTCTTTCTCTGTCTTTGATTTTAGACAATTTTGTAATACTATGTCTTTGAGAAGATCATTTTGGGTTTAAGTTATGTGGGGATTTATGAGCTTCATACACTCCCCAGATTTGAGAGGTTCTCAGGCATTATTTCTTTTTTTTTTTTTATAATTTTATTTTATTATTTTTTGGGGGTACACCAAGTTCAATCATCTGTTTTTTATACACATATCCCCGTATTCCCTCCCTCCCTTGACTCCCCCCCCACCCTCCCTTGAGTCCCCCCCACCCTCCCCGTCCCAGTCCTCTAAGGCATCTTCCATCCTCGAGTTGAACTCCCTTTGTTATACAACAACTTCCCACTGGCTATCTACTTTACAGTTGGTAGTATATATATGTCTGTGCTACTCTCTCACTTCATCTCAGCTTCCCCTTCACCCCCCCGCCCCCTCCCAAACCTCGAGTTCTCCAGTCCATTCTCTGCACCTGCATCCTTGTTCTTGTCACTGAGTTCATCAGTACCATTTTTAGATTCTGTATATGTGAGTTAGCATACAATATTTGTCTTTCTCTTTCTGACTTACTTCACTCTGTATGACAGACTGTAGTTCTATCCACCTCATTACATATAGCTCCATCTCATCCCTTTTTATAGCTGAGTAATATTCCATTGTATATATATGCCACATCTTCTTTATCCATTCGTTTGTTGATGGGCATTTAGGTTGCTTCCATGTCCTGGCTATTGTAAATAGTGCTGCAATAAACATTATGGTACAAGTTTCTTTTGTGATTATGGTTTTCTTTGGGTATATGCCCAGGAGTGGGGTTACTGGATCATATGGTAGTTCTATTTGTAGTTTTTTAAGGAACCTCCAAATTGTTTTCCATAGTGGCTGTACCAACTTACATTCCCACCAACAGTGCAGGAGAGTTCATTATTTCTTTAAATAAGTTTTCTTCCCCTTTCTCTGTCTCTTCTCCTTCTGGGACTCAAATAATGTATAGATTACTTAATTATATACCATATTTTTACACAGGCTTTCTTCAGTCTATTTTGTTCTTTTTCCTTTGTTATCCTCTGATTTGATAACTTCAAATGATGTGTCTTCTACTTCACAGATTCTTTCTTCTTCATGATCCAGTCTGTTGTTGATGCTCTCAATTGCATTTTTGTTTTCATTTCATTCATTGTATTCTTCAGTTTCAGAATTTATATTTGGTTCTTTTTTATGATTTCAGTCTCTCTGTTAAACTTCTCATTTTGTTCATGTATTGTTTTTCTGATTTTGTTGAATTTTCCTTCTGTGTTTTCTTATAGGTCATTGAGCTTCCTTAAAACAACCGTTTTGAATTCCTTACTAGGCAAATCACAGATCTCCCTTCCTTTGGGCTCAGTTACCAGAAAATTATTGTTTCCTTTTGTAGTCTCATGTCTCTTTGATTTTTCATATTTCTTGAAGTCTTGCATTACTGTCTTCACATGTGAAGAAGCATTCACCTCCTCCAGTCTTTACTGACTGACTTTGAAAGAGAAATACCTTCCTTCAGCCTTGTTAGGAATTCTGAGGTTTTTGCAGATCTTTTCTATGTACACACCTGACCCACACTTCTTGTTTCCTTAGGGGCAAATCTTAAGATTGTATGCCTGCAAAGCCATGCTGGGTGCTGATAATCTCCCTTTTGTTTTTCCTAGGCCAGTGTTGAATGCTTAGCTTTGTGTGCTTTCTCTTCAAACCCACAGAGTTAGGACAGCTTCCTGCACATGCTCACTAGCCCTTTGCAAAAGGCTTGTTCTCACTGTCCTCTGGGGTGTAAACAGAGAGACATCCATGGGGTGTGGGGTATGTGTGGGTGAGGCATGCATAGCATTAGGGGTGCCCATGGGTCAGTCCCTACAGGCAAAGTGTTCCTAACAGCTCAAGGGTGGACTTCCTGATACGGTCTGAAAAGCAGTTAGTAGGCTATGCATCCTTTTGATACTCTCCATTCTGAGCCCTGACTTTTGTTCTCTGAGCTGCTTACCACCCTATAGTCATGCAGTTCATGATTCAGTATTTTGTAAGCCAGGGGAAAGCAGTGGATCTCTTTGGCAGTATTCCGCATAGCTGGGGAAGCCAGGAGCTTACTCATATAATCCACTTTCCCTAGTGGGAGAAATCATGGCCTGAGAAGGTCTTTCTTGGCATTGAGCTATGCCACCTTTGGGAAGGGGTGACTGGGGGCAAAGTGAAACTGTTCTTTTTTTCATCTTCAGTGCATCTAATGTTAGATTTTTTTTTTTTTCCAACAGTGTGCTGAAACTTCTCTGCTGGACTCCTGGATTTCTACAAAGGCCCTCTCATCTGTAAGTAATTGTTAGAATCATTGTTCTTTTGGGGGAGGATGGTAGAAAATTCTTTATTTCCCCATGTTTATGATGTCATATCTACAGAAATTCATGAGGCTCTGCATCACATTGGGAAAGAAATCTGTAATTTTTAGGTGCCAGGTACTACTTCAAATGAAACTATTAAATGATTAAATATAAAAATAAAAACATAAAATAAGTACGAGAAAATACAAGGAAAGATTTATCTATTCTTATAAGAAGAAAAACCTTTCTAAATAGAAAAGTAGAAAGAATCAAGGGAATATCAAAAGATTTCAATATATAAAAATTTAAATATTGAGATAAAATACTATAAACAATTTTTTAATTTAATATTGGAAAAACTGCAAAATATGGCGCATTATTTAAAATTTTATCAAACTTATAGATCATAAGGAGAACATAAAAACTTCAGTAAAAATGTACATATAATATGCATAGACACTTCACAGTAGAAGAAATACAAATGGATAGGAAATGTGAAAACTTTAATCTTATTATACTAAAAAAGTCAAATCAGAAATAAAATGCAGTTATCTATCAAATTGGCAGCTGTTCTTCTGTTTTTTTTCCTCTACTTCTTTACCCCTGTGTGCCTTGTGAAGCATTTTCTTCCTATGTGATTTATTTCATCCCCATCATCAACTGTCCCCAGCAGAGCTTATCCTCAGAGAAAAATCTGATCTCAAAATAAGGAAATGTGATTTCTTTCACACCTTGTGTTTTCTTTTATTCTCTTTTATTTTAGAACAATAAAAAGGTGTTTTTGTTTTAATCCCAGGTGAGAGGTGAAATTTTGGTGAACTCGTGTACTTCCCAAAACACCCAAACACATTGTTATGGTAACATACCCTCTTGCCAGGATCAGTTGGACAGGCAGGATGGACTGGAATACCTGATCAGAGTCTCAAAAGAAGAGCCACAGTGGGGCAGTCTAGGAGAGAGAGGACGTGGCAATAGGTTTGGAAAAGGAAGATGAGCAGGAGAGGAAAAGGAGATGAAGCAGTTGCACCCCAGAATCCCAGCATGCAGGACCTTTGTCGAAAGACGGAAACCTGAGGGCTGCAGTAAATTCCTCAGGAACTACTCTTTATGTTCTCTGTCCACATGGTGCCAAATGCCAGACTGCATGTATTGAGAGCTTTGAGGATGATATCAGGCCTGTTTAAGAAGGGTATGGGCATGCTGTTCCTGTTCTTTTGGGGTATTTAACAAGGCATATTGAATCAGTACAAATCAGAGTGGGCAATGAGGGTCAAAACCACCTGACAATACCTTTTCCTTCGAATTAAGTACCAAGAATCCCAGAATTAAGACCAGGTTTAAGTAGAGCGCTTCAGGACAAAGAAAGTTGTAATAGTTGCCTTTTTTACACATTAAAAGTCATTCACTAATTATTCTTCTAAGTAAGTATAAGGCCCTACTGAGAACTGTGGTTGACCAGAATATGTGGTAGCATCTTAATTAAATAATAAATATCCATATTACTGACATATAGAAGTAATAAGAAAGTTTGGCATAAATATTGCTAATATATCTGCCTTCCCATTTAAATATCTGCCTTGATCTCAGTAGTGTAAATGTACTCCCTTCCCCATCCTCCAAAAAGAACTGGATTCTGAGTTATAGGATAATAACTGCTCTTTGTAAACAATTCTAGCAACTTCTCCAAGCAGCCACATAACAGAGACCTAGAGGACATTTCCAGGGATAGAAATCTTGTGAATGTGTATCTTCTTTTCCATGCATAGTTGTCAGGTATGCACTGAACAGGACCAAGGCTTTTCTAGGAGTGGGGGGTCTGGGCCATCTCTCACTTCCTGATAGAATATACATCTCTGATCTTGCTGTGTCAAGTGCATAAAAGATTAGTTATCAGGAAGGGCAGTAAGAGAGCTTAACTTTGTTTCATTTTCCTCTCTTATAACTGGTCTCTTGAACTGGATGTATGGAGAAGAGGGCTCTTTGCTTTGGTTGTGTCAGTGGGAGAGGGTCAGTCTCTGAGCCTGACTTTGGTACAACCTTCCTCTGCCCAGAAAGCCCACTCTGCTTACCTGCACCTCCTCCTGCTGATGCCTCTCATCAGAAGATTGTTTTTCTCTCACACTTCCATTCTTTTCTTCATAAAAAGCCATGCTTTTGCTCTGCCCTCCACTCTGTGTCCATGTTCTGCCCACCACGTGTCTTTGCCTTACTTTATAACACGTGGTTCCATTTCCCCAGTGATCTCTGTCATGTAGGAGCCAGAAGATGCTGTGGAAGAGAATGAACTTTGCAGTCAGACAGACCAGCAGCTCTGCCTCATCAGTTTTGGTGTGGCACTCTGGGAAAATTACTTAAACTCTCTGAGTCCTAGTTTCTTTAGCAAGAAATGGGGAATAGAAATATATTCTTTGCAGTGAAAATTATGTAAAGCATCTAGTGTAGTATTTGGTACACGGTTGGCATTACATCTACGCCATGTATATTATTGTAAGATCCTATGTAATTGAACATTGCTTTTAATTTATATTTTAGCAGCTAAAATAGAGCTAAAACATTAAAACATGCTGTGTATAAAAACTGAAGTAATCTCACTTTGCTGCTTTCTAATTGTGTCATTTGATGAAATTCCTTAACTCTAAATTTTATCTAAAATTTAGTAGAATAACAGTAAGTATTCCACAGAGTTGTGTGAAGATTAAATGTGATAATGTACTAAAGTAATTAAGAAAGAAGCCTACCCAATAAATATTCAACAAATATTAAGAACTGCTCTTTGGGACATATGAAGTGAGATCAAGCCAGCAGTACTTGTTTCTATAAGTTGGATTGGCCCCTTTCCCCAGAGTTCACTGTCTCCTGGGTAAGGTATCAGGGTGGGGGAGGTTGAGGCCTTCAGGGATTCTCTGGGCCGTGGCCCTCATGTACGAAAGTAGACACTGAAGCTTAGGGAGCTTTGGGGCCTGGCCCAGGCCACACAGGGAGCTAATGGCCAAGCCTACTAGAGTCCTGGCTGTTTCCACAGTTCCTCAGAGTCTGACCTCTCTGCCACCTCTCATTTCTGTGCCTTTTGACCTACAGGAGTGCACAGCAAGGCCTTTGACAAATAAACAGTGGCCTAGAGATTAAACTGCACCTGAAGCTGGTTATGCAGGTTCACTTAGCATTTGAACCAAGGGCGGAAACTCAGCTATACCCAGACTGCGAAGGGATTAACCCATTCTCAGACTCAGCCTGTGAATTATTGCCCACTTAGTAAATACAAAGAGGGCGGGAAGAACTAAACCTCATTAAAAGAAACACAAACCTGGTGAATAGAAAGGAAAAACAGCAACAAAGAAACAATTGGAAATAAGCTAAATATATTTAGATGCATGGGAAGAAATCCAGGTAAACTTTCTTCTGGCTATCTCATACATTGTGGACAAAAAGGGAATACAATGCAATATAGTGGAAAAGATAACTTTCTGTGAGAAATTTTAGGGTCCATCTTAGAAAATTCTGCCTACAGCCATCATGTTTCAAACACCTTAATCTTTGCAGCCAAATGGGAATTCTTTCTGTACCCTGAACAAGATAACTTTTCTCCTACATCAGGGTCTTTGCATTTGCTATTTCTTCTGTTTGGAATTTGCTTAGAAGTTACAATCACAATGAGGCCTTTCTGATCATTCTAGTTCTGGAGGTCCCCTCTGCCTCCTCATGGAAATACCTTCTTTCTCTTCCAAATACTTATTGCCACTTAAATACCACTCACTTAGTTCCTGTTTATGTGTTTATTGTCTTTCACTGTGCCTCTCCCCCAATATAAGCACCTGAAGAGAAAGGAGTTGTCTTGTTTATTGTTTTATCCCCAAGGCCTGGATCAGTCCTGGCACATAATAAGCATGTGATAAGTTCTGACTAAGCCACATCCATGAATGCACGTTTTGTGGAAATCGAGAAGAAAGAAGAGTTGTAAAAATGAGTTGTGAAGAAGGAGGATGGAAGTGTTTAGCTAGAGCCAAAGGCCTCGAAAGATTGGTTACGAATTTGAACACCATCCTAAGAGCAGTGGGACTCTCTTGGAAGGACAATGAAGGTGATAGAGAATGTAAGTTCACAGGAGTGGTTCAGCTCCAGGTGATCTTGTAACGCAGCCCTTCCCCCCATGTTTAGGGAACATTGAGCTTTGAGCATAATACTTAGGAGCCAGGTGACCTGACACACCTCCCACCACCCCCTGTGCTCTAATTCTCCTGGGGTTATAGAACAAACCTGCCTTTCCACTTTACCTTGTCTGAGGGAATGACAGATAAAATGTAAGCTTAGGTACGTGAATGCAAGCTCAAAGGAGAAGCATGTACTTGGCTTATCAATTATTCATTGTTAATTTCCAGATACCTTTACAGGTCCAGCAAAGCAAGTATGCTGCCGTCAAAATTGCTTCTTTTCTGCCTAGTCTCAGAATGTGCCTCCTTCCAAACCTTGAGCTGGACACAGTGGATGTGGATGTAAGTTTCCAAATCTGCAGTTCATTAAGCCCTTCCTTCAGTATATCATTTTAAAAAATCCCTGATGGTTTGTTGTGAAGGAAAAGAATACCCCATGTGACACATGTTGGGTACATGTGTGTAATAAACTTTGGGATTTTGGCATCCTTTGACAATTACATTTCTTTCTATATCAGCTATTTTAACACATTTTTTTCTCAGTTATTTGCATTTCAATTGTAGTTATGCCCAGACATTAGCATATGGTATTAGGTTCCAAATTTTAAGTAAAACTTGTTTGTACCATTTATTGTGAGATGCTGTTTTTCCTCATTTCCTATTAAATTTCCCAATAATTAAAAATTTCCCAATATTGAACATTTATTGATGGAGGGGATGTATTAAGGTACTTTTAGCATTCTGAACCTAGGACCCTTGCTTAGGCAATATCATACTCTAGCAGGTGGCATGGTTTTGTATGTCTAGATATAGATACAGATATAGATACATAGATATGTGTATGCATTATATATATGTAAATATATATGTCAGTGATGCCTTTTAAGTTCAATGGATGAATAACCTCAACTGTACATATTTTCATTCATGGAATTACTCCTGTGATACAGCAGACATGTGATCTTGTGGAAAAATTTGAGCTGACTGAGCCCAGATCAAAGTAAATGAAAGTGGTATCTGTTTAGGAGTTTTAATGGTCAACCGGGAATTTCCTGTCTAGTTACTTCCTAGTAAACAGAGATTTCGCTGATGTGAAATGACAGGAATTGCAGGGCTTGGTCTGGCTTACCAGATTTTGCCAAGACAACCTACATCCCCTGGGCTTGAGACCAAAGTACATAATTAATTTTTTGCCCACGCCTGTGGGAGTCACGCAACTTGTCATAAAACAGGCTACTGGACCGGCATCCTTACACTTTGAGGATATTTGTTTCACTAAAAAGACAGAGGAAGAAGCTATTACTACAACTATGTTGATCTTCTTTCAGAGGAGGGAAAATTGAGCCTTAGGGTGAAAAGGAAAATGTTCAGAAGGAATATCTGATGTGTCTGCGATAATTATGTTTACGTGGGTAAGGAGTGTCAGAGTGACATTACTCATGAGACTGATCTGAACATAATGTTACAAATCACTTTCAAGATTTTTTTTGGACTTCCCCATATTTTTGGAGGTTGGAGTCAGGATTACTGGCTTTGGTAATTAATCCTCCCCAGCCTGCATTCTTTGCTACTGAGCATAGCTGTGATTCAGGGGCCCGACCTGCTAAATCAAGATAATGCTTGACCTCTGGAAGCAGAAGCCTTTTACTCACTTAGCCAGAGAAACTAAACCCAGGGGCACAATTGGTAAAACCAAGAGAATTCATATTTGAAGAGCTGTAGAGGGAACTCAGAATATCCATTTTGGGCATTTTGACGGTATTTTAAGAATATAATATAAAAAACTATAAATTCAAAGGGCAAAATTAATTGGGTTCTATGTGTAAGTACAGACATAGGGCCCTTAAAGAGCTGTGTATTTTCATTGATTTCAACAAAAGTTTATCACAGCTGATCTGTCACGGCTGCTGTATTTGTAGGTTTATTTGCCTAGTGTTAGTTTCACAAGAGCATTATATTAATATCACAGCTATGCATAAAGGAACTCTATTGATTTTGTTTGACCAGAGCGAAGATGTTTGAAATCATTTCATTCAATAGACCATCATTATCTTTGTGTTACTTTGCAATTAGTTGTAATGCCTTTAGACAACTTACCTGACTCTAGTGAGATTGTGTAGATAAAATGATCACTTTGCTTTTTGTCAAGAAAGGGAAATAGGATCACTTTTTCACTATGAAAACAATTAAGCTAACACCAGAGTGGCCCCTTTTGAAAGAGTTAAGACAAAGGGGCTGAACTCTCTGGCATGGGCACCAGCTCTTGGCACAGAATTGGCACTTTAAAAAACATTTGAGTAAATGAAATTAAATGGTGATTTTCTTATTCTTTTAAATATAATTTTATTAGTCATTCAAAGAGCTTAAACGTGAGATTTTTGAGACTAGAGAGAAGAAACATTCTGATTAAGTGCGCCATTGTATTTTTCTAGCTCCACAAATAAATACTAAAGCCTTAGTATTTCTTTGAATTTAAAGATCAGTCTGAGGTGGGATAAGCCAAGAATGGGAGAAACATCTTTTGTTTTGAAAAGCAAATGACACATTAGATATTTTCTGTTCACGTCCACCTGTGTCTGGCATCACAGAGTAATCTGAACTTGCTTTTATGGTGGCCCTTATCACTCTGTCCTATAAATGTGTCCTACAGCTGTATCTCTGTCTATTTCAGTAGATTGCACACTCTTTGAGAACAAGGTTCAAATGTATCACCTGACTTTATATTCCTAGGGTCCACTTAGTGCCTGGAACATACTAGGAGCTCAAAAACAGGGGATTGGATAAATGATTAAATGGTAGAATTCTGAAAGCTTTTTGGTAGCTACTGCATCCCTTCAGTTCTTATGTGTATGTGTGTGTGTGTGTGTCTCACCCAAGATGCTACTAGCCTCAGCTAATCCTGTTTTTTCCTATGTTTAGTCTAAATTTAATTTTACACTCACACCCACACACAATCTCATATACCCACCAGACTCATGCACATCACAACAGCTAATACAGACTACTTATACTCTCCCACTTTTAGACTTTAAAAGCAAAAAGAACAATCCATATTTCTTTCATTCCCAGCAGCCAAACCTTTCTGTCATCAGACATCTGAGCCCTCTGTCAGTGAAGTTGTAGGCCAGCCTCAGATATTTTGTTTTTTATGATTCAGCTTGAACAGCAGTTGTAAACATGGAAAGATTTTGTCCCTTTGTCCTCAAATTCTTTGCTCAATCAAACATCCTTTGCATGGCAGTTTCATCTCTGGGCAACTCTCAGAAGCCTGACCTCTATAGCCTAAAGTTTGTGGAGACTCAGAGAAAGTAGGTGAAACTCATGAATCAAAACCAAAGCACAGTTTTCCTTTAGATCAATTTTTCAGTCTCGGCTCATTTTGACATTGAAAGCCCTAGATTCATTCAGTGGGGACACAATGTGAGATGAGTGTGCTTCCCTCTGTGCTATAGCACAACATGAACTTCAGAGGAAGGATTTGCAAGTTGTTTAAGGTCTAAAATATTTGTTCCCTGCTTTTCTAGTACACGTGTTTGAGGCTGAGAACCTTATCAGTAGATAAGAGCAGAGAGGCTGCCATCCCGCATTCCATGAACTCACTTCCAGATGGTTTAGAGACTAAGGGGTGAAAAACTCAAGCTCTTCAATCAAGCCAAACAGCCCACACCTTTATTGCCCCATTTGTTTAGCAGCCTGTCATGGGCCTCCTAACATCTCAGAATCAGCCATGGGGGCAGCTGTTTAATTAACTCCTCAAGGCTGCATTTTGGTGGGGGCAATTCATTTATTATGAAAAACAAATTGAAAGCCCCGAGGGTTTTTTGTTCTTTTTTTTCTCTAGTGGTTCCTGTTATCTGGAGCTTTGGGCTCAGTCCAAATAGCAAAGCAAAGATGACAGGTTTGGTTTTTTTTTCAAGGAGCCACTTGATCTTTTGTGTTGTTACTTTTTCTTTCTTTCCTTTTTATTTTCCTAAAATCAGTCTTTCCATATGACTTGAACACGGAGAGATTTCTTTTCCTTGGTGCCAGGAAACGATGGCATTTTTCTGGACTTATTTTTTTGTTTTAGTTGTAGAAATACCACAATTACAATACTGACTTCTTATAACAGTGACAAGGTTATATGTTGCTCTATTCCAGGTTAAAATTTGGTTGTGAATAATTTTTGGCCAACTTGATTCTAATAAGAATTTGAGAACGTAATGCCATATACCTCTATGCTTGGTGCTAAGAAACATACAGAAAGAGAAAAGAAGAACCCCCGGCTTTAAGAAATTTACAGTTCCACTTAATGGGAAAATATATACTCATGTTTTTATTATCTTTAATTTTTTATATAGAGATAATTTTTGATTTAAAGAAGATTTGTAAGACATTATAGAATGTTTCCACATAATCTTCACCCAACTTCCTATAATGTTAGCGTCTTATATAACTATATCAGAACATAAATTGACCCTGACACAACACTATTAACTCTAGACTTACAGACTTCACCCAGTTTTTCAACCAACACCCCTTTTCTGTTCCAGGATTCCATCATACTCCCACACATTGTATCTCCTTGGTCTCCTCAATCTGTGACAGTTTCTTGGTCCCTTCATGTCTTCCATGACCTTGACACAAGACTAGTGGGCAGTTGTTTCATCAAATGTCCCTCTGTACTCATCCTTTTAGCATCTAATGAGAATCAGCCTCTTTCAGAATGTTCCCTAGAGACAACGTGCAAAGATTGAGAATCATACGAACTTAGAGTTCCAGAGAAGACAACCAGGATTTGCTCAAAGTGAGACGGCTGACTGAGATCACGTTAGAAGGAACCCAGGTCCCCTGACTTCCAAGGCCATGCTACAATTATCCTCCGTTCATATTTGGAATCCTGGGGAAACTTAATTCCCAGGCAAGACTGACCTCCAGGTCTGCTCCCATGATGCCCAGAGATGGGCTCCACACACTTCCCTGCAGCTCCAGCATAGAGCCTGCTCAGCAAGCACTGTTGAATTGAATTAAATCAAGCTCCAGAGAATCAAAATGTTGGGAATGGCTAAAGATGCTTCTGCCAGAGGTAAAACTGCATGGAAAGATAAAAACTGGGAAAGTATGAGTGAGGTCAAGGAAAAAAAAAAAGCCTGATTCTCTGTAGCAACCCAAGATGCTTATAGCAGAGTCATGGTTGTTGACAGGAGGCCTAAAGAAACTCCTCAAATGGTGGTTAATGTTCCCCATCCTGTGGTGAATAGTCTTCTCCACCCACAGTCCTGCAGGATAGGACCTGTCTGTCACTTGATCTCAGAGCACTTCCTGCCCATCTTAATTTCTGAGACCTGATGTCACAGAACTGGGCAGTCACAAAGTCTCTTTTACTGTATCTCAATTGTCTCCCTGATTTTACACCCCGTTTGCTGAGGTCAAGACAAGACCTAGTGAAGCACTATGATCCTCAAACCTCAAGATTTTAACATGTGGAGTGAGTAATTGGGTCAAGTAGGCAATCCTTAGCCATCTAGGATCCTTGGAGAATGTGTAACTCTGAATCATAAGAGTGTTCTAGAAAGCAAGCTCATGCTTCATCATGAGTGATCAGTAATTTGCTCTTGACCCTCAATTGTTTATGGAGTTCTCTTGGATGTAGAAGGGCTTTTGCCTGACATCCTCTGTTGGCATCACCCCAATGTGTACCAGATGCGGAGTGGATTCACCTTATGCTTTGCAGCAAATCCAGAGCAACAGGGAAATGGCCTGGGAGTTGAGTCCTGGGTTCTAGTTCCAAGTGTCGCATGATTGTGTGATTTGAGAAAAGTGCTTGCACATCCGTATCTCAAAGATGCTCCTAGCTGTACTTCTGTAGTGTTAACTTGATTGGTGTTTTTTAAACGGGATAATAGGAAGGCATTTTAGAGGTTGCCGTGGTGGGCATAGGGTTATTGAAGTGGGTTAGTCAAATTTTTTTTGTTGCAAAACATTAAAAAAAAAAGGTTGGGATAATAATCCAAGTGATATATTTCACAGTATTAAAAAGTGAAGATTTTGCCATCCATCTAACAAATCTGATTTCATATGCCAGCTATGCCACTTCCTAGCTGTATTCCCAGGGCAGTATGATTAACCTTTCTGAGTCTTAGTTTCTTCCTCTTTAAAGCAAAAATAATAACTGTAACTTCTTCTGAAGTTATTGATGAGGATTAAATGAGTTATGGAGTGAAAATGCTTTGCACAGTGCCTGGTGCATTTTAAGGATGTTATTCATTGTAAAGGCTCTTCCCCCTGTAATGTTCTGTGGTTCTGAGACCCAAACCTGGAGGTTCCACTGGGGCGTTTTCACCATGGTCACCATCTTCTGCAAGGTTAAGATAGTTTCTAAACCTGAGGTGTCAGATGCTGGCAGGACAGGGTGTCACCCAACCCGGGAAGCAGGAGGGAGTCCACAAAGGTGGTCCCTGCCAAGCCTTCATAGCTTGAGAATTTGTGGGAAGGTAACAGAACTTTCCTCTAGTTCTTACACAGGGTGGGAGACAGAGTGTTCCTGTTCTTGGTCCCCTCCTTCTTTTCTTACCCCAACTGCTCAAGGCTATTCTGGGTCTGTGTATTTTAGGAGCCATAATGAGGTGCTTCTCATCATACCTTGCCATTTTCAGCCAGCTTTTACTAGCCGCCTTGACATGGGGACAACCTAGCAATTTAAGAGCTATAGTGGACGAGGCTGGAAATAGAGCAGCCTGAGCTGCAGCATGGTGAGGTGAGAGTGAGGGGTTTGTGTTCTCCCCTTGGTAAAAGAGGAAAGTTAAAATGGCTTAACAATCACAGACAGAAATGTTCAGGACGAGAAATCAAACGTTCTTATGTCTGGAGAATACAGAAGAGCAGATGATCTCTTTAGTAGCAAAGACCCAGCTTCAGTGAATATGGAGTGGAACGATGGGCTTTCTTCATGTGCCAAAGCATTGGGGCCATCCAAGTTGCCTGATCGTGATTCATTTCAAGCTCCAGTTCTACTGACATGGGAATATATTAGAAGAAAGTAAAGCTGTGAGTCACATCAGCCTCTGAGGCAAAATGCTACCCATATAAATGCCTTCAAGTTCCAACCAACCAATCATCCCTTCTTTTCCTACAGCACACAACACTCTAGAATTCCAAAGCCTGTGTTCCTGGACATGATTTTCCAAAGCTGGAGCACTTTCTTTTCTTAGCTCTGAAGCTATGAAAGAATTCCATGGTGCCAATATTCCTGGACCTACAGTCTTGCACCCAAAGAGGACGTATTCTCTGACACCATGATGCAAAATCTTTGTAAAAATATAAGTACAGCTTGATGTCTAATTCAAAGGACCCCAACATTTCCTCTTCTCTTATGGCTGGGGGAGAAAGGAGAAAAATGCTGTACACATTAACATTTAACTCAAGTTTTCAAACACAGAATGTTGTCCCAGCTTCAAACTCAGGATAAAGGAAATGCTTGTCTCCAGGAGCTGACACGTCCCTGGTCGTATTTCAGATACAATTAGCCCCCATTGATGGTGGTGGCTGATCTATCAAATGAGCAGCTAATCTTATCTGCGGTTCACAAATGGCTCAGATGGTAGCTTGTGACTTTGATTACTGGAAGACTGGACCCCATCAGATGGCTTTGCTCCAAACAGTGGTCCTTTCAGCCTCCTGCTCCTGGAGATCAAAGCACTCTCCCCTCTCCCTATCTGCAGGGAAGCTCATTAGAGGGAGGCTGTCAGGGTTATAATCATGCAACAGTTTTACTTCTGGGTTATAACGCTTTCCCCGTCTTATCAGCCTGTGAGGTCCAAAGTGAGAAGGATAAAGGAGGTACCGATGACATCTGATACATTTAATAGGCTCACTGGTGACTGCCTGGACCCCAGCTCACTGCCACTGCTGCTTCACTGACTACTGAAGGGCTCCCCTCCCCCCCAGACCTACAGGGATTGTACTTTATTCCTGGGGGTGGGGTGAGGGGGAGAGCTCCATAGTCCCCTAACAGTCGCTTTACTGCAAGAACTGTAGAAGCACAGAAGTGAATAAAATAGAAGTTTCTAAGTCCAAAGATCTGCCTTTAAATGCCATCTCTTTCACTCAATATCTGTGTCAACTTGGACATTTTGCTGTGATCTTCCGTTTCCCCTGTAAAATATGTAAATTAATACTTTTCTCATTGGACTTAATATGCAGATCTCAAAGTTCCCCTCTCCCAGAAGCCTTCTCTTATAACCTGAGTTCCTCCTTTCCTCTCCCTCCACCATCCCCTACCTGAGTTAAAGCTCCACCATTCTGAGTCACTGCTCCCTCTTCTGTCTTCCATAGCTCCTGGGATTATCACTCATAAGTGCACTTATCATGTCTGGTTTTCTGTTGACTTGCTGTTTTCTTCTCAGTAGACAGTGAAATCCTCAAGGCGCGGGGGTTGAGACTTTGTGTATCAAAGGATGCCTCCACTAGGCACACAGTTGATGCTAAATGAGTGTTATCGTCCACAATAAATAGTGTGTACTAAAATGATGTACAAAGTGCAATCAGAAGGTGTTGCATTTATTATTGGACATAGAAGCTTTTAGAGTTTCATGAGGACCAATGTAGATGACCTACTGTAGTGGTTCTAGGATGTGGCCCACGCATCTACATTTCTAACAAATTCCCACTTTGAGAACCACTGACGTAATCCAATCTTCCTACTTGTAGATGAGGAAACTGAGGCTCAGAAGTGGCTTTTGCAAGGTCGTATAACCAGTCAGAGGCACTCAATGTGTTCCTGTTTCTAAACAGTTTATCAAAGTAAACTCTGTCTCAACTAGAGATCAGTATGTGTGTGTGTGTGTGTGTGTGTGTGTGTGTGTGTGTGTTGAAATGTATAGGAAATAGGTCTTTTGTTTATTGTTAATTTATGTCTAGCTTCTCAAGACTTAAAACTTGGGTCTTTTCGTTCTAAATCTCATGGTCATTTCACAGCATGCTGTTTTCATGTTAAGGAGCCCTATAGTCATCCTGCCAAAATACTGGCTCAGTCATTATCTTGTTTGTCTCGTATTCCTTTTTATTCATTGATGCTTTCAGAAGTGTCTGAGAAGAAATGCATAGGGGAACCCAGCTTACGGAAAAATCAGAGAGGGACTCTGAGTACCATGGGGCAGACTTGGTCTCCCTGTCACTTACCCAGCATCATCTAGATCAAGTCTTTACCCATCTTGCTGGTGGGGATGTGGCGCTCTTGCCAGCAGCTGTCATTACCCAGAAGAATGAGAAGCAAAAATCCAGGTTTGGAGCTGGACTAGCCTAGGTTTAATTTTCACTGCTTCATATCCCTGAGGGAGTGAAATTGCTTAAGGGATTTAACTTGGAGGAGACTCATTCTGCTGCTTTGCAAAGTAGGAAACATGTCTACTTCAGGGTTATTGTAAGAATTAGAAGTAGCAATGTTTAATCATCTTGCCCTGTGTCTGAAACATACCTAGTACTTAGCCAGTGTGAGGTCCCACCTTTTCTTTCTTTCTTTCTCTCCTCCCCTCCTCCCCATCCCTCTCCCACTATCACCTAAAAACCAATACTGGCAGAACATGAGTGAAAAATGTAACCCAGCTGGAAAAATAAGCAAAATATACTGTCTTTTTTTTTTAACTTACGTCTTTCTGATTTACTTACCATTCTTTCTTCAACATTAATTTAACCACGATTTTTTTCATGGAAATCCATTTAGAACTTTTGAGAAAGAAATTATTTGTAGTTAAAATGATGACCTTTCCATTAAATATAATTTGGGAGGCATTAGTACTAATTGTAACTATAATGGAATTTATGTCTGACACATTATAGTTGAAGTGATGAAAGAAAGCCAGGCATTCTTCAGAAATCAGTGACAAGCTTATCAGAATATTAATCTCCTTCAGTTACTCTTTAAGAGAATAAATAACTAATCAGTCACTGACTGCTAATAAAATATATAACCCTTTTGCTAAGATGGATGATAATTTAAGTTTCAACAGAATATATTTATTTAACTGACAGAAATCAAGACTCAATTTTATTTGTTTTAAATGACAATGTAGTAAAAGCCAGGCTAGCTATAATACTTGGAAAATGGAAAGTTTTTGAGTAATTAATTTTTAAATTAACCTTTGTTAGAAATAATAAATTCCATACATTTAATATTAAGCATTGAACATATATGTGAAATGGCTGTTAATTATCCAGTCTTGGTAAGTGGTTTCTAAGAAACATCCCGAAGTCTGTGTTAGGTCCATTCTTAGAGTACAATTATTTTGACCATCAATCTCATGGCATATAATTTTAACAGCAGAAGTTCTGAGAAATAAGGCAAATATTTGTTGGACCAGACCAGAACCAGCTGTTATGATTCTGGGTAAATTTCAGGTATTAATCAACTTTGTTGCAATTACTTTTTTTCTCCTGTAGGGGAATAAGAAGACAAGGTCCCACTGAGAGAGGAGAACACTCACCTGAATTCTGGTTAATTTGGTTTCTATGGATTTTCTCCAACAGCAAGAGAACTGTTACTTCATCATGATTATGCTAAGTCCAGCTAACAGAGTAGGACCAGGTCTTCTCTTGCTTGGAGAGCAGCAGGCCAGAGAGAAGCTATATGTGAGCATTAGTCACATCAAGAGAGGGGAGTCCATCTGTCTCTATAGGAAGGGACTTATATAGCCAGTGCAACACTCCAGCCCTCTCTACCCTTCACTCTTTGGAGGCGGAGGGAGTTACCCAATTGGTGAGTTGGGAAAAGAAATTGAAGTCAGCATCACCTGTCTCTTTAGAAACCAGCCTGCCTGCAGAGAGGGTGCCATCTGGTTTACTCTCAGTTGTTTGGAGAGCGATCTGGAGCAGGAGGTTCTGCCCCTTCAGGGACTTAAAGAGATGTTGAGCACTGCCAATTACTGGATAGTAAGTTTGTCTAAAGTGGAGTAAAATATTCACAAACCCATTTAGTCAAAAATCTAAAGTTACGCTAAGTATCTTGTGAATTAACTTAGGATGAAAGGGCCACTTACGTACGTGTTGGGCCCTCGGTCAATCCCCAGCAGAGCATGTGGGAATCCTGATTCTCCAGGACCTGATGCAAGCAGCTACATACCATTTCTGGACACTCAAGCCACTCAGGGCTCAGTGCAGGTTTGATAGAGGAAAGACTGAACAGAGGTCTGAAGACTACTTGTGAGTCTCCATTTCCTGATGTTTATTTGTCTAACAAAGCAAAAATAGCTTCTGTGATTGAAATGCCTCTGGTATTTCATGTGCTCTGTTCTTACTCACCCCCACTTTCCATCTACACCTCCAGGTAAGTGTGTGTCTTCCTAGACTTCCATTTCTTGTTGATCAAGGCTGCCCTCAGAGATGGAGTGAGTGTTTAATATAATGTGAACAAGAGAACAGGACAGCCTAGGCTGTTATTGAACTCTCCCGAGACCAGAAGGAAGGCAATATGAATGCCCCTGTGGCAACTCCAGACACCATTGTCATTTGGGCATGTGCTTTGCGCTGCCTCCAAATATACATGGGCCTTGATGTTGCTTCTGAAAAATTGTCTTCTTGGGAATGTAACTGGGCCAACAAGTGCAAGGGTGGCTCTGAATCCTGCTTCCGTCTGAGATAGAAGCAGCCTGTGAAAGTCCCAAGTAAATGATGCTGGAAATACTTAAGCAAAGGAAGAAGACACCTGCTCCAGCGAGGAAGCTCTGGCTGCTAATCAATTTCAATTCACCCACCCTCAAGGCAGTGGGCTCCTCTCTGAGTCTGACAGTGCTTTTCACGACTCTATGATTCCACAGAGTAAATGGACGTTCACCCAGAGGAAAGGAGCTCAGAAACGGTCGTTTCTCTGAGATGTGGTTTACTAAGGGCTTCCCTGCCTGTGTTTTCATGGTTAGTGACAAGACTGGGGAAACCTGTTCATGACTCAGGAATCTGTCTGAGCTTTTAGCTTGGAGATGAAGGAAATAGTTACTCATTTCATCCTATTGATTTATTCACCTATTCATACACTCATTCATTTGTCAGATATGTTTGAAATGCTTATTCTGTATCACTCTATGTTAGCCATGTGGCAAGGGGAGGATACAGAGATAAATAATAATTATTATTAATAATTCCCGGGGAGCTCACAGGCTGGCGGAGGAAACAGACAAGGATACACAACATCATAAGGAAGGGCGACATGTTCTGTGACACTGGGAGCACAGAAGAGGCTCACAAGGCTTTCTGTCCTCGCGAATCAGTGAAGGCTTCTCAGAGGAGGTGGTATACGAGGTGGACCTAAGGAACTAAACTGAGGGAACCAGATCTTTCTGCAGCCACTGGGGCTGTCGAGGGTAGGAGAAGTGTCAGTGGAGTCCTATTTGTTAGGTATCTAGTAGGGCTTCATCTTGCATGTTTTTAAGAGGATTACTTCTTGAGGGGCCGTCATGCATCTTGAGACAGCTGCCTATCGGTGGCATCCCAGTTGATATCAGACACTGTGCTTAGCAATTTTATATGTTACTTTGATTTCTTACAGCAACCCTGTAAGTTTAAGACCATTATTCAAATTTTAATAAGGGAACTGAAGGTCAGGGTGGATAAATAAATAATTAATCTCATTGTGAATACACCCAGGGCCAGGTTGTGAAATCAGGGCTTCCAGCTTCAATGTCTGGGCTCTTTTCCTTATCCACACTGCCTTCCCAAGGAGCAGAAGCCAAGCAGCGACAGAAAACCTGTGAGCAAGGAAGTGCTGCCTGCTGGAGCCTGGCTGGGCTCCGATGCCTCCCACTCCCAGGCCGGCAGCACTTGTTGGGGAGCGAGGCTTCTTATCTTCAGAACTCTACTGGCACCTGCTTATCTGTAGATTCACTAGCCTCTTTCCCTGCAGCCCCACCCCTATCAATTTTATTTTTGATTTTAGCTATTTGTTCCACCCCAGTGGGACATACTGCCAATCACCATGGCTCCCAGGAAGCTACACTCCTCTGCCTCCAAGATGCCAAAGAGTCTGGATGTCTCCCTCCTGTGAAGCACTTTTCAAAATATTTGGGGAAGCATAGCTCTATGCTCCTCACTCGCCTCTTTTCTCAAGCTCGCCACACTTACCGTCTTTCAGAGACAATGCAGCAGACCATGGGAGGGGGGCTGGACAGCTGAGAATTTTGCTTCCCTGGTTATTTCTTTGAGTTTCAAATGAAACTATGTTTCATTGGCCTTCCTGATTCTAAAATATGGAGTGGATATTGTTTGTGGCTCATTTTCTCCATGCAGTTTTAACAAAGTATGCCTTTAGAGATATCACGTAACTGAAAGACAGAACGAAGCCAGAATGGCAGAACGCTGGCAGTAAGTCATCCTCTCCTCGTGTTTTTCATTGAAAAGCATATAGGATTACCTTATTGTTCCAGATATTAGCTTTCCATACCCAGCGTATACATATTTAAACAGCATAACAAATGGGCTACATTACAAAGCACCTATATGTCACCAAGGCCCAGAAAGCTTGTGTTGTGCCAAGGCCTGGAGACATCCTTCCAAATTTCCTTCCCAGTGGAGAGGCAGATTGCCTCCGTGTTTGGGGTGGGCCAGCCAGCCTGAATTTAACAGCAAACATTCTCGGGTTTTTTTAGATCCCTTGTGTAAAACAACTTTCATTTGAATGTGACATCTGCCTGCAAAGGAGCAAATCCCCAGCACTGCCAGTACCTCGTGTCAGGCCAAAAACCAGAGAGGCTCTATTTAGGGTTTTCTTCCAAATGCCAGGACTCAGGCTTCAGACTGTCCCCGCGCTTGCTCTGGCGAATGTTATCAACCTCATGGTTCAGGGTTAAGGGTTGGGGTTGGGGTATTGTTAGTGTTTTCATCACTAGCAGAAATGTACAGGCTGACAATCACCATGCCCGCAGATCAAAGGCAGAGGGAGGTGTTATCTCCTGCCAGCTGTGCTGCCACTCCAAACACATTTCTGGTGGGCTGACCCCAAGGTGAGCTGGGGTGGGAAAGATTTCTCCCGTGGATGGCTGTCTGGATGTGAGCTCATGTACGGTGGCATTCTAAGAGCAAAGTCTCTGTCTCTTCCTTTTGGGTAGCCCCACTATGCCTCGCCTTAAAAGCATTGGATACTTTGAAACTGGTTTTTGATTGACATGGAGAGAAACATCAGTTGATAGAAAGATTATCCTGCTGGAAGTAAGATGCTCTGAATTATTACCCTAAGTTTGCCACTGGTCCGCTTTTTGACTTGGCGTGAGACCCAAGCTCCAGTCACACTGACCCCTCAACCAGTCCCTGCACAGAGCGTGCCCCCTCCAGATTCTGGTTACACATGATGCTCTCATGGATGGAGATATTTTTTTCTGTCTTCCCTGCAGGACAAACTGAAACTTTGTCCCCAGATCTCCATTTATATGTGCCTGCCTTCTGATAGAGTGAGCATTTTCTTACTTCCTTTAAAGAGTAAACTGCCCCTTCTTAGGTGCTCCTACTGTTGCACGTTTCTGTTGGAGTATTTGCCTCAAGACATAGTTTATGTGTCACTGCTACATGTGAGCACCTCAAGGGCGACCTAGTCACTGTGTTCACCAGGTGCCTATTATGACAGGTGTTGCTGAATAGATGTTGGATGAATGAATGAGTGCAGGAGAGAACAGGTAAACAAAGGGGATGAAGAATCCTCTGCATCTTTGGAGGGGAAATCATTTCCTTTGGCTACAGGGGTGTTTCTGCAGGAGGAAATGTCTCCTGGTCTTCTGGTTGCCCCCATTATTTCCATCATGTATACAGCTGGAGGGGGGAATCTGCTCTTTCCAGTGTAAGTTTCTCTCCCTCTCAGACGTATATGCTTTTCATTCAGTGCTTGTGGTTCAAGCCCTGTTCGCCTCAACCTTTATTAAGCATGAAGTTTCTTACTAGAAAATGCTCCATTCCTTCTCAAGTCATGATGGCTGCCAGCTTCTGACAGTCTCTGCTAGGCCCTTTCTTTCCTTTCTATACAGATGCAGATCTTACAACACCCCAGATCTATACAGCTATGCCAGCCCTCCCTCTTGGTCTTGGCCATTTGTACTTTCTAGACTAAAAGGTCTGAGCCAGAGTTTGAGCTAGTCTCTTAGTTTAGGCGCCATGTTGTTATAGTTGCTGGTCTGCACTGTGGCCTGAGGAATCTTGTGCACTATGCCAACTGACAGAGAGAGGTTGACTGGCCCCTGGGGGCTCTGGCCCAGGGAACGGGATGACACAATCCAAGAGTTAATCGATTTTTACCAGTGGGAGATGGAAGACAGAATAGAGCCATTAGAATAATTATTCTCCCTTCTTCCGCAACCCCATGTATTATTCTGAGAAGAGGTAGTTCATGTGGTCTCTCTCAGGAAGATGTGAAAAAAGGAACAACCATCCATGTTTGTGGTAAAACTGTGGCCACATGGGCAGTGCACCCCCTCATCTTTTGTTTCTCCCTTGACTTTTCATTTTACTTCTGTCCTGTTTCTCTGGGTTGTACTCCCATGTGTTAGCAAGTAAGCTTTTACCTCTGTCTCTGCTTCTAATGAAACCTAAGCTAAGACACGTCCCTTGCCAACTCAGGTTAGATTGAGCTTCTTTGTGCTCTCAGAATACCATGCGCACATCTCTCTCACTTTCCATGCAGTATCACGATTATCTATTTAGGTGTGTCTTTCTCTTTCTGGATTACATATCTCTTGAAGGCAGAGACCACCGTGTACTTATTTTTGAATCGCTGGCCCCCAGCACAGTGCCTGGCATAAATTAGAATGCTGAAAATAGTAAATATTTGCCGGATGACTGACTATGGAAGAGAGCTAGCTTTCCTCTGATCAGAGAGAGATTCCAACAGACCTACAAAATATTTTAAAGAGTTTGCTATTTCATTGTGTGGTCTCTTTTGGCTTCACCCAAATTGAGTCAGAGATTATGCTAGCAATTGCATCACACTGCAAGATTATAATTATATCCAATAATAATGATAGTAATTACTACAATATGCTTGGCACCTATATGTTACCAAGCTATTAGATATTTCACATATATCATCTCATTATTGCAGCAAACATATTAGGTTGTTATTATATACTTTGGGCCTTTTGGAAATGTAGCTGGACAACTGGCCTTGACTGAAAATATTCTTGAGACTATATTAAAGGTTGTTTTAATTACAGCTTTTCAAAGGGAGTTTTCCTTAGTGGTTAACACTGCATCTACCAACATTTACCAGTCAGCACATGATGTCCAAGGGCAGAAAAGCTTAAAAAAAAAGAAAAAGAAACCTCTCACTTCATCCTTAATTAACATGAATGTGAGTTTATACACCAACACCCTCACTCCACTTTTTGTCCATATGAATGTGCAGGTTATATTGTGACATATGCTCAGGACCATAGAACTAGTTACTGCACTTACCCCGTTTCTCCGTGTTTGTATTGAGGTTATGGAAGTTAGCAAGACGTAACAGAGGGATCTATTACCAGAGCACAGTAAACAATTATGGGATTCAAAGTTGGTTTTAACCTGTTACATAAACCCTTAGAAATCATACAAATACTTTGCATGTATGTTTCAAAAGTGCAATTTTCTAGAGTAAGGCTTATATCAAATTCTCAAATGAGTTAAGAATCACTGTTTCTAATTCTATGTGAACCTCCAGTTTGGGGTAGGCTATGAAGAGTGAGGCAGAGCTCTCTACCTCACAGGTCGCTGCTGGCCAGGTGAATTGTGAATGACCAGGAATCCTGGGACAAACTTACCTAATCCCACTTCCTTTAGGCACCTGAGCTAAAGTTTAGGCATGAAGGAGATCACAGTATTTGCTTTTCTCTCTTAAAGGCTGTGGGGGTCTATAGGACCCTACCTTTACTCTTAGCTTGTCCTCCCTGTAGTATGGTTCTGTTGTCAGAATTTCATATTATGATGTAACCCAGCACAACTTGTCCAAAACAATATTAGATTTATTCCATTTGTTAAAAGGAAGATATCACTAGTATGTGGCCCTTTTGGCAAAATCTCAACTCCTAGTTCTAGGCATGTGTTCAATCACCTGTTGCTAAGATACTGCAAAAAATATTATCTGTTTTTAAATGTTTCTTTTTAATTGAATAAACTGATGCTTTGAAAAATCAGTGCAAACGTTAAATAGGTCTTTGAAATCGTATTTTTTTCAACTGGCAGAGATATTTCTGAACATTTTAAATAGAACAGCTGCTGTCTCAGTGGATTTCCTTGATGGAGTTTAAAAATTGCATATAAAGGAGCACTCACAGCACAAATGAATTAGGGAAATGGCAGAGAAGGAGACTCTGTCGGATGAGTACTTACTGAAAATGCTGGCCCCAGTCATTGATTCTGCATTATAGGCAGGAGGGAAAATGCAGGCACAGCTCTACGGTCCTGATTAGCAACCCTATTAGCCAGATTCAGAGATTTTTGGTTTTCAGAATGGTAATACAGAGCATATATCCCCCAAAGGGTCTGGGCCAACACCACGTAATCAAAGTCATTCGTATTTGTGTGACGAAACATTTTGGTATTTACAGTAAGTTCTCACATCAATTCACATCCAGTTTAATGGTCAAGTGACTTTGCTCAAACTTGTGAGAACACTTGGGTTTGAAGAGCATCTTTGATTTTTTTGTATTACAAATAAGTGATTGTAAACCATTAAAATTGAGAGTAACTCCAGGATAAACATGATTCAGAATAAATTCAGGATCAACTTAGACCCCACATGGCCCAGGCTGTAACAAGGGTGGGAGCCAGGGGTCCAAGTGGGTGGAGAAGGCTGGAAGGAATGGGTTGAACACTCGTACAAAGTCCAGATGAGGCAAAGTCAGCAAAGATCAGCAGGGAGGGCCAGTTGTCCAGGACTATAGGAGGACACATAAGAATTTAGAGATGTTGAGGCTGTCCTAGATATCTCCCAAATCAAACACTTCCCTTTTCCACGATGTTATTGCACTAGCCCGGGCTCTCTCTAAAGATGCCTACAACAATCTCTTGACTGGTCTTCCTGTTTCATTCCAGTCTTTTTACCCAATCAGTCTCTTACATCTGCCTCCATTGTGACTATTCTATAATGCAAATCTTATCGTGCCACTTCTCCTATGAAACCTCTCAGTGGTTTTCTGTGACCAGCAGTGTAAATCCCTAATTATGGGGTCCTTTCCTGTTCCACCCTGTCTCTAAGCCCTTACTCTCCATCTTGAGCAACACAGGCATCTCTGGATCATGGTTACCATTGTCTCTGTCTTTAGAAAAGGCACCACTTGCTTCTTCCCATGGCCAATGCCCACCTGTTCTGCAAGACTTAACATTCGTTAACTTCTGTGCCAGGCCCCAGGCTGACCTAAGTGCCTCCACAGTTATCCCATACCTACGTCAGCACAGTTAGCACTTTTAATAACAATTTTTATTTGTGCACTTTCCTCTTGCATGTGACTATGAGCTTCTTGAGTAACAAATCCATTTCTCTTCTATCATATTACTCTCAGTGCTTAGCACAGTGTTTGGGATGTGGTTTATGCTCAGTAAAAAGGTAATGAACTGTGGATGGAACACCAAGGCAGGCAAAATTATGGAATCTAGGTGGTCAGGGAACATGAACAAGAACAACAACAAAAAACCCTCCGAAGTGACATTAGTAGAGATGAGTATAGTGTCCTGGAGATTTTAGAAGTGCTATGAGACAGTAAATGGAGATCTTCTAAGTTATTCTGTAATCAGTAACATAAACTGTCATTTCTTCTGCCCCTAAAGATATGGCAAAGGGAAGCAGAGTTACTTTAACCAAATGGAAGGGGTTTCCCTTATGGTGAGGGTGGGTAGTGCAATAGCTTAAGGAGAGCACTTTTGACAATAGACCCTGAGCATGTATGACCCTTCACATCTAAAGTGTGGAGTAATCAGGGAAAGATGTGGTAAATCAGCTTGTCATGGTGCCTAAAATACCATCACTTTTGTTTGTAGTTTCTTGCTGCACTCCCCGCTCTGTGGAGTAAGCTGGACTGTCTCACACAGGAGTCACATTCTCATGATGACCTCAGGATTTTAAGCAGAATCCACAGAAGTCAACTCTGATGGAGTGGTTTATGCCATGGTCCAGGAAACAGAAGTCCATCCAGATCCTAGGTCTGAGATTTACTTGTGCCCTTAGGAAATTATTTACCATCACTTTTTCTTTGGTTCTTTTTCTCTAAAACGGAGATAACACCAACCTTAAAGAGCTGTTTTAAGTACTGAATGAAAAATATGAGTGAAAGCATCTGTCAAATAATAGGCACTCAAATATGTGTGGATGCTTTAGAGCTTTTGTTACCAGAGTAGTTGATATAATAGATTTTAAAAATCATTATAGACTAGGTTTTTAATGCTATGGTAGTAAAATAAATCTCTTATTTTTTCTTTCCAGTTTTATTGAGATATAATTGATACATAGTGCGGTATAAGTTTGTTTGTGCATAAAGATTTGATTTAACATCCATCATGAAATGATTACCACAATAAGTTTAGCGAACATCCATCATCTCATAGAGATTAAAAAAAGAAAAATAAAACATTTTTCCTTGTGATGAGAATTCTTAGGATTTACTCTCTTAACTTGTATATAACATACAGCTGTGTTAATTATATTTATCATGTTGTACATTACATCTCTGGTACTTATTTATCTTATGACTGGAAGTTTGTACCTTTTGACTACCTTTATCCAATTCCCCCTCCTCTCACCCCCTGCCTCTGGTAACCACAAATCTGATCTCTTCTTCTATGTTTTATTGTTTGTTTGTTTGTGTTTGAACTATAATTGACCTTCAATACTATGTTAGTTTCTAGTGCATAACATAGTGACTTGATATTTCTATATATAACGAAATGATCACCATGATAAATCTAGTTACTATCTGTCACCTTACAAAGATATTACATTATTATTGACTACATTCCCCATGCTGTGCATTTCATAACTGTGACTCACTTATTTTGTAACTGAAAATTTGTATCTTTTAATCTCCTTCACCTACACCTATCTTTCTCTCCTCCCTACAATCCCTCCCTTCTAGCAACCACCTGTTTATTCTGTGTATCTATCACTCTGTGTCTGTTTTGTTATGTTTGTTCATTTTTTTTTAAATTCCACATGTGTGGAATCACACTGTATTTGTCTTTCTCTGATTTATTTCACTTAGCATAATACTCTCTAAGTCTATGTTTTCCATTTTGTCGCAAATGGCAAAATTTCATTCCTTTTTATGGCTAAGTAATATTCCATTGTATTTACATGCTATATCTTCTTTATACATCCATCTATCTATGGGCGCTTTAGTTGCGTCTATAATTTGGATATTGTACATAATGCTGCAGTGAATATAGAGGTCCCTATATCTTTTTGAATTATTTATAATCCAAAAAAATTCTTTTTTTGGATAAATACAAGAGTGGAATTGCAAAACTGGGAAAAACACATTAACGTGGGGACTAAACAATATGCTACTAAATAACCAATGGGTCACTGAAGAAATCAAAGAGGAAATTGAAAAATTACCTGGAGACAAATGAAAACAAAAACATGATAATCCAAAATCTATAGGACCACAGAAAAAACAGATCTAAAAGGGAAGACTATAGCAACAGAAGTCTACCACAGGAAACAAGAAAAATATCGAACAACCATCCTTATACCTAAAGGAACTAGAATAAGAACTAACAAAACCCAAAGTAAGTAGAAGGAAATAATAAAAATCAGAACAGAAATAAATTAAATAGAGACTAAAAACAATAGAAATAAATAAATGAACCTAAGAGCTGGTTCTCTGAAAAGATAAACAAAATTGATAAATCTTTAGCCATACTTATCAAGAAAAAAAGAGACAGGAACCAAATAAATAGAATCAGAATGAAAAAGAAGTTACAACTGATACCACAGAAATACAGAGGATAATAAGGAATTACTATGAACAATTATCTGCAAATAAAATGGACAACTTAGAAGAAATGGGTCACTTGACTCCCAACAAACAAAATTCCAAGAATTTTGCTTCACAGGTGAATTCTACCAAACATTTAAAGAAGAGTCAACACTTATCCTTCTCAAACTATTTCCAAAAAAATTGAAGAGGAAAGAACACTTCTGAATACATTCTATGAGGCCAGCTTCACCCTGATACCAAAACCAAAAATATCACAAGAAAAGAGAAAAGATCAGGCTAATATCACTAATGAACATAGGTGCAAAAATCTTCAACAAAAATATTAGCAAATCAAATTCAGCAATACATTAAAAGGATCATGCACCAAGATCAAGTGGGATTTATCCCAGGGATGCAAGGATGATTCAATATCCACAAATCAATCAATTTGATACATCACATTAACAAATTGGAGAATAAAAATAACATGAGCATCTTGATAGATACAAAGAAAAACTTTTGACAAAATTTAGCATTCATTTATGATAAAAACTCTCAACAAAGTTGGTATAGAGGGAGCATACCTCAATATAATGGTGCCATATATGAAAAGGCCACAGCTAACATCAGATTGGAGAAAACCTGAAAACATTTCTTCTAAGATCAGGAATAAGAAAAGAATGCCTATTCTCACAACTTTTATTCAACATAGTTTGGAAGTCCTAGCCACAGAACTCAGACAAGAAAAGGAAATCCAAATTGGAAAGGAAGAAGTAAAACTGTCACCATTCGCAGATTGCATGATACTAAGTAGAGAAAATCCTAAAGACACCATAAGAAACTATTAGAACTCAGCAATGAATTCAGTAAAGTTGTAGGACACAAAATTAGCATACAGAAATCAGATTTGTTTCTATAAACTAAAAACAAACCATCCAAGTTAATAAAACAATTTCATTTAAAATTGCATTTAAAAGAATAAAATTCCTAGGAATAAATATAAGGAGATAAGATATCTATACTGAGAAAACTGTAAGACAGTGATGAAGTAAATTGAAGACAACACAAATAAATGCTCATAGATTGGAAGAATTAATGTTGTTAAAATGACCATACTGCCCAAGGCAATCTACACATTCATTGCAATCTCTATCAAAATATCAACAATTTTTCACAGAACTGAACAAGTAATTCTAAAATTTGTGTGGAAACACAGAAGACCCCTAATAGCCAAAACAATCTTGAGGTATCATGCTCCCTGATTTCAAACTATACTAAAAAGCTACTGTAATCAATACAGTATGGTATTGGTACAAAAACAGACCCATAGATCAATGGGACAGAATAGAAGGCCCAGAAATCAACTCACACTTATATGGGCAATTAATCTACAACAAAAGAGGCAAGAATATACAAGAGGAAAAGACAGCCTGTTCAATAAGTAGTGCTGGGAAAACTGGACAGCTACATGCAAAAACATCAAACTGGACTACTTTTCACAACATGTTTAAAAATAAACTCAAAATGGATTAAGGACTTAAATGTAAACCTGAGACCATAAAACTCATAAAAGAAAACATAGGCAGTACGCTCTTTGACATTTGTCTTAGCATGTTTTTTTAAAATATATCTCCTCAGGCAAGGGGAAAAAAGCAAAAATAAACAAATGGAATTACATCAAACTGAAATGCTTTTGAACAGCAAAGGAAACTATCAACAAAACAAAACATCAGCCTACTTAATGGGAAAAGATATCCTCAAATGATATATCTGATAAGGGTCTAATATTAAAAATATACAAAGAAGTTATACAACTCAACATCAAAAGAACAAACAACCCAATTAAAAAATAAGCAAAGGACCTGAATAGACATTTTTCCAAAGAAGACATACAGATTGCCAACAGGCATAATAAAATATGCTCAACATCACTAATCATAAGGGAAATTCAAATTAAAGCCACAGTGAGATATCACCTCAAACTGTCAGAATGGCTATTATCAAAAAGACAGCAAGTAACAAGTGTCAGTGAGGATATGGAGAAAAGGGAACCCTTGTGCACTGTTGGTGGAAATGTAAATTGGTACAGATACTATGGAAAACAGTATGGAGGTTTCTCAAAAAATTAAAAACAGAAATGCCATACTATCCAGCAGTGTTACTTCAATCATTTGCAAAATCATCGGAACAAGAGTGACTTTGTCCACTTGGAATATAACAGTGAAAGAAATTCTAAAAACCTCAATATATATTTATTAATAAATTCTTTTTTTTTGCCTCTTTATGTTATTTATTTGTACAAAGAACAGTGTTGTTTACAACCTCTGTGACTAGGAACCACATGAAGTCAAATCTATTCAAAGTAACTCCACACAATTAGCTATCGGAGTAAGTCCATCTATGTATAAGCCCTGCAAGGATTCATAGACAATATGTGAACCAGGGACTTAAGAGGCAATAATTAAGTCAATAAGCACAACCCTAAAGTTACAATTTAACGAAGGAGTGGGGCTGGGAAAGGAGAAGTAAGAGAGCCAAAATTCTCATCATGCATGACAAGAAGATGAGCAATAATGTTTAAGACAGATGAATCAAGAGAGCAATTATATATATGTTCTTAAACATATGAAGGAACAGTTCTAGGATTCGAAAGTGAGAGGGCCGAGGGAGAGAGTGGGGCTGGGGACTGAGGAAGGAAATGTAGATGACTGTGTCTATATGTATACAAATATATATACAAATATATAAATAAGTATATATATATACAAATTTAATTATATGTTTATATACCTTCATATATATCTACATTTATATAGAGATAGCATATATATATACGCACACCACGCATATGCACACATTTTACACTTTTCACATTATAAACTCTGTGTGTGTGTGTATATATATATAATCTTGTAAACATAAAGATGTTTAAAAAGGTCACCAAGCAAGTTTTAAACATGATTGTAGTACATACACACATTTGCCACATTTCTAGTAGCAAAGAAGAGACTATGCTATATCGTTTAGGATCCAGGACACTCATTTTTTTAGTGCTTATTGAATTTGGAAGAATCTTTCATTGTATATTAAATCACTCCAAAAGACACATTTCTTTTAATTAATTTTTGTAAGTCCAGCCTGTATATTCTTAGCAGGAAAAAGCATTTGGGTATGCATACACATTTAGAGCTCAGTTTCCTTGCTGACAAGATTATTGTTTAATACTATTAAACACCTGCTGTGCCCCAGATGTGTTATATATGCTGTTTAATTTAATCTTCTAATCATTTGAGGTTGGTGATGTTATCACCATTTTTTAGTTTTACTGAGATATAATTAATATACAAAAAATTGCACACATCTTGATGAGTTTGGACATATGCATACCTGTTACATCATCACCACAACCAAGGTATTAAATATATCCATCGCCTCTAAAATTTTATTTGTGTTCTTTTGTGGGGGTTTTTTGTTGTTTTGTTAAGACACAATATGAGATCTACACTTTTAACATGTCTTAATGTACACAATGTCATATTATTAACTATAGGTGATATGTTGTATAGCAGATCTCTATAGCTTATTCATCTTGCATAACAGAAACTTTTTACACATTGTAAATCAATTCCCTATAAGCAAGATGCAAAGACAACCCTCAGAATGTAAGAAAATATTTGCAAACAAATCAACAGACAAAGGATTAATCTCCAAAATATATAAACAGTTCACCCAGCTCAATATCAATAAAAACAAACAACCCAATCAAAAAATGGGCAGAAGACCTAAATAGGCATTTCTCCAAAGAAGACATGCAGATGGCCAAGAGGCACATGAAAAGCTGCTCAACGTCACTAATTATTAGAGAAATGCAAATCAAAATTACAATGAGGTATCACCTCACACCGGTTAGAATGGACATCATCAGAAAATCTACAAACAGTAAATGCTGGAGAGGGTGTGGAGAAAAGGGAACCCTCTTGTACTGTTGGTGGGAGTGTAAATTGATACAGCCACTATGGAGAACAGTATGGAGGTTCCTCGCAAAACTAAAAACAGAGTTACCATATGACCCAGCAATCCCACTGCTGGGCATATACCCAGAGAACACCATCATTCAAAAAGACACATGCACTCCAATATTCATTGCAGCACTATTTACAATAGCCAGGACATGGAAGCAACCTAAATGTCCATCAACAGATGAATGGATAAAAAAGATGTGGTACATAAAAAAAATAAAAATAAAAAAAAAAATAAAAACAAAATCATTTTCATGTAAAAAAAAAAAAAGATGTGGTACATATATGCAATGGAATATTACTCAGCCGTAAAAAGTGATGAAACTGAGACATTTGTAGAGACATGGATGGACCTAGAAGCTGTTATACAGAGTGAAGTGAGTCAGAAAGAGAACAAATATCGTATATTAACACATATATGCGGAATATAGAAAAATGGTACAAATCAACCAGTTTGCAAGGCAGAAATAGAGACACAGATGTAGAGAACAAACATATGGACACCAAGTGGGGAAAGTGGGAGGGTTGGGGAGGGATGAACTGGGAGATTGGGATACCAAATTGTACACTCTAAATATATGCAGTTTATTGTATTTAACTGCATCTCAATAAAAGTTCTTAAAAAATAAAGAAAGAAAGAAAAACAATTCCCCATTTCCCTTTCTCTCTGGCCCCTGGCAAACCCAAGTCTATTGTCTGCTTCTGTGAATCTGACTGTGTTGGATGTCTCATATAAGTGGAATCACACAGTATTTGTCCTTATGTGACTTGCTTGTTTCACTTAGCGTTATGTCTAGTTTCATCCATGTCACAAATGCGAGGACTTTCTTTTTTAAAGTTTTTCCTTCTACTGTATGTATATAACACACTTTCTTTATCCATGTATCTGTCAATGGATATTTGGGTTGTTTCCATATCTTGGCTTTTGTGAAATGCTGCAGTGAACATGGAGGTACAGAAATCTTTCAGAGATCTTGATTTCACTTCTTTTGGATAGAAATCCAGAAGTAGGACTGCTGAATCAGGTAGTATTTCTATTTCTAATTTGGGGGAACATCAATACTGTTTCCTATAGAGGATGCACCATTCAACATTCCCACTGACAGTGTATAAAGGTTACAATTGTTTTATATCTGCACTGATACTTACCTTTTGTTTTATGATAGAGGTCACCTTAACAGGTGTGAGGTGATGCTTTGTGGGTTTGATTTGAATTTCCCTGATGATCAGTGCCATTGAGCACCTTTTCATATACCTTTGGCCGTTTGCATGTTTTCTTTGGAGAAATGACTGTTTGGGTCCTTTGCCTACTTTTTAATTGAGTTACGTGTTGTTGGTGGGGTTTTTTGCTATTGATTTGTAAGAGACTCTTACATATTTTAGATATTAACTCCTTATTAGATCGATTGTTTGCAAATATTTTTCTCATTCCATAGGAAGCCTTTTCACTCTGTTGATTGTTTCCTTTGCTGTGCAGAAGCTTTCTAGTTTTATTTAGTCACAGTTGTCTATTTTTGGTTTTGTTGCCTGTGATTTAGATGTCAAATCCAAAAAATCAGTGTCGAGGACAATGTCAAATTTTCTCATTATGTTTTATATGCATGCTAAGTGTAAAGAAACCCATCCAGGAAATAAGGGGGCACAAATTTAGCCAAGGTTTGCCTGAAGATTCAACCTATGCTTTCGGAAAACAAATTGAATAGAGCGGAGATAAACAAATCAAGACAGTAATGTATCCATTAACAAAGGAAGCAGTGACCATATGGCGAGCTCAGAATGTCCTGGAACCCAGAGGCTTCAGATTCCATGCTCTTAATTCCTGTGCTATACTTCATCTCCTCTCTTCCAGAAGGAAGAGTAGACCCTGAGATTCCCCATACCTTGAGGATGCTGTTATTTTCATGACATGTGTCATGGAGTTGAGCATATAATCATTTCCAAAATTATCACTGCTCTTAGAAATCTTTTAAGTCAGTTTCTAATATTCAGTCATTACCTTAGTTATGAATGTGAAGGTTTTACTCCCACCTCTGTCTTTACTTTGCCATAAGAAGCTCTGGTCCTGCCATTTGTAAAGCAGATATAAAAGGTGTAAAATTTGTTTTGTTAGTGAAGGATGCTCTTATTTCTTTAACTAGCATCTCCAAGATATGATATTATCATAAAAGCAAGGAAGGGACCTATGTGACCACTAAAGAAGAAACTTACATGTCTGCTAAGGTGTACTGGCCAGAATAACATTTATATGTGGTGCCTAGTATGAGCCTGGCACTGTTCCACGCGTGGGAAGTCCAGCAAGGAATAGAATCAAGTCCCTAACCTTTTGGAGTTCGTTAGATACAGGATGTGGACTGATGTAGTTCTTTGTGTTTTTTGTTCTTTTACGGGAGGCAGCATAGATTAGAGGAAAGTGGGGGCAGACAAACAGTAAATGGCTGCCAGAGTCCAAAGGGGAGCTCTGGTAGCTGTTTCCACACACATACAGGGAGCCCAAAGCTCAGCATTTCATAAGATCACCTCAGGGGCCTAAAGAACTAGATTTTAAGCAGTCTGAGAACATCTCTGATGAGTACATTAACTGGCTGTTATTTCTCTATGTTCTTATTTGAAAGTCAGTGTGGCATGGTAGTGGGGTTTTGATGCCCCAATTTTTTAATTTGAAATTCACCTGTTCTGAGTGCCCAAAGGCAGATTTTCTCAATTTCTCATTTAAAAATGACGACCATATATAACTTGTATAATTGTAGTAGAGACTTAAAGTGTATGAAACTTAGAGCCCAGTATCTGGGCCATAGAAACTGTAACATAATGGTAGGTAATATGCTTATAGTTAGGTATTAACAACAATAATAATAACAATAATAGCAACAATATATTGCTATCACAACTCACTTCCATAATAACAATGTCATCCTTGGTCTCTGGTATTATATGTCTCCTGGAGTTGAATGTATAAGCATTTTCCATAGTCATCATTGCTCTTAACCTTTTAAGTCATTTTCTCAATTCAGCCATTACCTTACTTATGAATTTAAAGCTATTACTCCTACCTCTGTCTTCACTGACTAATCTCTTGATCTGAGGGCTTGACATGAAATGAAAAAGCTGCAGTGCTTCTTCCAGTATTCATTTCTGCAGACTAAACATGTCCAAGTTGTCTGATGTTTTTTTAACCATATGAAATAATATGTACGTTCACGGTAGAGTTATTGAATTTTAAAGCTTGAGGAGACTTTAAATCCAAGACCATGTAGCTAGTCAGCAGCTGAAGTCGGTCTAGAACCCAGGTCCCCGGACTCCTACAGAGACTAAACCATAAAATTCATGTGATAATAACAAGCAGAAAATAAAAATATAAAAGAGTGCTTGGCTGATCAAAAATATCTGCCTCTCATGGGCACAACATGCGGGCTTTGATTTGGGGCTCATTTTGATCTGTCACTGTCAGATTCCCTGAAGCTCATATTAGTGCAAGATACTGACATATGCCCGATGGAACTTCACAAGCACGACCTTACTACAGGTGGAGAACTTCTCCATGAAGTCATTTCAGATACTCTCCCCTGCCCCCGACTACCAGCAGGGCTCACGCAGGCTGCAGTGACACTCAACTCAAAGTGCCATTTTCTCAGAGGATGGTTAATCCTACAACCACGAGAGCCCATTGAACAAATCTATGTCACTAGGGAGGAATATGAAATGCGTGATTTTTAATACAACTTTTTGCATTCCTACCATTTTTAATGCAGTCACCATTTTTTACTTTCGGTTTCTTTGGTGTGAGGTATTGAGTGCTAATGTCTCTCCTTGTCCAATAGCCCTGACCCTTTCTAAGTACTGGAACCCTAGAGCACTGAGATGTTGGGGATGGTATAGCCTGAGTGTACAGGCAAGACTTCTCACCTGGCCCTTAGTGGAAGTCAGAAAAAATGAAACTGATTCTTTTGGAATCAGAACAGGAATTCTTCAGTGAAACAGGACACTTGCTTTTCCTTTTTCTAATCTGAAATGTATATAACTTATAAATCTATTACAAACAGGGAACCATCCACGGCACTGTGAGGGGATATAAAGAGCATTGTTTCTTCTTCAATTTCAGAAGGCAGCTGAAGCATATGCATATAAGTAGTGATATGATTGACATTTCAGACAGTAAATAATTGTTGGAAATGATGTCGAACAAGTTTCCTCTTCCCAGATTACCAGGCAGAACAATTCAGGCATATTTTACTAGTTAGGAAAGTATTCTGCTGCAAGCACAGCATTTATGAACAGCAGCAACTTAAACCAAAAGGAGTTTACTTTTCTAATGAACCAAGAAACCTGAGGTAAGCAAGCACTGGCCTTTAGTTCAGTGTTTTGACAGTGTTAGGGCCAATTTCTCTGAGATTCTCTTGTCTCACAGAGACAAAATATTAGGATCTGCATTTCAAAAGAGATCAAGAAAGAACCTGTATGCTTTTGAAAAGATACTTCTCCACTGGGGGGACATTAGAGAGACAGTCAAGTGAGGAATGGTGAAATGGATCACTTATGAGATGATCACATATGCCACATGCTGATGGATGTTTGATTTCAGCCAAATAGCACCACGTCTCATGTCTACATTATAGCTGCTCCACCTTCAGACTTGTGCTCAAGGCTGGAAAAGGATGAAAGGAGGAAAGACCTGTGCCAACCAAATCTTTGAAAAACACAAACTTTCTCTTGGGGCTCGCTGGCTACATCTGGATCATATAGGATGCCTTCCAAAGAAGGCTTGGAAACAAGGGAACAGGAATGTCATAATTGGCCTAGATCAATCATAACCCATCACTTGGGTCTAGGCACTTTGCTGCTCTGAACAAATGTGGGCATCTGCTATCAAATAATAAAGGTGGCCTGGGGGTTGTGCAGCCATTGTCAATATGTGTCACACTCTTGTATGTCCTTCTAGGTCATTTGCTTTGAGCAGTTGAGTAGATACCCCATAGATTTATAATCAATTGCTTAAGTGTTTTTCTCTTCCAATTAACTAATAGCTCCTGGAGGACAGACACTGTGTCTTATTTTCTTTTTTATTATGAAATTTACCACAGGGCCTAAAACATAAATGTTGCTGAGTGTTCTATTGAATTGCATTAAATTTAGTGCCTTGAGCAGAACATGTTGAGTTATAGAATCATAGGAATACAGTACTAGCGTAGTATCATAGTTTAAAGGTGTGAGTAACCACATTAGGTTTGGGGTGGAAAAAAGGGTTTAAAGTATATCTCGAGGAATGGATAAGGTCCATGTCTGATTTAGTTTTATATAGCACCATGGCACCTAGGACAGTGTTTTTCAATAATATTTTTTGAACTGGATTGGATCTGAGTAGAGGGGGAATCCAAGGAAGGAAGTTTTGCATATAAAACTTTATAGGTAGAAACACAAAAAGGCATCTCTCCTTCCTTCTCTTCGCTTTCCCCTTCCCTCCTCACCTATGAGCCTAAGGTCTTAAGTGTTATCTGATGTTCATCCCTCAGGCACTCTGAGGTTTTGAGCCTTTGTGGGATGTATTGTTGATGATTCTTTGGGCTGAAAATGAGGCCTTTTTCCACCTGCATCTACTCAGAGATCTGGTACACATCTAGTATTAATTTGAGGCATGCAGATAACGGAGCTGGCAAATATAAAAGCAGTTACTTTTGGACAAACTGAGCTGAACTACAGTCCTTTGCTGAGAATGCCTGTTATCCAGAGGTTGAATGGTGCGCTGGTTTTAAAGTCTTTGAGAACACTGTCTACTCCCAGCAGTGATGCCATGTCAGCCTCTGCTTTATCTCATTGAGGTCATGTCAGCTGGGTTAAATTTACCGGGGCATTCAGATGGCTCTGTAGACCACATGGCAGACACATTACTAGTAGTTACCAATTGATTTGGAACCAAATAGCAACACATCTTACTGGGTTAGTGTGCTCTGTGTGAACAGAAGTTCAAATCATCAAGGTTTTATGATTCTTAGGAGGCAAAAATAGAAAGAAAAAAAAAACAGCATTGTCTTAGAATTGATCTGTTTCTAAAATGTTTCAGCACTACTGAAACTGCTGACACAGTTCCGTCACAGAGATGTTCCTTTTGCTAGAGCAGGGATTGAGTGGGTAGAAAAAGAAAGAATATCAAGGTTGTAGAAAATCTGAGGTTAACACAGAAGAGTATGGCTAACCCTCACCTCTAGCCAAGGGATCTTGGTCATGTCCAAGCAAGCTTTCTTCATTGCACTTATCAGTCAGGACTCAGTAGTTCTCAAGTGGGACCCTCCTCATATACTGGAACTTATCATTTGGAAGTCTGTTTCTGTAAAATATTACTACTCCATTTATTCAGCATGGTTTCCTAAAAATATGTTCCATGTGCCATGCACTGCCTTCCATATAACAGTTTCTTTGCTTTTAAAGCAAAGAGATTTTAAATAATTATTACATAAATGTGACCTGGTAAAATAAGACTGTCACTTCCCATCATAACATATTCTACAGTAGAGAAGACTATATGAGTTAAAAATTGCACCTGACTGTTGAGAAGAGTGACGTGAAATAAGAGTGTCTTAAGCTAGTTGGGAGATTACTTTTCTCTTGAGTAAAAGAAATCAGGAGGGAGACACTCCAGAGAGAGTGTGATGGATGTATGCTATCATCAACATTTTGGGTCCCTTTTATGTTTCTGCTCCACTATCCTTAACACATGGCATCCATCCTCAAGATCACAGATGGCAGCTGGAAGTCTTGCTGTTACATCCTATGCTTCAGGAAGAAAAAAGAAGGAAGGGGGAGTGAACAAAACAGTATATCTCCCAGCTGAGTCAAGCCCTTTAAAGAGCTTTTCTGAAAGCCCCACCCAACAACTTCTGACTGACTATCTTCTAGGTGCAAGAAGACCTAGGAAATGTCCCATAGCTGGTCACATTGTCCAATAATACAGAAATTCTGCTGCTGAGAAAGGTTGAAGAAGATGAATATCAAGGATGTAGTTAGCCATCCCTGCCACAAGGCAGTCTGGGATAAAGAGAAATATATAGACTTAGTCAGATAAATGCCAGCATTTACTAAGTTCATCTATGGGATTATTCGACCTATGTTGGATGATTCATTTAACAGTTCCGCTTCTTAGTTTTCTCACCTGTAAAATTGGAGTTTATGGTGACAATCTTGCAGAGTTGTCTTCGGGGTTAAATAAGATGCCTCACAGTTTAATGTAGTGTTTGGTGAGCAAGTCCTGTTGCTGGTTGTATTGTTTTGTTTTGTTTTTCCGAGTTTCTAACAAAATACTGCAAAGACATGTATAATAATAAAGATTAAAGACATTGACAAAAATGTCAAAATCTGAAGAGAGTTTCCACTAATTGTAAAGCATATATGATATTAAGGAAAGATAAGAAAGAAAGAAAGAAAGAAAGAAAGAGAGAGAGAGAGAAAGAAAAGAAAGAAAGAAAGAAAGAAAGAAAGAAAGAAAGAAAGAAAGAAAGAAAGAAAGAAAGAAAGAAAGAAAAAAGAAAGAGAAAAAGAAAGAAAGAAAAAGAGAAAGCAAGAGAAAGGAAAGAAAGAAAGCAAGAAACAAAGAAAGAAGGAAGGAAGGAAGGAAGGAAGGAAGGAAGGAAGGAAAGAAAGGAAGGAAAGAAAGAAGGAAGGAAAGGAAGGAAGGAAGAAATACTTTGCCAGTCTTTTGAAAAAAAGGCTACATGGAAAAAGATAAGAAAATACTTAATCCCATTATTCTTTTCCCCTGATGCAAACACCCAAGTCTGTATCAACAGGAAAAAAATCAGACATCCCTCTCCCATTCCAAGGCTGATGTCTGCAGCCATCAAAAGACACTCCTTGTGTACCTCTGCTAAATATCACACAACTTATCTCTTTCAATCTTTGTACAAATGTTGCCTTCTTAGTGAGACCTCCCCAAGATGTCCCCACCTTAACACTCCCTGTGGCCTGGCCTGATCTTACTTTTTTCCTTAGCACTCATTATCATCTAGTATACCATATGTCTTACTTATTTATCTATTTTTTGTCTGCTGACATAAGCTCTTTGACAATTTGGATTTCTATCCATTTTTCTTTGCTTTTATTCAATATTGTATAACCAGTGCCTAGAAGAGCATGGAACATATAGTAGGTGTTCAGTGACTGTCTAAAATTGAACTATTGAACTTCTCATGCACTCACTATACCTCTTTTCTGCTTTATTTTTTTTTCTCTCATAGCCCTTGCCGTCATCTTACTGTATCTATCTAGCATCTATCTATCTAGCATCTATCTATCTTCTTGTCTCATTCTCCCCAGTAGAATATAATTTCCATGAAGGCAAGGATGTTGTCTATTTCATTTAATACTCTTTGCCCAGCACCTGTAACAGAGCCTCGCATATTGTAAATGTTTAATATATATATATATTTGTTGGGCTCCTGACAATTCCATCAGAAACAGCAACTCGCTGAAGACATCTGGTCAGGAAATGTGGGGTGAGAAAAACCATGATGCATTGCATCCTGAGGATATCATCCCTGCGCTGGCTGGTGGGACAGAAACAGGAAGAACACTGGTGCTAGCTTTGCTGGAATGCTCAATTTTCACACACTCCATAGCTTTAGGATGTAAAAAACAACAACAACAAAGATAAAACTTCAGTAGTACAAAGACTAAATACCTATATGACTGATAGAATATTGTAATTTCTCAAGAACTGTGCAATCAGTGTACAGATTGCAGGCATTCAATAAATGTGTATTAATATTTATATTTCTTAATCACCTTCCTCCCCTTGAAATAAATCCCTTGTGGGCAGGAATTGTATCATATCCTGTATTGTGACTTATATAGGACACCTGAAACACTGCTTATTGGACATCTGAAAAAAAAAAAAAAAGCTTTATTGGTTAATGGCTACAGACTTGGTAGAAATCTACCGAGAGAGAGAAGAGAGATTTGGAAATCTGAATTGCATTAGACTTTTACCCAGTATCAAAAAACAGAGAAGGGTAGAGGACATTTGACCAATGTTGGATCGAGCAAATCTCATGGTGAGTTCTGCTTTGATTCTGTTATAGTGAAGAGAGTTCATCTAGTACCTGATGACCAATCTTGAACTGGAAGCAACTGGAGGGTATATTGGTGGGTTTCTGGGACACATTGGCAGCCACCCTCCAGTCCAGTGCTGACAGACCTCAGGATAAATGGAGATTGCCTCAACCTGGTAGAAAGTGGAGGAAACACAAAGACTCTCAGATTTGTTTAGCTTGAAATAGGAAAAAATGGTGTTAAACCAGCTTTTCCTTGATTCCCATTCTGGGAATCAGGATGTTGTGGGTGGGTAAGAGAAGGATTAAGTCTCCAGGCTTGAGTTTCTTAGGCATGTGAATGATGTCTGTAGGTTCCAGGAAGCAGAGTGTGAGCCTTGATGTGTTCGGTCCAGAGACCCCGATTGCTGTGTACAAGGTTTAACTCCTATGTCCCCATTTGTTAAGTTCACCTTTCTGATTTCATGCAACTTACTTTTATCGCCACCACGTCCTTCTTAACCCAGCATTTCTTTTGAAACGTCCATCTTTCCCTAAGCATGGCTTTGTAAACTCCTAATCATATTTGTTTGTTTTAATTGAACAAATATGTTCTATGTCTTGGGTACAAGTGATGGCTCCTAATTGGTTACATGCTAGCTTGGCTCACAGTTTCAGAGGATGGGGTTTCTCTGGTTCAGGCTGGGCATGTAGGGGGGAGATAACTTTAAAGCTTGATTAAAGCAAGTTTCTCTAATGTCAGGCTTCCCTATAAAGAAATAGAGATAATCCTGGAGGAATAATGGAGGCTTGCTTGCATTTAGAAAGTTAGAACAGAAGTTTAAAAAAACAACCCTTGGTCCAATTTTCAACAGGATTGTATAATGTTCAAAAAATGAAAAAAATCCCCCCCACTTGTAACCACAGGAAGCCAAGCATTAAAGTCAGAAAAAAAGGAACCCCCCAACCCCACCCCTAGAATGAACTGCACCATATTGTTTTCCTTTTGTGCTTGCCGATTTCAGATTTTCATTTTCTGTACATTAAAAAACAAAGGAGACTTAAAAAAATATATTCGTTAGCGGTTTCTGTCTAAATCTCATCATCTAATTATTTTCACAGTGAACATTTGAAATGGCAGAAGCAATTCTGCCAAGAGCCTCCTCTCTCTGGATTCCAGGAGATGTTTCACAATAATTAGAAACCCCAATGGGTCTCTTAAGAACCCTTAAAGGGTTCCATATGCAGAATTCCATATGAAGTGGTACAATGTGTAGTTCTTTGTTTCCCACAATAGGGCCTGACAGGTCTTAATGTATATTATTACATTAAATGAGATGCACATTAGTTGGTCAGACTGCTGGGTAGCTGGCCCCAATTCACTCAGAAATACAAACCAACCTGGTAACCCATTATTTGACCCACCCCACCCCACGCACACACATACAAAGCACTGTTAGTCATTGTGCAAGTACTCAAGTACTAATTGGCTTCTTGGACCTTGTCCTTGAGTGTGGAGCACTGGTTTCATTGATTTTACGGGAATTGTAAGATGCATTAATATATCTTAGTCAGGAAATGTTTGAGCTAAGCTAAATATCTCTTTTCCATTGAACTACTACAAGACTTTTATTTGTTCTTTGGGAGGTAAAATACAGTGGTCAAAAAGCCCAAGGATCAGGGTGTCCTCTATTTAAAATACATGGTTTGGCTAGATCTTAGCATTCCCTTATCCATAGCTGCTGTGGCATTCTATACTCAGGTAGCAGAAAACAATATTGGGTACCTTGTCAGATCTGTTTATTTACAATGTTCTGCTAAGCACATAGCACTGATTACCAATCATATCACACCAAGAGAAGGTGAACTGATACATTTTTATCGATAGTAAAATGCTGTTTTTACTTAAAGGTTGTGCATGGCTCATTGGGTGGGTAGTGAATCTAAAGTCTTTGGTCCCCTGGTTGATGACAGTTTAGGAGACTTTAATTCCTGATGCTTTGTCCATCCTAATGAGGCTGTACTCTGTAACCCAACTGACATAGCAAAAGAAAAAAAAAAATGGCTTCACTCCTTGAGGGTTTTATGTTCTCAGTAGACTAGATGGCTGTATTCTCACTTGAAAATATCTGTGAGCTTTTCTAGAAAACAAAAATGTCTTACCCCTATTATTATGTTGATAAACTGTTAACCGACTTCTTACCTTCATCCTTAGGCAATGCCTCCTCTTTGCCATTGTTATTTTGTTCAGTGACCAATGTGTGTGCCACTTGCAGCTTTGGGGGAGAGATGAAGCATGAAATGTGAATAAAGAACAGCAGACCATTTCTCATAATTGTGTGGAAGAAATGTATCTCCAGCCAGCATTTGGTGTATGGTTATTTGTTCTCTCCTTTTTCCCTGCAAATAAGATAGAGCTAAGTTTTTGGAGGTGTTGTATAGCAATATTATTTTGAAAATGTGAAATGGCACCCTTTCATAATGAAAAGAAGGCAGGCAGCAGGTGGACTGATTTCTTGAGGATGTTTAAATTCCTCTTAATGTCTGATAGTAACTGGGTACAAAATGAGGAATGCAAATAAAAAGACAAATAGAAGATTTTGTATTACTTTTAGGAATCAGAGCATCAACATGCCATGTGCTGATAACTTTTTTAATAAAAGATGATTTCTTTCCAGTAACATGAGCTAATCAAAAGTTAGAGAGTATAGAAATTGCCTCTTCCTAGCTCTTGAGGTCCTCTAGTTCTTTCCCAAATTGTCATATAGTGACATATAAAGGCTAAAATTTCTCCACCAAAAGCCACTAATTAAACAATCCTTAGCAAATCTGTTGTGTCTCTTGGCCCTATAGCACAGAAATTAAGTTCTGCAACTGCAGATAATTTGAATTAAGAGTAAATAGAAACAGGAGTTAGAGTATGAAGTAGTATAGTAGAGGGCAAAATCTGAGAATCACACTCTATCGATGTTCTCATCCAGTAAAGGCTACAGAATAAGGTATAGGATCAGGTCTTCTGAGAGATATAAAAGTGCAAAACCATTTGGAAAGAAAGAACTGGGGGAGGGGAAACAGGGAAGAGTCTACGGCTTCTTGCAGAGGGACTCACGATAGAAAAGGAGAAAGGAACGGTCTAAGGAAATGCGGTTACAGGGCTGCAAAGTATACCCCCCAAAGACATTCATATACATTCATATACACACGAGCATGTATGCCCCCCCCCCGCCCCCAGACACACACACATACACATATACACAACACAATAACAGCTTTCTGGGGAAAAAATCTGATTGCAATTTTGAACTGCAGCTGCTCACACTTAGCGTAGTTATTTTCAGGGTGGCCAAATCATGTAACCAGTGCTGATTCCCACGCGGGTATTTGGAGATCTGGAAATCAATGGTGACAAGATCATCTACTGCAGTGACCAGGGAAGGGAATCTTGTGACTGGGGCGACAGATAGAGTAACGAGCCTGTGTCAGACTCTGAAGCATCTCCATGTCTTTGTGGTGCTCTGTTAGTGTACGGAATGAGGGAAGGTAGCGAGACACATTTTCAGCCTCGTGAGGTCACTATTGGTTCCAATTTTCAGATAAAAATATACTGCATCACAAAAGCATGCCACAATTCTCATATACTTATCAATGAGATGGGGGACCTGCGAGAACCCATTTTATCGAAACTCAGGACAGCAGCTTACAGTGCAGATGCTGCTTACGTGCACATACGCTAACTCAGGGCTACTCAGAGTGTGAACGGGTGCCAGCAAGAAAATGCTTTGTTACTGGTTTGCAATGACAGAAGCTAGCAATTGAGAGTCTGAGTTTAGAAAATTTGATAGCAATTTAACACAGTAATTTTATATCTGTTGAATCTTCTAAGAAAAAAAAGCGTTGTAGTACCATATTTTATGTCTTTGTTTTCTCATTTTTCTGAGTACTATGTTTTTATTGCATTTTGCCAAAGTTTGAATCAAGATGAATTAGTAACTTAAACAAAACAAACAAAACTGGTCCTCTCTCACAGATAGTTTGGGAAGCACTGGCCTAATTGAAATGTTACAGCAACCCATGAAATGGATTAAGACTTTGCTTAACATTTAGGCTCATTTCCTGTATTTTAATCTCAGATTTCTAGCTTCTTTGATAGCTGAGTGCTTAATACACATAGCATAAAGTATCCTCATTGGAACACTAGTCCCTTAAAGCTGTTCTGCCAAAATGTCCACGGATAAATACATTTGAGAAGCAGTGCATATGCTATGCTCACCTTAGAGATTTATAATGCATGTTAGCATTCTAAAGATTCTGGGAAATGCTGCACTAAGCAAAAAGTATCAGTTTAACAGAGTTTTTCAAACTTATTTGGTCACAGAGCTTGTATTCCATAACACCTTAACACATATTAACTTCCTATGAAAATCATGTTCCATGCACATGAGTTCTGTTTATAAATAACTGGAGACCTGAGTGAGAGATGAAACTAAAAAGAATCAAGTGGTGGTAGATAATGTTAAAGGAAAGAAACTAATAGTGCACATACTTTATATTCATAACCCGAGTTATATGTTGATTCCATTCATACTGGTATTCTAATACGAAACCTTGCCTTTCCCCATCCCTCTTTCATCCTTCCACCTGCCTTTCCAAACAATCCTACCTTCTCAGCAGGCCCTTTCTTCACATACTTAGAGAAAGATTTCTGCTCCCCTTGAGTCTTCACAATTGAGCCAGAAATTATATAAAATTTAGGGTTTTGCTAGTTTCCTGACTTTTAGACATCTGGTCCTTTCTATATATTTCCAGGCGTTTACTCAAACCCCACTGATTTGGACTAACAAAGGAAAAGGTCAATCTAATTTGGTTAGAAGTCTGCTCTATAGAATACTTTTAAAGTATTGCAGTTTTAGGTTCATTGTTTTTTAAAGCCCATTATGCCAGAGACTAATTGTGGACATATACAGAGTAACTATTTTATAGAATGACATAAATGATTTGTATTAATTGAACTTAAAGTAAGGTTTTTGTATTAAGTTTAAACGTCCCTTCCTTCCCTCACCTTTACAGTGATTATAAAACCACTGTAATTTGCTTTAAAATGTGTTTCTAGATAAACATATACTTTATTGCAAGTCCTACCTCAAAAACAACTGTTCAAATCGGTGGACCTCAAAGAATGAAGGTTGCTTGCATTTGGTTTCTATCTTTACTAGTGTAGGAAATATCTGAAACATTGACAAAAGCAAAGAATTCAGAATCTCCATGCTCTTTCTTTCCAGATATTTACTCTGAAAATGATTCTTTGTTTTTCAAAGCAAAAAGTATGCTATCTGGGACTTTGTAGGTGGCACAGTCGTTAAGAATCCACCTGCCAATGCAGGGGACATAGGTTCAATCCCTGCTCCAGGAAGATCCCACATGCCACAGAGCAGCTAAGCCCCGTGAGCCACAACCATTGAGCCCGTGTCCTTCCAGACACTAAGAATAAATTAGTTTGAATCTAGAATTCTCTACACAGCTAAGTTATAAGAATATGTGAGAAAAAAATAAAAAACATCTATAGAAACTCCCCATGTAGTAGCTTCAGGAAGTTTCTGGATGATATACAAAAAAAAAAAAAAAAGGGCTTCCTAGGTGGCGCAGTGGTTAAGAATCCGCCTGCCAATGCAGAGGTCACGGGTTCGATCCCAGCTCCAGGAAGATCCCACATGCCACGGAGCAACTAAGCCTGTGTGCCCAAAAAATAAAAAAAAAAAAAAAAGTTAAAAAAATTGAGTGAGAAATATAAAACATGAGGCACAAGGTACATTGGAATTAACTGAGAAATACAATGAAAATAAATCCCGTGATGACAGCTGGCTTACTACAGGAAGTTGGTAAGCTGCAAAAAAATTTTTTTTCAAGAAAAAAAGAATAGATGCTTTTAAATTGATAGATGAAATAAGCAAGAAGATTTTAGTTATATGGCAAAAACAATCATATATTTTTCTCAGCAAGGATGAAAGAAATATAATTAGCAATGCCTTGTAAAAATGTATGTACTAATCATGGTAAAGATATGAAGCAAATAAAAATGTGTCATTGTTTAAAGAAATTTCACGGAATGTAAAAAATCTGCCATGATTTCATTTATGGTTTCTGGTTTCCTGTTTGGCTGAAAAGGCATTCCATACACTGAGGTTATATTAATAAATGATTTAGTTTAAAAATTTGTATTTTTATGTCCTTTACATTTAGATTTCTAACTCATATGAAATTTAATTTTACATGGAGTGTAGAGATTAATTTTATTTTTTCCCAATGAAAAGATAATTATGCCAATGTCACTTATTAGTAAGCATACCATTCTTTCCTTACTAAATTGAAATGCCACCTTTATTGTTGTATTCCAGATACAATAGAAAATGGCCTATGGTGTAGGTCAAAGAAACCCAAAAGAAGGTGAGAGGCTTGTCTTCTTAATGGAGAGAAAATAGATATTTGATAAGTTGAAACAATGAAAAGGCATAATAGCACATATGTAAATACCATAATTTAAGTCCAATAACCATAAGAATAAAAATAGAATGGAAGTTTTCTTAATCAGATAAAACAATTTTTAATTATCCATAGGAATTCAGAAAAAAAATTGAAAAGAAAATACAGAAATTTAGAAATCTGAAATAATGTAGAAAAAATATTTACTGAGAGAATAGAATGTGCACTAACTGTAAACTGGTTAATCTCACTAAATGAAAGATTAAGTGAAAAACAGATTGGATTAAAAATATACACATACACACACATATACACTCTACCACCTAGTGCTCTGTATAAGATCATGGACTTGACATCTTGAAATAGGGATTTTGGTTACTGAATGAAGATCATTCAGGGAAAGCTTTTGGCAAAATTCAACATCCATTCCTGACTAAAAAATAAACAACCAAAAAACACTCTCAGCAAACAGTGATAAAATGGAACTTCTTCAACCTAGTCAAGGTCTCTGAGAAAACCTACAGCTATCATCATTTTTAATGGTGAAAGGCTCAATGTTCTTTCACTAGTATCAAGAACAAGACAAGAATGTTTGTTCTTGTTCTTGCTATTCAGTTGGAGATTTTAGCCAGTACAATAAAGTAATAAAAAAGAAGACACCCAGATTAGGAAAGAAGAAATAAAATCATTTTTATTTGTAGACAACATGTTTATGTCTGTAAAAAATCCTAGGGCATTCACAAACATCTACTAGAACTAATACATGAATTCAAAGAAGTTGTAAGACACAAGCTCAATATAGAACTATTAGTTGTATTTCTATATACTAGCAATAGACAATAAAAATTAAAATTAAAAATAACACCTTTTGCAAAATCATCACAAATGTGAAATACTTAGAGATGTCTTACAAAAGCCATGTACACTAAAAACTACAAACAGTGCTAACTGAAATTAAGACCTAAATAAATGGCGTGATACACTGTGTCAGAAGACAAATTTATTAAGATGTCAGCCTTCCCCAAATCTACAGTTTCAAGGCAAACCCACTGAAAAATCTCAGTGTCATTTTTGTAAAATTGATAAGCTAATTCTGAAATTCAAGTAAATCCAAAGGACCTAGAGCAATGGATACCTTTGAAAAAGAAGAACCTAAGTTGGAAGAAAAACACTGCCTGACTTTAAGACTTTTTTAAAAGCTATATTATTCAAGGTTCTGTGGCATTAGCATGAAGATAAACGAGTAGATCAGTGGAAAAGAATAGAGTTCAGAAATAGAATATGTCTGAACAACTTATTTTTCATAAAAGTACAAAGACAATTCAGTGTAAAAATGATAGTCTCTCTTTTTTTAAACAAATGGTGCAGGATTAATTGGGTATCTTTATGCAAAAAAAGAAGATGAATGTCAATGCATGTTTTCCACCACATAAAAACAATTAACTTAAAATGAATTTTAAATCTACATGTAAAACCTAAAACTATAAACCTCCTGATAGAAAACAGAAAAGAAAATCTTTACAACCTTGGGTTAGCCAAAGAGCTCCTAGATACAGCAGTAAAAGCATGGTCTATAAGTGAAAAAATATGATAAAGTAAATTTCATCAAAATTTTAATTGCTCTTTAAAAGACAAAGACTGAAAAGGTATACTGCAGACTGGGAGAAAATATTTGCTAGTCGTATGTCTGATAAAAAATTCGTATCCAAAATATATGTTTAAAAATTCTCAAAACTAGTAATAAGAAGACAATAACTAAGTTTTTAAATATGCAAAATATTTGAACAGATAAGATATATGAATACCAATATGAAAATAAAAGGATTATTAACATCCTTAATCATTAGGTATGTGCTGATTGAAACCACAATGAAATACCTCTACATGCCGATTAGAATGCTTAGAATTAGGAAGAATGACTACATCAAGTGCTATTTAGAATATATAGAAACTGAAGCTTTCATATACTATTGGTAAGAATGTATAGTGGTACAACCACTGGTAAATAGTTTGGGATTTCCTAAAATGTTAGGTATATACCTGCTATATGATCCACTCATTGCACTCTTGGGTATTATCCTATGAGAATAGAAAAAAATATAACCATATAAATATTTATAACAACTTAAATTTTAATAGCTAAGCTCAGTAAATAACCCAAATGTCCATCAATAGATTAATGGATAATCAAATTGCAGTATATCATGTAATGGATTATTACTCATGAATATAATAGATGAATACATACAACAACATGAATGAATTTCAAAATAGTTATGCTTTCTGGAAAAAGCCAGACAAAAGAGTGCATACAGTGTGTTTCCATGTATATAAAATTTAGAAAATACAAACAGTTTATAATTACAGAAATTATATCAGTGGCTGTCTGCAGATGGGAGCAGGGGTTGGGAAAAATGTTACAGAGTATAGGGAACTTGGGGAGACAAAAGGGAAAAATGCATAATTAAAACAAGAGAGTTACCATATTTGAACTGATCATAATGGAGCAAATAAACTGAGGTACATAAGCAACTCAATTCTGTGTAACTGAAGACCAAAAATAACAACAAATTAACACAAACAGAAAATAAACGTTTTGCTGCTACCAAGTACTAGACACTACAGTTTTCACCGCTGATACGTCTAGACTTTATTCAAGCATCAGTGACAGAAACTTGACCTTCTAGCCACCTCTTGCTGTCAATGCCAAGGATAGAGGGTTCCCTTACCTCTCCCCATTTACATTACTAGCTCCTAGGTCAAAATATGACATGACTGTGCTGATTGGTGAATCCCCCATCACAACCCTGCACCCTAAATACCAGGAAGGCTGGGAAAGGGAGTATCTAGCACTTTCATTACTCAAATTAGGATGGGTCACTGCACTTTAGAAAGACTGATAATTCAGGGAAGAGTTGCCTCGATGTGATGAAGTATTCAGAAGCTGAATGGCCAACATGAAGGCAAAATATTCATTTTTATCAATTTAAGAATTATTTGATTATTTTGTTGGGTATCTCACCAGGATTATTTTTATATACTCTATTAACATACTAGAGTATATATGATGTTGATCAATTTATATTATTTTCCTTCTGGAACATGATATGCCTATTAAATGTGAAGATTAACTTATTTCTAAATTTCAGAAAAGCTTTCCGAAAGTATATATTTGAATATCTTATTCCTGTTCTATAAGTTCCTTTCTTTAGGGACACCAGCCATGCATATGTTGGCACTCCTTCATATGTATTCTGCATCCATCATCTTCCCATTAATCCTTCAAACTCATTTAAAATGTGTCCTTTTGTTCAAGGTTTTTGAAGCTGCCCTTCCTATTCCTAATTTTTTAGTAACGTTTATCTATTTTTTTCTGCTTTCCTCTGATGGTTTTTATTTACCCTCCACTTATTTCCTGAGCTTTGCCATTTTGGTGTTCTAATCTTTTATCCATTGAGCCCCTCTTGCTCCATATTGGGTTTTCCTTATAAAGGCCACATTTCCTTTAAATTCCTTAATGTTGCAGGCAATATTTGGTAAAATATTCTGCTGTTTTACAGTATAATTTTTCTGGTGTGGTTCTTCATCTGCCTTACTTATATTGTTCAATTTCTCATATTTTGATTAAAAATTATGCTCTGCAGATTTGATGTTAAATTGTATTATTTTATTTTTATTGCTACAAAAACCATGACTGCTAGTAGTAATATTCTTATTGTTTTTGTTATTTTTGAGTGGAGAGCTTTCTTCCTGGACAAGACATTTATGAACAGACTTTGCAGACCTGGGACCAGGGGGAGGAAGCTGTGGTTGGAAGCAATTTGAGTAGCCGGGAAACAGGGAATTTGAGAGCCTGTCTACAAAATCTTGATCATCAACACTTTGTCCTGTAGATAAAAATAAGAACCAGGAGAACAGAAAGGCTCTTTTGCTTACCTTAAAACTACATGATGCCATATGATGAAGATGTGAGTGAGTTTTTTTGCTTGTGTGTGTGTGTGTGTGTGTGTGTGTGTGTGTGTGTATGTGAAAGAGAAGAGGGGGTGATGTAATCTTATCTAAGTTTCAAGGCTGTTTGATTCCCATTCTTTCTCTATCATCATCTGCTTCTTCAAAAGTGGTGCTCATTTGCTATTCCCTGTCATTCCATAGAGGCAAACTGGATTCAAAGAGGCACATACAGTGAGTCTACACGTACTTCTTGTATCACCCAAAACAAGGAAGTACTGTACTCATCTGGCTCTGGCCCAAAATCTTTAAAGACAGGTGCCTTTTCTTGGTGTCCTCTCTTACCATCACTCATTTCATTTCCCTCAACAGCCCTTCTTTATATACTGCAGTTTTAAATTATATGTCCCATAGAGTCATCAAGGATAGCGTATTCTTTCCTATTTCATGTTCTCATTTTTTTTAGTTCATTTTAGAGAGAGGAAAGGAAAGTTATTTTTACTTTTCCATCTAAAAACTGAAAGAACTGAAGACATTTTCTAAATGATGATGTCAGGCTCTATGGCTATGAACAACTGAGTGCCATGATGTGAGGTAGCCCATTTAAGAGCAAGGCCAACATCAGGTCCCTGACTCAAGGTCCTGTCTTCCAACTGTTAAGAAACATCAAATGAAATAAATGTTACACCAAAGAGTTCTTTATACCATGTCCCTCACTCAGTGCAATTACTCATGTACCTTTTACCCAAGAACCACATTTGTAGATCAAGTACAAATTATGAAGATATACTCATTTGAAAATGTTAGTTTACATGCCTTACCATTGAAGATGCTAGGCCAAGTCGGAAGGTGAGCTTGAGAAACATTTTGATGTACAGGCCTCTCTTTTGCTTAGGCATTCTTATTGTTCTGGTATAATCTTTATTTTGTTTTTTAGAGAAGACATGATCTCCATACCTCCAAGTACTCTGGAATATGTGGCTCTCCTGTGGACAGTTGTTCCACATGCATCGACTTAGAACTCACTAGGGACTGAGGTTGAGGAGATGGTGATTAAATAAGTTTAGACCCTTCTGTCAAGAAGTTTCCATGTGAAGATACCTCAAGTGGACACATAACTAAAGCACAAAGAAAGTCTCTAATCACCATCTCACAGGGTTTTTATGTGGTTTAAATAAGAATATCACACTGCATGTAGTAAATATTCAATAAATAGTAGCTATTTTATTGCTGTTGTTTTTATCATCAACATCACCATCATTATCAGTAAGGAAGAGGTAATGACAAAATTCTGTGAAGGAAAGAGATGGAAAAATTCTATACTGACTCCATGGATATTGATAAGGACTGCAATTGTGGTCTTTGGGAAAAGAATAGCCTATTTGGAAAAGCAGAAGTGGACATAAAGGCAAAAGTGAAAGAGGACAACAAGGCTGTTTTTGATGCTGCTGTATCAGGGTGCATCGTGACAAAACCTGCTTCGATGTTGGGTCCCATGCATCGACCTTCTGGTTCTGTTTCATTCTCTCTAACTCACTCACTTCAACTTGCTGTGTTTTCTTTAGCAGAGCATTTGGCATCAGCCTGGTCCCTGTGTAACAATTTTGAGAGCATGAGAGACGTGGATAGAAATAACCCCTCTAAAGTTATGATGACCTTCTCCCATAATGTATTGTAATGTGGTGGTAATGATAGATGCACTAGCTTCTGTATTTGAAGTTAAAAGAAAATTCAGTTGTGTTTTCTTTTCACCATCCACAAACTGTTATTTTGTAATAACAGAGGGAAGAGTTTTCTATAGCAGCCTCGTCAGTGGTTCCAAACTGGAAATAACATCCAACCACTAACTGCTGTTTAATTTTTTTTGTTTTTACTTTATTTCATGCGTAACTATGTTTGCACAGCGGGGCAGCAAACATCTGAGGAAATGTCACTTGGAATAGCAAACAAGCTAGCAAAGTCATCCTTTCTGCCTGAGGTTTTGCGTTTGGTGGGTCCACATAGTCCCTATTCACCAGGAAGATATTATTTAAATAAAATGAAATCTGTGGAAAGATAAAGGATAGCAAATGACACTATTTGCCAAAACATGACTTTTGTACTTGTGGGGCTTTATTTCCCTAGAATAGAAAGAGCTCCCAAGAGACAACTCATGAAGAGCGTTACTGGCTTCTAAATTACTCAGGAGGCAGAAAGAGGGGAGGCTTGGTGAAAATTCAGCACAAGCGCAAAACCAGCAGAAGCCTAGATGCTCATTGTATAATCTTTACATGCAACTAAACCCCAGACAGACGTCTTGTGTTTCTGAGGGATGCTCCTGGTTTTTTCAGGGGGTTCTATTTTGAGGGGTTGGCACAAAGAGACATCAGTGAATGTTGGCAGAAGCCATGTCTCTCCCCAACTGCACTAATGGAAATCATCACATTACAGTGACTCATATTTTTTCCTTGGCCGGTGGGATTTTGTATACCATTTTCTCTGCTTAAAGCCATGCCTGGTGACTAGGAGCAGGAGGAATCCTAGGACCCCTGGGAGTTCATGATTTTGAGTTTGAAGAACTCCAACTGAAAGGAAAAACTATGGGAACTAAATCCTTAGAGGTTGAGACCGGATCATACCATGGTCCTCTGTGGTCAGAGCAGTTCTCTTGCATCAGGGATAGGATAGTGGGGTAGGTAATAGTTTGGAGTTTTGTTTTTCATTCTTTCTATGATATAATTTACCCTCTTCCTTTTCAGCTTACCTCTTTTAAGGAAAAGAAAAGTATAGCATTTAAATTCATGAGTTCTGCTAGAGTCCCAAGTTAGCATTTTAACTACTTTGTGTTTCAGTTTACAGATCTGTAACATGTGAATAGTAACCACTTCCTCAGGCTTGTTGAAAAGATGAAATTAGATAATTGAGTTTAGTGCATGAGAAATTTTCCCACCAAAGTTCTTCTGGAGGTAAGACTTAGATCCAAGATTTTCAACCTAAGGATTACCTCCAGCAGAACTTTGGTGGGAAAATTTTACATGCGCTAAACTTAACTGTTCTATCCATGATACTAATATTTTTTTGCTGTTGTATAATATCTTGCTCCAAAGATAGATCTCTGTATCTAACCAAATTCTACCTAGAGTTATTTCTTTACTCCTCTTTCCTTATGCAAGCGTATAGTAACTTCCCACACAATGTACCTGTGGTAGACATCACGACATTTCAAAACTGTGCTCTAGACACTATGATGCCTACAAGACTGGATAATGGAGCAGTTAATTAGGCACAATCCTTGCCTTTCAGTGGCTCACAGTTTGATATATGATAAAATAAAGCTATGTACTATAAACCCTATAAACTAGCCCGGAGTAGGGTGGAGGGAAAAGGTGAAGTGGCATAGAATATACTCCCTGGAGGAGAGAGTCTTTGGGATGGGCCTTGAATTATGTTAGGCACATTATGTATAAAGATAAAAATTAGGACGGATCATGGAGTATTCAGGGAATTGGTAACTGACTGGATGCGTAGAGCATTTACTTTTTTGGCTTTTATTTTTATTGGAATATAATACCTTTACACCGTTGTACCAGTTTTTGCTGTACAACAAAGTGAATCAGCTGTATTTATACATATATCCCCATATCCCCTCCCTCTTGAGTCTCCCTCCCACCCTCCCTATCCCACCCCTTTAAGTCCTCACCCATCCTCGAGTTGATCTCCCTGTGTTATGCAGCAGCTTCCCACTAGCTATCTATTTTACATTTGGTAGTGTATATATGTCAGTGCTACTCTCTCACTTCATCCCAGCTTCTCCTTCGCTCCCACCTGCATGTCCTCAAGTCTCTTCTCTACATCTGCATCTTTATGTTTCAATTTCAAAGGCCATTCTCAAATTCCATGTAGACACCCATGAATTGTGACTAAATCAGGGTTTTGAGATGGAAGGGAACAGTGAAAATGCCAAATCTCTAATAGTTACCTGAGTTACTTTTTCAATCACCAGTGCTTGGACCAGCACAGAGGATGTAGGTTAGTTTATGTGCTACACAAGAAGGTTTTGCTACCCTTATACAAATTTATTAGACATGATCTAAGTGGGTACATTTGGAGAATACACAAATTCACATTAAAAAGAATTTCATTTATGTTCAGAAGATGGTTTAGACAGCTCTGAAAGAGTCCTCAAAAGAAACCAGACCAATCCTTCTCCTAGAAGTATTCAGAAATCTAAGAAAAGAGCTAATAAGACAGTTCTTTTCTGAAAAATGTAGAAAGGGGCCATGCATTCTTTGGTGATGTGCTCCAGAAAAATGTTAACAAAAAATGGTTTTTACTATTAAACCATCAACTGACTTTGGCCTGCAAAACACCAGCTGGCTTACATTACTTGTAATGTGCTTTGGTGTGTCTCTGATGATAAATATGAAGGGTCCTTTAAGATATACAGAAATATTAAGCAACTAAATATGCTTTTTCCCCTCCCTTTGAAAATTTAAGGAGTTGAAAGAAACATGGAGGCCTTTTAAACATAGGGAAAATTACGTATTGCTAACTTAGCTTTGTCCCACTACAATGAGCCAATGAGGCCATCTCCTTCTTAGGAGAGAGAATCATTGATTTTGAGCTGCAAAAGTTAGGACTTTAGCCTTGCATTAAAAAAGCAAACAAACAAAAACAAAAGCAAAACCAGAAAACCAGCAGGAAAAAACTTAACCTTTCACAATCCAGCCTCAGTCATATCCCAAAGAGTATCTCACAGTTGTTGCTGTTGTTGTTGTTGTTGTTTTTTCACCAAGAACTTATCATATAGACAAGACAGGTCTTCTTATCTTTCTCTTCAGGAACAGAGACCCCATAGACTAGGGGAGTGGGGGCATTGATCTGAGCAAGCAAAAGCACTCCTCAAAATGGGGACAAGTTCTCAAAGGCATCGTATAATCGATCTACTTCTGAAGTAGAACAAAATGCCTGGCAAAGTGAAAAAGATGAAAGTCTCTGTCTTGTCCTTTTTCATTCTAAGCTTCCATTTTCTTGGCAACCTTGGAGGTGGAAGGATTTGGTAAAACAGTTTCAGGATTCAGGGCTACATAGTCCCTGACTGCAAATCCCAGATCTGCTACTTACTAGTGGTAGAGCTTGAATGTGTTATTTATCAGGGAGGCTCATTTTTCTCATACAACATTTAACTTGCAGAACGGTTGTTGTCTGGCAGTCCATTCCAAGAAACCAGAATCCTAGTACCTATGTCTGGAATGAGATTCTGTGAATCCCTTGAAAGAGAGAGGGATGACCTTTTTTGCAGGATGCGGAGTGAAGGGAGGGGAATGTGGACATAACCAACCTAAGTACCATATCCAAGGAGGGAAACGGAGCATAAGAACTAGATCCAAAAGTTAGCAATCAAAGGAAGGTAAACTAGAGCTAATAGGTTGCAACTGGGCACCTAGAAGGCTGGCAGATGCAACAGGGAGAAAGTTCTGTATCTGACTGGTCCAGGCAACCATAGAAATTGATGGTTGAGAAGGTAAAGTAACCAGCACAGTGCCTGATACAGAGCAGACACTCAAAATCCGTCTCTTACTTACCGAGTTGTTCTGGCGTCAACTACAGTTAAGGATTGTGTAAACAACTTTAGAGTTTAACACCCTTGTTGCACATGATCTTAAGTGAATTGTGATCCCGTGTGGTGTCCAAGACATCACTGAGGTTTGATTTCCCCTCAATCTGTGGGATGGAATATGAAGCTCAGAAATTTTACTTGACTTGCCCAAGCTTCCGCAACTAATGGGATAACAAAGCTCAGAGTTGAACAGAATATCTGGTACAAATAAAACACTGTTTACATGATTGATGGTTCTACATGGCTGAACAACAGAATCACTGGAGGGGGCTTTAAACAAAATAAAGATTTCTGAGCCACTCCAAAGTTACTGAATTAAAATTCTCTGAGGTTAGGAAGCAGCAACCAGTATTTAAAAATTCACCTTCAGTAATTTTGAGACAGTTGCTTTGCAGTGGGAGCCAAGTCATCTGGGTACCATTGCTTTACTCCACACAGGCATCTACACGGTAAGACTGTGCTATTGGCCCTAATTACTCACCCAGTTAGAGCTAAGCTTGGCTATAAAAACTTTGAGTTTCCCCTTTAATAGGCTATAAAAGTTACCCTGTTTTCACTCCTGTTTTCTCTGACAATTTTTTTTGCAATTACTATCCAAAATTTACTTTTAACAATTTAAAAATCGTTCTTTTAAGAATAATTAGAAAATGTAACTAATCTAGACAGTCACTTGATATAGATTTGGGGAACTTGATAAATAAATACAATTTTATATTTAAATTTCTCACTTAAAACATCACAAATGGAAATGTCCTCTTGAATTCCATAGCATAAAAAGACAAATGGCAAAGTAATTTTATACAAGGAATTTTATTAAATGTATAAGAAACTTTGAGAATTTGGATGGTATAAATTCTTCTGTCTTACTAAGTACAATAACATATAGTGAAACTTTTGCCTTGATGTCAGGAGATTAACTGCATGACCCAGGATGAGATATTTACTTTCTCTGAGCATGTCTTTCCTCATATGTTAAATATGAAACATTGTATCTGCCTCATAGTATCCAGAGAAGGATTAGGAGAGATTATATGGATGAAGGTGTCTGCAACTAAATCAGGTACATAAATGGCACTCCACAAAATTTAGCTGTGTCTGATCTACTTTTTAAAAAAGATTTGCAGTGAAATGTTTCTTCAGTTAGTTATTTCTCTTCCTTCATTTTCTTATCCATAAATGGAGGTTTGTTCAGACAAAATGATTCTTGAATGTCTTACAAAGCTGAATGTTCTGTATTTTTACTATTCTAGAAAGGTTTCCTGTGTGACTCTAGTTAGCCAGAACTACTTCTGAGAGGTTGTATTGGTTACTGAGAAGTCAATGAGAATCCGTAGGTAATCAATAACATGTTAAAAGATTTATTAGCTATAGTACATAGAATTTACTTGTGTTTAGGGAATTACAATGTTAATAAAAATACATTAAACTGAAAAGTGATGCATGCTATTCTTTCTTTGATATAATAGGAACTTAAGATCTTGCATGGCCTTTTATTTATTCTTATAAGAGTTATGGTGCTATTGAAATGTTGACACATCAAGGTAATGGAAATTTTCAGAAAAAAAATTTTGGAAACTAGAATTCACTATTTATTCAGTGTTAGATGGAGTCTGGCTTCGTGATCATAAAAGTTTAATTTTGCCCTGGTCCCAATCACAGTGTCTGGTATATAGTTGGTGCTAACAAATCAAAGTGCATTTTTCTATTGAGGTCCATTAGTTGGTACAATATAGTGGAAAAAGCATTAATTTGAAGCTCTCCTGATCCAATTATTTTCTTCCTTTTCATTTTCTTTTTTCTCCTTTTCCTCCTATTTCTCTCTCACTTCTTTCTTTTCCTCCCCCAGTCATCGGCTTGTCCAACACTGATCTCTTTTCTGCCATGTTGTAGGAACCACCAGCAGCGGCCTCAGGAAGCAGCAGAATGTCAACAGGCAGAAGAGCACACGGAAGACAGCAAGGCCGCAGAATCATATTTTCATCATTGACAATGGAACGTGACATATCCTGAGCCAGTGTCTGATTTAGGCATTCGGTAAAAGGAAATTCTGCGTGAAGAGTTATCTGCAAAAAACATTCCTACAGTGAATTAAATCATCAAGCAACTTAGTTTATAAATATTCTCATCCCATCGTTTTTGGAAGAATGTAAGCCACACCTAAAAGCACATGCCTTATTTTGTAGGGAAATATATGGTGATACACACTTTGTCCCACTGTGCCAAGACTTATCCTTAATTTTAATTTCAACCTTCTTGTTTTCCCCCTGTGCTGTTGTATGATTTCACAGTACATCCTCCCATCTGTTGAAACAGAGAAGTGCTTGCATTTTAGACTGAGATGACTAATATTCATGAGGAATGAATCCAAATTCAAACTAAATGCACATTTTTGCATTTGTCCAAACCTAGCCATGAATTATCTCAGGCTATCAATAGAAGAAGAGGAAAGTTACTATCTGTAAATCCCTATTTGTTTTCCCAAATTGCACCCTTGGCAATGGGTGTGACAGAAAAATGTTCAGTATTCCTAGTAGCCTAACCTGCCAAGAGAGATAAAGCCACTTTGATGTCCTGGGACCAGAGACTCCACAGATTCTTACCCGAAATGGACCTCAGGCCCTTCTCAGAGAGAATTTGGGCTCAAATGACCAGCCAGCTGCCCAGCCGTCTGAATCCAGGAGATAGGCTAGTGGCCCTGCTGACTCCAGGAGGAGGCAAATGTGCCGTTAATAAAGGTAATGCTTTTTCAGCTGCTCTGGCCAATAATGATGATAGTGTTAATGATAACAAGAACTATCATAGTGAAAATTACCGCAGTGAGAGTTACTCTTATCGATGCTACGTGTATTGTGTGATTCCTACTTGCCAGCTTTATGCTTAGTAACTTGCCTGCATTGTTCTGTACGCTCCTTAATGGCATCCCCGTAAGGAAGCAAGTGAAGCTCGGGGTGGTGAAGTTCCGAAGGTCACACTGCGAGTAGCCGGACTGAGACTCACACCCGCCTCTGCCTCCCTCTGAGGTCCCCTCCCCTTACCTTTTCTATGTGTGGCAAAGGCGGCTGCCTGTCTCGGGTGTGGCCCAGCCTCAACCTCCTTCTGGGACAGCTTCCACACCGTCCGAAGCAGCACCCCCTACGTACACCACACACAAGAAAATGATCTTTCCTGGAGGCCAGGTGGAAAGAATACCCCAGAAGAGATCTGATTGTGTTCCAAAATAATTGGTATCTGCAATTTTCTCTGGCTTTAGTCAAGTGTTCGCATGCTCCCGCCCTCACTGGAGTGTCTGTCGCCGCTGACCTGGCTTGGGGGCAGCCAGGTGCCCGTAACAAGGTCAGAAGAGCCGACCCTGGGCAGCACTTTGCCTCGTGGGTTCTCATTTATTTTCTTTCATGGCAAGAACGTGTTCACTCCGCCATTTTTTGTGAGCTCCTACCTCTCACCAGCACTAGACTAGATACCGTACACGTCATATTTCCTTTAATACTCATAAAATATGAAAAACATTTTTTGGTGTTTGTTTTTATGTTGGTTTATTTTGGCTGGTGAGGAAACTTAGATCGGAAGCATTATGTAACTGCCCAAGGTGCTAAGTGCTATTAAACCAGTGGTCTCAGTCAGAAGAGATTTTTCAACTCCCTTTCTCCCAAGGGGATTTGGCAATGTTTGGAGACAATTTTGGTTGTCAGGTCTGGGGGAGTGAAGGGGGACAGGATTTCTACTGACACCTAGTAGATGAAGGCCAAGGATGCCGTTAAACATCCCACAATGTCCAGGGTAGCTCCCCATAGGAGAATTGTCTGGTCCCAGATAACCGTAGTGCTGAGGGCGAGAAGCCCAGGATAAAACAGAGAAGTTTCTGACTGGATTCTGCTGTGTGGCCACTCTGGCTGATGGCTTAGATGCTACTAGATGGACAGCTTTGAATCAGAGCCTCTGGCTACTCTGCTAGGAGAGTGTCTACTCTCCCATCACGTGCAATTGCCTGGGAACTGGGGTCCTGCCTGCTCAGCCATCTGGCTCTCCAGGATATCCATGGCTTAATGCCTCGATGCTGCTGCAACTAATAAACCCCTCTGGACATGCCAGATTCCCACATTTTGTAGAGATGGTAAGTCAGGAAACATCTATGGCCCAGGAATCTTGGGGTTCTGAATGTTCTTAAGATTCAGGGAACCCTTTGCTGAGAGAAACTTTGCTTTGAGGAAAGGCCACAAAGCTGGCTCCTTTGCACTGGCTCGTGGCTCAAGGAAAAGAGGAAAGGGGACTACGCAGTTCTTTTCCAGAATATAGGCCAATTTCAGTGAGGCAGAAGAGGACTCAGGATTCAGGGCAGCGGCTCTGTCTATGAGGAAAGGTGGAAAGTTTGACTTCATTTCTACACTCTCAGGTGACCTGACAATTTTAAACAGAGAGGTGGTATTCATGGGTATTCAGCATAAATAGATGTTTGTTGGGGCAAAACTTAAACTGATGATGTAAAGACCTGGGCTTGAAGCCTTTGGTGAGACTTAATCCGTTTACTTATTCACTGGAAAAATATGCTATTGAGCACTTATTATACGCATGTCAGACACTGAGGGGGGCTTGGGCTGTGCAGAGTCCAGTCTTGTGGGAGGGAAATCTCAGAGAAAGAGACATTAAAATCAGACAGGAAGATAAGTAGTTATGGCAAAGGGAAATGGAAACGAGAAGGGGAGGAGACTGGAAAGGCGTTCCAGCGAAGGGAATGGCCTATGGGAAGACCCTAAGGCAAGAGAGAGCAGTTTGAGAAGTGAAAGAAGTTCAGTGTGGTTGGAGCACAGGAAGCAAAGGAAAGAGACTTGATGAGGAGAGTGAGCTGAAGAGCACAGGCTGTGAGGAGTCAGGTCAAGTCTGAGAGTCTGGATTTACACAGATGTCAGTGCCGCACTGCTGAGGACTCCAGGTCAGATACGAGTATCAGCAGGGAAGAGCACGGAGAGACCGGTGAGGACGTTGCTGCAAAGGTGCAGACAAGGGCGCATGGTGGTTTGACGAGACCTGTGGTGAAGGATATGCAGAAAAGTGGATGGATTTGATGCACGCTTGGATGCAGGGAAGGCCAGCGATTTCTGGTGAATGAGCTGTGACAAGTGAGGGAGACAGAATGAAAGGATTCCATCCAGTTTCCCTTTCCCGGCAACTGGGTAGATGCCATTTACCAAGACTGTGCCAGTCTCACTTTCCTCATCTGTAAAGTGGGAACAAAATGTTTACCTTTCCTACCTCACACACGTTTTGATGTCCAAGTGATGTAATAAATAGATATAAAAAGGTTTTGGAGACTATAAAATATCATCAATATCTAGGCTGCAAAGTGATTGTTTATAATTATTATTATTATGACATGTTCATTTCTATGGCTTTGTCATCAATCCCTATGTGTTGTAAAACACCAGCCTTAGCTCTGTGATACTATTGCTTGGGTGCCTTACAGCTTCCTGATTCACAGTTACAGAAAGTTTACAGAACATATAAAATGAGAAGGGAAAAGGTGTGGCTACTTGTTCTCTAGCATGAACTTGGCTTCTAAATCATGAATTTGACTCTGATTGCCATGAGAAAACCCGAACCAGCCCAGCTTGGTTGCTAACGTGATTGGGGAATTGGGAGTAGACAATGGAAACTGTTTCCCCTGTATCATTTTACTGAGTTGCCAAAGAATGGCTGGGTCTCACCAGTCTCAGCCTGGTAAGTATCCAAATGGCTCTGGGCCATCAAAACCACAGGAAAGAGCCTACTGGCTTGCTGCTACTCCATGGCTCCAAAGCTAAGATTTTTTTTTTTTTTTTAAATCCCTCTGCGGAGAATAGAATGCTGGTTGGATAAGCCCATTCCATGTTACAATGAAAATATTTTGGGACCAGTAGACTTGGACTCAGCCCCAGCTTTGTCACTCATCAGCCTTGTCACCTTGAGGAATTCACCTTGAAGTGTCAGTTTCCTTGAGCATTACTTAGGGACATAGATAATTGATCCATTTCAGGCAGAGGAGATAAATACACTTTAGTAATTGCAAGATGTTGAGAAAATTAAATGAATGGATGGGTGGCTGAGTAATATATGGTTCCATCGAAGAAAAAGACTATTTTAAACAGATATAAACATAGCTATAGATATAGATATAGATATAGATATATCTTTAAATGTAACAACCTATATCTATGTCTCGCTCTCTCTCTTTCTCTCTCTCCTTCCCTCCCTGTCTAGATATGTATTCCTTTTCCTTGGGACAGGGGACAATGTTTGTAGGAAAAATTATTTTACACTAGAAAATAAGTAACTCACATTGATCCATTAATATAAGTTTTAAAAGTATATTCACTTGTAGAGATACAAATATTAACACTTGACTATATTTTAGAATGCTCCAGAACTGGAGGTTGTCTCAAAGACTCTCTACCCCACCCCCCAAACCCACGTAATTTTTAGGAGAGGTCGCTGAGGGAGGCTGCGTTCTGTGTAAGTCCTGACTTGCTCCTGATGATACACCCAGGCAGCAGTGGTTTGGGGCTGAAGCCCAGACCTCTGACTTCTTATCCAGGACCCTTTACTCAACCACATGCACTCTCAGGAGTCTTTCTATTTCCTGACAGCCATCACAACCCTCCTTGAGCAGGAGAGGGAGGGTCAGTGTCCCCGTCTGCTGGTGGTAGTGGTATTGGTAGGTCTGATGGGGGCAGCATTTCACATTTATTGTGTTCGCTGCTCAGGCCAGGCAACGTTACAACTTCAATTCACATAATTGGAACTATTTTTTTCCCTTTAAAAATATGATTTCACTGTTTAAGGTCATCATTTTATACTATTCATACTCAGTTCTATTTTGTTTCATTTTTAAAATGAAGCAAACTATCTCTATTACTTTACAACAGAACAAAGACGCTAATGAGTATTAAAACAAGAGCTATGGATTATTCCATTTGATGGGCGAAAGGCTTTCCTGGGAAACTAAGTAATCTCTAGCCCCTGGACACCCTGATTCTGCTTTTCCTTTGGCAGATCAAGAGTGATGTCAGGAGAAAGGGAAGAACATAGGGGCACTCTCTGTTTGTCAAAACATCTTGAACACGTTTTCCTACATTTTGAGTTTGTTAAAATCCAGACTGCATAGTGCCAAGCAGTTTTGCTTAATTTCTAAACCCCTGGGTATTTAAAGGGAAATTTAATCGGTATTTTTCTGAATCGTTTCATTTAATTCATCAGTGTGCTGTTTCATAAGAGCCATTTGATGCCAAAGAAGACCTTCTGTGCCAGTTTAGAAATTTTACTCTGGAAGACTCCGAAGGACTGAGAGCAGAAAAAAGAGCAGGGGCCCAAGGGTTCTAGAATCTCACAAATCAAGATCTAGAAACAGCTATGGAGGGGTCTAGCTCAAGATCACTCAAGCCACCAGCAGGAGAGGTGGAATGTCAAGCTCAAAGCACATAAATCCGCCCCAGGCACCGCTCTCTTTGTGCTCAGATGACTTAAAATTCTGTGCTGGACAAATATGAACTTTTATTTAGCAGACTAGCCTGTTTATATGAATGTGGCGTTTTCACGATTGTAATTCATAGCAAGGACTATTTCTAAGATGTTCGGCAGTAATTGGCACGCCTATGCACCTTTGCTATGAGAAACAGCTTTTGCTTCCTCAGGGTCAGGGCCAAGGCCCTCAGGGGTCAGCAGTATACCAGAGATAAAAGTTTACTGAAGTTCTTCCTTTTTCACTACCCACTTGCTTCCCCACCTACTCAGTGGAAGCACTCAGAGCCAGTTTCTGCTTCTGCCATTCAACAGTGCCGCACACACACACACATACAGACACACATGCACACACATACTCACACACACACAGATATTCAAATGTCATTTGTGCAAGGATGTTCTGGATTTGGGAATAAGCCAATGCTCAGTAATAAGGGGCACATCAAACCTGTAGTGGTGTGGCAACATAAACATGGAGACTGCTGATGCAAAGGCTTGTTTAGAGCCTGTTCTGTCCCAGCCAAAGTGCCCAGTGGTTTATATATCTTCAGTCATTTCATCTTCTTAATTATCTTGCGAGTTTAACAGTATTCAGCTGAGTTGACAGTCATGATATTGGTATTGAATGAGGTTAAGCAACTCATTCAACATCACCCAGCTAGGAAGTGGCAGAGTTGGATTTGAGAAGAGATCAGAGAACAGGGAGCCTTCAAAGTGCAAGCTATTTCCATTTGTCATTCTGCTTGCTGCAGATGCTATTTGGTTATTGGGTGTGAGTTAATTAAAGTGCAGCCACATGAATGATATTCAGACCTGATTAAAGGAAGCTTAATTAGATACAGTTTTCAGGTAAAAATGTAAGTCCCTATAGGCTTTGCCTAACCTGTGGATGGTTATGCTCTAGAATTTTATTATAGTTCAGTTGGATGTCAATAGCAATGCCTTTTTCCATAGAAATAACATGGACATGATAGGCTTTTGGGCTAATCCATAACACGGGAATGGGAATAATTCTGGAATTAGGGGCAGGACCAGTAGCTGGTCACTTCATGGGGCAGTGCCAATGGGAATAATTGGGAACATTAACAGTGTATGACAGTGGCTTCTGTGGATTACACGCCTCTGTCATAGGCATGGAGCTCTTCAGCCAAAACTATAGCCAATTCATTGAGCCCCAGACTTTCCATTGCTTTAGTTTGCAATGAAAAACTTCAGGGGTAACATCTGTTGTTCATCAGGAATTTGGGGAGACTGAAGATTTCTTCTCTTCCTGTAAGCCTTGGGATCTGAAAAGCATCACCTCCCTGGACAGATTCTCAAGCCTGTCTCATGAGTAGTTTTTCACATGAACACTTTCATTCTTCATCTGTGGTCCTGTAAGCACCAGAAAGACAGAGGCTTCATGTGTTTTACTCACCTTTGCAGGTTTGGTAGCCAGCATATATGCTGGTATATCATAGGTCTTTAATATATATTCATCAAATGCATAAATCTTCAATGAATCCCCCATTCAGTTGCCACTAGCCTTGTGATTATCAGATTTCATCAGTCAAATTACAGAGGAAGGAAAGTTGCCATATTTGGGTTACATTAGGGATGTGGGTGACTGGAATGTCTTCTTCCCCTACCAGATGCCTATTAATCCATCAGTAACTAAGCTCAGGCATCTCCTTCTCCAGAAAACCTTCTACTATGCCACCTGCCTCCAACAGAGGCTGGGATAGACACTCTAATACTAGCCTGTGATTATATGATTAGTATCCTATGATTATTTATCACTGCCCCACTTTATTTTATTATTTTTTGCCTGTTTCCTAGACTGGGAGACTCTTGAGATTTATTTCTTTTTGTAAACCTGACAGCTAATCCAATGACTGACTCTTTATGCTTAAGTGCTTAAGTAGTGCAAGCAGAATAATATTGACCTTCACCTCTGTGGCCCTAAAAATGTCCATTCTTCATCACTGGAAACTGAATATGTTAGGTTACATAACAAAGGGTAATTAAGGTTGCTAATCAGCTGACCCTAAATTATCAAGATTACCCTGCATTATCTGGGAGGGCCCAATGAAATCACAAGTGTCCTTAAAGTGGAAAATGAGGCAGAAAAGGAGATCAGAGTTATGCAATGTGAGAAGGACTTGACCTCCATCGCTGGCTCTGAAGATGGAGGAAAGGGGCCAAGAGCTGAGGAACGCAGGCAGCCTCCAGAAGCTGGAAAAGCAAGGAAATGGATTCTCCCTTAGAGCCTCCAGAAGAGAACACAGCACTGCAAGCATCTTGATTTTAGCCCAATGAGACTCATGCCAGACTTCTGACCTATAGCATTATAAGATAACTTTGTGTTATTTTAAAGCAATAATTTATGGTAATTCATTATACAATAAATACAACTGGGGTCTCCAGATATACCATTTTGGATATGAATAATGGGTGTGTGCAATGTTATCCCAGAGAGAAATCCTCAAATTCCCACACATCCAGATGAGCATAAAATCCAGTCTCAGGCCCCTCATTTATTTGGCCAGGAATTCACAAGTGGTTACCAGTGTCTGAATGATGAGTCCTGCTGTATCTCTTTGATTTTTCTGGAGTCAGAATTTAAGGGCATGCATTTTGGGACTGGACGGTGATACAGTTGCCACGAGAAAGAGTATTAATGCCACCAGGTGCCATAATGTGTTTGCAAAAGGCTGCACCAGTTCTTTTATGAATGACCTCAATAAAGAAATGTTCTATGGAAGAAAGAGTCAAGGGGAGAACCACTGTGTCTGCAGGGATATGGCTAGGCTGACATTTTGCTCCAGCTACTACCATGCATGTCAGAGTGGACAGCTGCCCAGGACACTGATTCTTTTACAGGAGTTAGTCTCTCCTTCCCCGGGTCACACCTCATCAAAGTCAGGGACATGTGAGTAAGTATAACCTCCCTCCATCAAACAGTGCTGTCAGGTCCCTTTCCTGAGGCAGCAGCGTCATCAGTGAAGGTCCCATTTGAAGCCCTATGGCTAAGGCTTCTGGGTGGTAGTAAAGCTTCTGCAGATCCCTGCCCCCACTCTACTGGTTGTCCAAATTGGGGCGGGGGTCACGGGGTCATTCCACAACCCTTGAGTGGAGTCAGATCATTGAACCCCACTCTGATCAGGCCCTGAGGCTGCACTCACACAGCCATTTCTCCCAGATACCAGCCTGCATGCAAAGCGCTGCACCAGAACAGTCTCCAGGATCCTGGGCTTCAGGACCCAGACCTAGCATTCCAGGTCAACATTCCATTTTTCCTCCCCCAAAGTCAGTGCAGGGACCAGCTGGACATCCTCAGAGTAACCTTATTTTCCCAGGAGATCATTGTTCTTTCTCGATCTACCCCAAACTGTCTCCCTAATTTTGAATCTGAAATAAAGAAGCTAAGTCTCCATTTCCTCTTTTCTGCAAGACCCTGAGCTCCTTATGCAAAATCCTCCCCAGACTGTGTCTTCTAATGCACCCTGGAGGAAGCAGCACTGCCCCCCACCCACAGGCACACGTGCACACACACACACACACATCAACCCCTGACACAAAAATTCTTATACAGCCTTATATTTATATTTACATAACTTGAGAGCTATTTCATAATGAGAAACATTTTTCAATAGGTGGAGATAAGTGGAATTTTTAAACGGCAGATTCTTTTTGTGAAAAAGTCCTTCGTATCAAATAGCCATTAATATATGTTGCTTGACTGACTGACTGACTGACAAATGTGTGGATGAAAAGAGGAAACCCCTAAGGAATTTTAGGGTAACTGGAAGAAAGCAGAGCTTGTACAATGGGGACTCATTGGAGGAAGAAGGTTTGGGTGCCAAAGGGGTGGGCTAAGGAATTTGTTTCCATCTCTACTGATAGGCAGAATGTGAGCAACTCAAGAAAATGAGATACATTTGTTACACAGGAAAGGGGACAGTCCATTAGGGTGGAGGGACCAGGAACGGTGACCTAACTGATTCCAGAGGAGTCCTGGAAGCGTGTTCTCTGGGAAGGGTTAATAACTTGCCAATGGTTCACCCTCTTTGGTACTCTCCCCTCCCCCAAGTTAGAAGGTATAAATCATTGACTATCAGGATAATGAGAAGCAGATTGGCCTCTGCTAATTTCTGGGATGTGGAAGGTCTTTAGAAAAAGCCTCGTAAGACATTGCTGAGTGTTATGAGCCCTACCGCCTTGATAGAGGGCACATGTGGGATGCAGACCAGGGAGTTGGTGTTCCAGCCTGGCGGATGCTGCAGGGGAGGGTGGAGCTGCCCAGATAATACCTGTAAACAATCACATGTTCTGGGAGATGAGGATCCTCCTGCCTTTATTTTGAATGACAGAGCCAGGGACAGGGAAAGTGTAGTCCACCCTCCTGTGCACTCTAAATGCATACATCCTTCCCTAAGACAGGCTGAGGTCTCTTTCAGATATCTGTCTCCCTGTGTTCTGAATAGTGGCTCGTCAGAACCCAAAGTCTTCCCTGAATAAGTAGCTAAGTTGAGATTACTGGGGATGCATAGAGACAAAAATGTAATGCAAAAATCTGCTTCATGAGAAATTAGTTAATATGAACCAGATGGAAAGAGCAAGGAGAAAACAAGCTCTTTCTGCAAAAAGACCTGCCTATAGGTCCTGAAGCAGGAAGACTTGACTGACAGGTCAGGGTGCTGCATCAGAAGCAAGGTGTCTGGAACCTGGCTTCCTCTTACTAGGCCTCAGAAACTCTTTGTCCAGAGGTGGCATCTGCCTGTCAACCTGGCAGAGACCCTCTGCAGGTGCAGGCCTCCCTCTGGAGTAGCTGAATGGCCCACCTTCTGATGCACAGTTGAGCAAGGCCAACGTGGGAGGCACTCCTCCCTGATGGATACTGCACGGGACCCCACGACTGCAACGGTTGTCTTGTGATGCCAGGTGAGTACAGGGAGGCCCTCTGACACACGGGCCTCTAAATTTCACGGCCCTTCCACGCAGTGGCAAAGCTTGAGTGGAAATGAATGTTTTTTTACAGCATATAGAGGAATGGATGATTGAGTGACACAAAATATCAGGACTGGAAGGCGGCTTAAAGATAGTGTCCCCCATATCTTTTATTCTACCTATGGAGAAACTGAGCTGCAGATGGGAGAGGACTTAGGCTGCCCATTTGTTGAAGTTTGTGGAATATTTTGGACTTTCTGAACAGTATTTGCCAATGCCTTTAGGTAGACTTACCCTCAAAGCACATTTTTGAAATGTATTTTATCCCTTAGAAACTGATTCCTCACTGCAATGACACAGGCAAGCCAAAGGCCAAGGGATGGAAAAGAAGCTGAGATACTTTACACCATCAAGTTACTTACAGTATAATGGAACAATTAACTCTGACATGGAATAATAAATGCTATAGAAGGGTATGCATGTAATTACTTTACTTTTAAAAGAAATTTACCAGGTGCCTACATTTCCCAAAGCAGAAACATGGCCATATTCCATAGAGCTGGAATTGTCAGCGGAGTGATTTCAGAAGAGTAGGTGTTAGTATAAATACTTGGTATATTACAATAAGAAAAGTATCATAGGATGAAAAAGAAAAGAGAGATAGAATAATTTTAAGCAACTTTAACTTTTATTAACAAATGAGAGAAACTTTATTATGAAAATTTTAAATATATTAGGATATTATTGGTTTGACACATTGGCTCATTTTTCTTTGAATAGAAAAACCCATAGTGCCTACGTTAATCTTATTGGATATGATTGTTACCCTTTATGACTTTTTACCTGCCGGGAAACATTTTGGAAGTAATTATGTTAATATAATGAGGGTAATTTGCAGTTGGTTAATTATTCATAAATCAAGTCAACAAATATTTTTTGTAACCTAGTGTATGAATGTGCGTGTGTATGTGTGTGTCTGTGCACCTTGATGCAGGGACTGAGTGAGGGAAAGTGTGAGGTGAGCTCAGATCAGAATAAGAACCAGAGTGTCGATGAATATATATATATATATGTGTGTATATATGTGAATATCATGAGGCAATTTTGGTGACACATTCTATCGCCTGTGAGTGTCAACAGATATAACTCATAGCCAATGCCAGCTCAGGTTCTCAAGATGAGAGGGAATAATGTGTTACTTAAGGTCCTCGCATCTTTGACCTCCACTTTCTTTGCCCTGCCAAGAACGATATGAAGTGGTCCCAAGAGGCATCTTGGGGAGCGCCTCAACACTCATCCTCGAAAGCTCCCCCCCCCCCCCAATCCTATGTGCAGCAAACCCTTTGACCTTACCTTGTCAGCTGGCATGACCCTGAAGTAAAGAGAAATAATAGGATGAGGAAACAGGTTATTACCTACCAACACTGGCTTCATATTTTGCTGAGACAAGACTATGCCCGGATGGGGTTAAAGGAGCACTACTAATGTTGGCAGAAGAATAGGGTGTGGTAATTGTGTTTGGATATGGGTTGAGAAGGTGAAGGACAAGGCAACACTCATACACAATCTGGTAGGGCCCTTACAAGCTCCCCAAAACTTATCCTAATGGAAGCAAAGAGGGGCTGGAGATGAATATATTTTTAAAACTTCAAAGTTGCTCTCCCAAGCAAATTCAGAGAATGAGTCATTTTATGCTTAGTTTCCTCCCAAATGTCAGCATTTGACTTAATCATTAATTCTTAAATTACATGATTTCAGAAAACTGACATTGACCTTCATTGTGGCGGCCCTAAGAGGTTGCCACTTAGTTGGTTTATTTCTAGTATGTGACTTTTTCTTATATCTTTGGGGACAGCTACTACTTTTTAATTTAGCACAATTCCACATAAAGTGATATATATTACAAAATAATTTATATATATAATCATTATATATATAATCAATACATATATATGCATATATATAAAAT